>NC_043701.1:165170318-165241485 GCF_006229205.1 Suricata suricatta
AGTAAAGTTGCAGGATATAAAATCAATGTACAGAAATCAGTTGCATTCCTATACACCAAAAATGAAGCAGCCAAAAGAGAAATCAAGAAACTGATCCCATTCACGATTGCATGAAAAACTATCAAATACCTAGGAGTAAACCTAACCAAGGATGTAAAAGACCTATATGATGAAAACTATAGAAAACTTATGAAAGAGATTGAAGACGACACCAAGAAATGGAAAACCATTCCCTGTTCATGGATCAGAAGAATAAACATTGTGAAAATATCATTACTACCCAAAGCAATCTACACATTCAATGCAATCTCCATCAAAATTGCACCAACATTCTTCTCAAAGCTAGAACAAACTATCCTCAAATTCGTATGGAACCACAAAAGACTCCGATTAGCCAAAGTAATATTGAAGAAGAAAACCAAAACGGGATGCATCCCAATCCCAGACTTTAGCCTCTACTACAAGGCTGTCATCATCAAGACAGTATGGTATTGGCACAAAAACAGACACATAGACCAATGAAATAGAATAGAGAACCCAGAACTGGGCCCACAAATGTACGGTCAATTAATTTTTGACAAAGCAAGAAAGAGTATCCAATGGAAAAAAGACTGCCTTTTTAGCAGGTGGTGCTGGGAGAACTGGACAGCAACATGCAGAAGAATGAAACTGTTTATTTATTTTTGTGTGAGAGAGAAAAACAGAGCACTAATAGGGGAGGAGCAGAGAGAGAGGGAGACACAAAATTCAAAGTAGGCTCCAGGCTCTGAGCTGTCAGCACAGAGCCCAATGCGGGGCTTGAACTCATGAACTGCAAGATCATGACCTGAGCTGAAGTCAGACGCTTAACCGACTGAGCCACCCAGGTGCCCCTACAACAGTGTTTCTTAACTGGGGGACAATTTTGCCCCTCAGGGGATATTTGGCAATGTCTGAAGACATTTTTTGGTCATCACACCTGTGATGCTTCTAGCATCGACTGCAGGGATGCTGCTCAACACTCTATCACACATAGCACAGCCTCCAACATCCAAGAATTATCAGTCCCAAAATGTCAGTAATGCCAAAGTAAAAAACAAACAAACCTGATTTACATAAGAAAGTATAAAATCCTCTGCTTCAAGAAATTTACATTCTGCCTATGGAATCTTCCCTGCTCCGTGTATGTTATGTTCAACCACACCATTTAACTGACCAGGATGTTACATAACATACACAAGGTTTATATACTTCCCTTTACCAGAATTGCTGATACTATCTGAATATATGGGAAAAACACTTAAATTATAAGCGTTAATTGACATAAATACAGCATAGCAGGTTTGTCCAATAATGAATATTTGTTGTAGACTGTGTCGAAGGACATTTCCTTAAAAATCTGAGCTTGGTGAAAGTGGGAGTCTCTGTAATTCACTTAGCCTTTCCTAGCCTTGGTGGTGATTGGCTGCAGTAGTACTGTTAGTGTGTACAAGCTTTCTATCTTGCCAGACTGTCCTTTTGATGGTTCTTTGGCTAGAGAGAGCAAGCTTTTGTTGGGCCTGTTTAGTGTGCATCCATGAAAACTACTGGGTTGCCAGACAGCTGGTGCTGGCTCCTTACTGGAATGTGATGAGGCTCTTCAAGGGAGTGTGGGGAATAGAGTAAATTGTCATATTCTATAATGAGCTGCTGCTTCTAGGATCAACCCCCCACTACCATGATGAAAAACGTTGGCTGAGATGAGGCTGAAGGCAACAGAAAGGAGTGTGTCTCTTCCCTTCTAGAGATATTCAGATGCCTTTCCATGCCACTTATTGGCAGAGCCTAATAGGGAGCAGCTGGCAAAGTAAATACATGGTTTGCAGAGTTGCAGCCCCCAAAATTGTGAAAAAGAGCATAGAAGGCTGGTTCAAAGCGGAGAGATGCTAGCTTAAAGCCGCAGGCTCCTTAGAGAAGTCTCTCCTGGCCACTCATTCTAACAATACACCTGTGGTAACTCTTTCTTATGTGATCATGTCTTAATTTCATTCATAGTTACTTTTCATTTATGCACTTATTTTTAAAAAGGTGTTCTTTATTTAATTTCCACGAAATCCTGCACCCAGCTAGAATATATGTTCTGTGAGGGCAGGCCAAGTTCTGGTGGTTTTGTTTACCAAGATAGTCTGTATTTGTTGAAGGCATGCTTGAGGTGGATATATATTTGCTGTAAATTTCACTTAGTTCAAAAAAAACCTACCAATTAATCTAGGTAAATTGCTCCATCTCAGAATTCACATATGCCTTAAATAGACATTTCATGCTCTGACTTAGTTCTGACAATTATAATGACATGAACTCAAGGACTTTCAGTAATTAATTAATAGATGAGCTGCTTAATCACTAAACATTTTTTTTTTTCAGAATGAAAATCTAGATTTTGGATGCCTGTGTTTCTGCAGCATTTCTAATATTTGTGTGAACACCCCCCACATACATATGTATGAACTCACACTCATATATACATGGTTAGTAGAGAGGAAGGACAGACAGGTTTATGTCAACCACAGTATGTTCTTTATTCAGAACTTCAGACTTCAGAAGAAACTCTCAACTCACTTCACAAGAAGTATTGCTACACTTTCAAAAATGTATATCCATCATTTCTGTTCAATGAAACTCCTTCAGAGTGAGGATTTGGAGTCCGGGAATCATATGAAAAACTAAACAGTTCTAAAATCTCTTTCTTGGAGATAACTTTTATTTTTTCACCTTTATTTTAAATAATTTTAGCTTTGGGGCACCTGGGTGGCTCAGTTGGTTAAGCGTCTGACTTCAGCTCAGGTCATGATCTCACATTTTGTGGGTTCAAGCCTTGCTTTGGGCTCTGTGCTGACAGCTAGCTCAGAGCCTGAAGCCTTCTTCAGGTTCTGTGTCTCCCTCTTTCTAACCTTCCCCTGCTCGCACTGTCTCATTCTCAAAAATAAATAAAAGACATAAAAAAATTAAAAAAATAAAAATAAAAAATAAATCATTTTAGCTTTACAGAAGAGCTTCAAATAGTACAGAAAATTCCTTCCCTCCTATCACCCAGTTTCCCCTGATGTTAATGTCTTATATAACCATAAAGCAGTTATCAAAACTAAGATACTAATATTGTCACAATACTATTGGTTGTGGTTTCTAAAGTTTCTTCATTAATGTCCTTTTTTTCTATTTTAAAATTCAATCCCAAATACTGCATTGCATTTAATTATCATGTCTATATAATCTCTTCCAATCTGTGATAATTTCTAAAGTTGTCCTTGTCTTTTATAACATTAACATTTTTTATGAGTGATGGTCAGGCATTTTGTGGAGTGTCCGTCAAGGTAGATTGACTGAATAGATCCCATGACTAGACTGGGGTTATGGATAAATGGGGAGCAAATGCCACAGAAGTTGAGCGCCCTTCCCATTACCTCATATTATTGTGTGTGTGTGTGTGTGTGTGTGTGTGTGTGTGTGTGTGCGCACGCGCACGTATATGTATAATGTTATTTATTTTGTTCCAACTTGGCCATTGGAAGTTCTTTCTGGCTAGCTTTGGTGCCCTTTTGACATGACTTCAACATGACTTATAATTGGTGACATTCATTCTGACTGCTTGGTTAAGGTGGGATCTACCCAATTTCTTAGAGATTTCCTTAGAGTAGTATTTTCCCCTTTATATTATATTTGACGGAAGTAAGTCGCTAAGTCCAGCCCAAACTCAAGGGGATGGGAATTAAGCTCTATTTTCTATTAAATAATTTGTGAACAAAAGTTAAAGCCACCACAGTAGTTAATACTTCATACTTGCAGACTATGGAAATATACTGTTTTTTCTTAAAGTTTTGCCTAGAGGTTCTTGCCTGCAGTAGCTATTACTGAGGCATTCTTGTGGTGAGGTTTTATTTCTCTCATTGTTCTACATATATTATTTGGAATTCTTATAAAAGGCAGATATATCTCTTCACATTTTTAATCATTTATTTATATCAGTATGGACTCATTGTATTTGTTTTAGTCTATGTGTTATAATCTGATACTCCTGTTATTTATTTTGTTCATATTGCTGCTGCTTTGTTAGTCTGGCATATGCCCATCCTTTCTTTCTTTTACCTGAAGCATCTATTTACTTTCTGGTGTTAGCAGATGCTACAGGATCATCATACTTTTCCATGCCCCATCTCTAGAACCAGCATTTCTCCAAGGACCCCTGGTTTGTTTTATAGAGAATGATATTTAGAAACCAACATCGAGGTTCTAGGTATGTTTATTGCTATTATGGTTTTACTACTTCTAGGCCTTCTCAGCATACCAAACTAAAAACTATACCTATTTATAGTATAGTATAGTAATTTATACTAACCAACATGTAGAAAGACTTCTATATTTATTCAATTATCTATTAGATATTAAACTCTATAGTTTTAGTATTTCTAGATAAGAATTTTTATAGTTTACATTTATGTACTGAAATATCAAATATAATCAAATTAGATTATAACACATAGACTAAAACAAATACAATGATGAACATATTTACTTATTTTATTGGATTTTGGGTATATCCTTGAATGTTCTTATAATAGATGCTATCAGATCTATTTCTGTAAATTTCAACCACTGGGATATCTCAAGGTTACTTCCTACTGACTGTTTTTACTCCTTGACTTTGAGTTACATATTTTTCTTTGTTTACATGAGTAATAATTTTTATCGTATATCAAATATTGTATAGACTACATAGTAGAAATTCTGAGGGTAGGTAGGTAATTTGGTTCTGCAGTGGGATGCAGTGGAAATCTCTGCTTAATTCCCTCATCCTTTACCTTATAAGTTGAACTCGATCTGTTGGCACTTCCCCTAATAAAGGTATTTCAGGGTCAGTCAATGGAGCTAGATACTTGTTCTTTTTCTCACTCCTGGTTCTTGGTCCTTAACAGGTAATTTCCCCCTATTTTCTAGTCTGTTTGGTGGACTTAGAGTCAGTCCTCTAATGCTTTAATCTAGTAATACTCTTGCTTTATCTTTGCATTTCAACTATTCCATACTCTGACTAGAGGTGAATACCTGACTATGCCCAGCTAAAATTCTATAGCAATGAAATTCCCTTATTTCAAGGTTAAATTGTCTTCTAGTTTATGTTCACTTTTATTTTTATTTTTTATCTTCTCATGGCTTCAAAGAGAGTTTTAAAAATAATATTTATATTAGAATTTATATTTCTTATCTATGGGAGATAAATTTGGTAATTCCAACAAAATTTACTCTATTATAGTAAGTGAAACAATCTTAATATATTCCTAATAAAATAAAGAAAAAATTGAAGGTTTTCTGTAATCTTGGGAACATAAGTTATAATTTGTACATTATTACTTATTCTTTAAAAATACAACATTGTATGTTTTGAATTTCTCTGGGCTCATCTGACATACTTATGTCAATACTCAATGCTTCCCTATATTGCATATTTTTCATACATGTAAAATGTAAAATACACAGTAGTGAGATAGTGAGTTTATGAAAATTGCAATTCCTATAATTCCAAATATTTTATTTCAAAGATCTTTAAAACATGGAAATAACACACAGTTCCTACATTAGGTATTTATCTTAGTAATAAGCAATTGGTCAATTAACACTGGGACAGATAAATTTACAGTTAACTCATTTGTCTCTGTTAAGAGAGTTATGATTTTGAGAGAATATTATGATGTATTAGTGATAATAATAATAGCTATACTGTCACATTCTTAGAGACTTGGTCTCATTTTAGCATTAGACATATCTTATTCCATTTGATCTTTATAACCTAAAGGTGAGTATAGTGTTTGCCTTTCATAGATTAGTATACTTCTGCCAGGAAAATGTAGGTAATTTTTCCAAGCCCCCCTATAAAATGAGAGGTAGACCAAGAATTCAGAGACAAGTGAGGAGATTAGGACTCCAAAATGCCACAGAGGAGCCCCAGGAATATTTAGAAGAGATTGATAAGATATATTGTGGAAGTACTCAAGAAATTGTGATATTAACATTTTCATCGGATTTCACAAGGTAAATGTCAGGTAGATCCTCATTTTAAATCAATATAACATCATCTAAATTTATGATTAGGATCCAAATCTTATTCATATAAGAAGCTACGGCTCCCAGGGCACCTGGGTGGCTCATTAGGTTGAGCATTCAGACTTTGGCTCAGGTTGTGATCTCACAGTTTGTAAGTTTGAGCCCAGCACCAGGCTCTGTGCTGACAGTGTAGAGCCTAGAACCTGCTTTGGGTTCTGTGTCTCCCTCTCTCTCCCTGCTCCTCCCCTGCTCACACTCTGGCTCTGACTCTGTCTCTCTCTCTTTTTCTGAAAAGAAGTAAACATTAAAAGATATGGTCCCCACTATGAGATCAGCAGCCCTGAACATGAATCTTGTCCTGTGGAGCTGTATTTCACCTGGAATCACAGTCCTATCCCTTTAACTTTTCCAATGGAGAGAGATTCAGTAGCATGTTAGATAACCTCCACACATTTAAACTTCAGGGGTTCAAGGTAATTAAATCTCACCAGTGAGAACAAGAAACAGGAAAGGGCCCTACTTTTGTATACAGCCACAGGGACATGGATCATATTAGTGTAAGCTGGCTTACCATGGGTTTTTCTTCCTTCCTTCTCCAGGTGAAACACAACTGCACTGATGGAGCTAAGAAGTCACTTGATGCACAAATATCTTTACAGTCTGGTCTTAAAAGTCAAGTATCAGTTACTTTTCTACAATCGCTGGGCTTTTGTTTTACTTTTCATACCCTAGTACTTATTCTGTAAGAAACACAAAACTTAACCAAGTAAACTATATAAATTATTGGCTTATTCTTCAACATGCAAAATTAATTAAATTCTTAGATTTCATTACTATTTAAAATGTCAGCAATATTTTTCTTGCTGAGAGCATACATATTCTTCCTGTTTTTTCAATCTGTCTCAAAACATCTTATTGCATTTTTTATGAATCCTACTGGCCAGGGCTCCTAGTTGATTTTTTTTTTAATTATAAACTCTCAATTTCATGATGACATTTGGTTAAGTGGTTGTTGCATATGTAGGGTTGTGAAGCATTTCTAGAAAAAAAAAGAAATGAGAAAAATATTCCTGCAATAATTACTCTCTTGTGTGTGACCTTCAGAAGCAGAGATAATAGGAATTCATTGAGGGTACAAACTGAGTTCCCCAGTAGCAGATCAAGCATCCACTGAGTCTGGAAACATAGATAATAATATGATAACTATCAATTTTAATAGTGAAGATGTACTTGGAGACATGATGCGTTATCTGCTGTATTTCCATACTTCAGGAGACACCTCATGTACTCAGTTCTAGGGTTCTTTCCTTTTATTTTGTGTGGAATTGTCCATAATCTATTAGCATTCTTGCCAAGCTCTTTCTTGTTTTCTCTCTTTCCACACCATATACTCTAACTTTGGGAGACGTCAGCTAGCATCATGCAAATAGTAATAATAAGACATATAGGTATGTGTACATATGATATGGTGTGAGTCCTGTTTTTTTTAATTTTTGCCTGACACGCTGGGGTACTGTGATTTTTTTAAATAAATATCTATTATACATCTCCAGTGTGTAAGGTTGTCAGAAAATTAACTCCCTTTGAACCAGGTAAAATTTAAGGGGATATAGAGGAAATATAAAGCAAAAAAGAAAAAAAACCTGATGGAAATCCTAGGATTTTAGGAATGTGTTTTTACATAATTGGTTTATACACACACATGCGTATATGCACAATACACATTATCCATGTATATATACATACATGTATGTGCATGTATGTGCATGCATATGCATCCATGTGTGTATATACATATATGCATATGCACACCTATATTTAATATTTCAAAGACTGAGAATCTAGGGTGATACTGTAAGGTGAAGTGCTAAACCCAAGTTCTTATATAATTATTAGGTGCACTAAGATTTCAGGACATTCCTCTTTATGTCAGTCATTGTGATTTCATCAAGAGTTTGGGATAAGACCTCCAGATGGTCCCTAACTGCAACAAGTAACATGTAGGAGAATCACCCTGTGTGTTCTAGGATCTAAAAACAATAATAAAGCCTAAGAGCTAATAATGGTGTCCAATGGAGCTATTTTTAATATCGAAGAAAAGAAAGAAAGAGAAAGGAAGGAAGGAAGGAAGGAAGGAAGGAAGGAAGAAAATAATGCGTTGTATGAATTAAACTGTTCACTGCCCAAAACTATACTTCAGAACATATGTTATCAATGACCTTCTAGTTTATCCAGATTAGCTTTGTCTTTGGTCTTATGTTGATAACCTTGTAGAAAGTGATGCATCTCACTTAGGGTCATGATTTTTGAGCCAGGGAGTAAAAAGTAGTGAAACCGTCAGCTCAGGCCCAATAATTTCTTCATTTTCTTTCCTTTTCTTGTTTCTTAGGACCCCATCCTGCCCCTACATCACTCTAAATAAAAGGGATCATTTTCTCAGATCCTCCCAATGTTGTGCTGATGTAGGAGATATATCCACTTTTATCATGGCTCATTCTAGATTCAGCATTAACAAAACATAAGGGAATAAAGTTCACCTTTCATCCCCACTCTCATCTCTTCCATTGCTCTCTCCCCTCCTCCCATACCACTAAGGATGCTTCCTAACGCTGAGAACTTTGTGCCCAATGTTAGCATGGAAACTGTCACTGGAGAGGGAGGAATGGTTAAATTTTTCCACTTAAAGCCTTCTCTATTCCAAACAAAACTAAATTCTGGGTATGTTTTTCCTTTGAGTTTTAGCTCTTACATTTAGATCTATAATCTATGTTGAATTAAATTTTGCATATGATATGATTTCATTCTTTTGCATGAGTTGATCCAGCTGTCCCAGGATTATTGAAAAGATGATTCTTTCCCTCACTTAATTTTACTGGGAGAATATGGGACAAATATTTAAAATGTGGCATTTGAACAACTTGAATTAGTGTAGTTTAACAAGCAAATAAATAAGTTGTATTTGTTTTCTAGGCTTACTGTAACAAAGTACCACAGACTGGGTTGCTTAAATACTGAAGATTTATTTACACACAGTTCTAGAAGCTAGCGATCTAAGATCAAGGTGTCAGGATTGCTTTTGTTTTTGTTTTGTTTTGTTTTTGAGGGTTCTTTCCCCCTGACTTACAGATGGACATTTCTTCCAGTATCTTCTCCTGGTCTTCTCTCTGTATATGTCTGTGTCCCAATCTCTTCTTAATATAAGGAAATCAGTCATATTAAAGTAGGGCCCACTCATATGATTTTGTTTTACTTTAATTGCCTCTTGAAGACCCTATCTCCAAATATAGTCACATTCTGAGGCACTATGATTAGGACTTCAACAATGAAATGTGGGGGGATGTGATGTCATTTTTAACATATAAAAATATATATTATTATATTCCTTTTATAAGACTTGTCCAAATGACAAGGCTGTAGAAATCAGCATGGCCACAGCACATTAAGGAAGGCTCTGCAATCCCTGGTCCTTTCAGATTCTGAGCACTTGAACCAGTGGGTTAGTAGTGTTCACTACTGTACACACAGATTCTAGTTCCCAATAGATATTTAGCCCCTCACACCGGTAGTTAACGAATGTGAAGTGGTTCACTGACAGTGGGTTTGCTATAATCTCAAGCAGCCCAAGTAGCTCTGGCTCTAAGAAGGAAGTTCTATCACTCCCCTCTGCTTTATTATCTAACCCGTTTTCAATTGATTTCCTCCGATCATTTATTTCAGAGTAAAGCAAAGCTATAAAAACAACAGATAACTCTCTTATAACTTAGAACTTTAGAAGACTGCCACCCAAAGACATCGGGGGAAACAAGACAGGATGTGAGCCCCGTTTAAAAATAATGTGAGAATAGGGATGAAGTCAAGAAGACTTATCATGCATGAAAATCAAAATAACGTTTCTGAGAAATTCTTCCTATGTCAGAAAATGAACTCGCAAGATACAGAGACATAATCTTGCATATATTCCAGCTTAGAGACCCAAATGTCAAAATTAAATCTGTATCCATTTCTATAGTCATCCCATGTCTATATCTATCTATTTATATCCATTTATATCATCTACATGCCTCTGTGTCTGTCTCTGTCATCTGTTTTTTTTATTTTATTTTTTTGTATAGTGTATTACCAAGTTGGTTTCCATATAACACCAGTGCTCTTTCCCCACAAGTGCCTGTCTCTATGACCATCCCCCCACTTCCCCTTTATATAATTTCCATGCCTCTGTCTCAGTCTGTCTCTGTTATCTATGTTTTTAACCATAATTTTAATCCTTTGCTACGTAGGTTAGACTTAAAGGGCACTCAGCCTTCTTTTAAGGACAGAATCAAATATTTTCTTTCTGGATATGTTTTAGTTTGTAAGTGCTTGATTTTTATTTTGTTGTTGACAATGAAATAATTATAACAAACAATCACTTTAGATCACAATTGTGTTTTTCAAGCCACAGCCTACTTTATACACAGTCCCCCAAGAGGCAGCAAAAAAGGAAAATAACAAATGAATAGAAAACAAAGAAGGTAGACTTTAAACTAAATCTTATCAATAATCACATTAAATTAAATGGTTTAAAGAGTCCAATTAAAAGACAGATTATCAGGTTGGAGCAAAAAGCAAGATACAGTTATTCATTGTTGAGATGTTAGCCAAAGGGTACAAACCTTCAGTTATAAGAAGAGTAAGTTTTGGGATCTAATATCTAATATGGTGACTATAGTTAACAATACTGTGTTGTAATACTTGAAAGTTGCTAAGAGAGTGGATCTTCAATGTTCTCAACACACACACAGTAAAAATAGTAGTTATGTGAGATGACGGATGTGTTACTAACCTTATGGTGATAATCATTTTGCAGTATATTCATGTATCAAGTCGTCACACTGTACGTCTTAAACTTACACAGTGTTATATGTCAATTCTATTTCCATAAAGCTGAAAAAATGCTTAAAATATAAACATAAAAGTAAGTTAAAACTAAAAGGATGGGAAATGATGTATGACCTAACACTAATTAAAAGTAAGCTGAGGCTGAAGAGGCTATATGAATACTATAAAATTAGATTTCACAACAAAGAATATTATCAGGGATAGAAAGGGCATGTTCTAATGACAATTTATTAAAAAGACAAAACAAATCTAATTGATTATTCTCCTCTGTGCTGGCCTCTCTTCTCCTATATTCTGCCCTATAAGCTCTAGCTGCCTTGGTCTTCCCTGACTTCTAACTTTGTCTCCTCAGCTCAAGGAGACCACCAGTCTCTCCCTGGGTTCCTCTCACAGTGCTCTAGGTGCTAACCTGTCAATCATAACTGACTTTATCCATTTTCTTGTTTTCAGGGATCACTGTCCTCAGTTACCTGATGCCCAAGGTCTTAAAAACTCTTATTTCATGTATTCCATTCTCTGTGTTTTTAAAATTATCTTATGCAATAAAGTAAATTTAGCTCTGGTTACCCCTTCTGGGCTAGAAATGAAAGTATCCTCATTTATTATTATTTATTGTTTTCATTTATTGTTTAATTTATTTCATTGAATCTATAAAGTCTCTATCAATATGAGCTCATAGCTTTATGGAAGTATCAGAAAATATCAGATTAGAAAATAGTGCCAAAAGGAATAAAACTCAAAATGCAAAGCAAAATCATTAGTTCATATAATGAAGAGGGAAGGAGGTGATATTTGAGCCTTGTTTTGAGGTCTGGGTATGAACTTATCTGGAGAAACAAGTGTGAATGAAGCATTTAAGAATTTTTTTAATGTTTTTTTATTTTTTTTTGAGAGACAGAGAGAGACAGCATGAATAGGGGAGGGTCAGAGAGAGAGGGAGACAGAATCTGAAGCAGGCTCCAGGCTCTGAGCTGTCAGCACAGAGCCCGACGTGGGGCTCGAACCCATGAACCATGAGATTATGACCTGAGCTGAAGCCAGACGCTTAACCGACTGAGCCATCCAGGCACCCCATGAAGCGTTTTAAGACAAAGAAACAGCATATATATAGTTGCAAAATGATTTGGAAGGATGGCACTTTAAAGGCACATAGAACCAAGAAGTAAGAAAGAGAAAGACTAGCATATAATTAAAGACAGCTGACAAATCATGAAGAGCCTGGTGTGTAACTCAAGTTAAGGAGTTTGAGCTTTATAGTCTGATATTTAAGAAACCACTCTGGGATTCTAAATAAGGAAGAAACAACATCCCATTTGCATATTGGTGACATCATACTGGTGACAGTAGGGATAAGGATGAAAAGGGACAAGACAAGTGAACAGTTCAAGTGTCTTGCAAGTAATTTAGTTGGAAAAAATACATTAGGAACTTCTGTAGTTGACAGGCATTGGCAGCTTGGAAGATAACATTGAATGCAAGTCAACAATTAATGGTAACAATTAGATGTGAGATTTGAGAAAGAAGAAAATTGGGAAAAAATATGTCTGTGCTTGAATGGCAAAGGAGGTAATAATACCATGAACTGGGATGATGGGTACCTAAGGGTAAGAAGAGGAAAAGTTATTGAATCATGCTAATTCAAGAAACTAACAGACTTTCTGCTGTAGACAAGCAGAAAACTCCTTAGAAATACAAATATAGATGCTCATTTAAGACCTAAAGCAGTCATTTTTTTCCAAACAGCAGTGGTATATACTTCACATCAAAGATGGAGCATGGGGGGCCTGCTTACATTAAATGACAAAGAATCACAGGAGAGTAAGTTGCAAGAAGACTGGGGACATGGTATAGAGAAGAGAGAAGAGAAAAGACAAATAAATGAAGAAAGGATATTTTCACAAGTCTTGCTGTTGGGGTTTGAAGGCTGTGGACCAATTTTTAATAAGTGCTCTGTTTTCACCAGGGTATCTCCTTTATTTGGAATCTCGCTTCCTCTAGGATCTCTTGAGCTTTGTCATTGTTCATAATAGCTCCTTATAGCTAACAAGAAGCAGTACAGAGTATGGATGACAACTTCTCTTGTAAGGTTTGTTGAGCAACCACATATAGCTCGACAGTCAGCATTAAAACCCCATAAAAAGCAAATCAGCTGCCTTAGTATATGTCCCTATCTATGCCACCCCCTCACCTTGAATCTTTTTTGGGCTAAGCTACATGGAGCAAGGCCAGCAAACAATGCCAGAACACAGAGCTCTTAAGGGGAATCAAGCATGTCCTCATGGGAGAGCAACAGCTCATAAAGTCAAAGAGAAGTTACAATTATTACAAATGGTAGGTGAAGAGTGAAGGGGGAGATTTCTTACCTCCCAGTCAGAGCTGTGACATCTGTCACCTTTCAGCTTTCCCCAAAAACTTGAAAAGCAGCAATGGCACCTGTTCTCAACCACTGAAATGATACACTTTCTAATTTCAACTTTAAAATAGAGTAAACAATTCACAGCCATTATCGCCATCACCTTCCTGGTTGGGTGGTGAGCGGGGAGAGGGGTGAGGAGGGCATATTGCTTGTGAACTGTGCCTTGGCCAGCAGGCATCGAGGATAGAAAAACATAAACTTCTCCCTTCCTACTTTCCTTCCTTCCTTGCTTCCTTCCTTTTCTCTCTTACCTTCACTAAATCAAAACCCTAACCCAGAAGGGACTTAAAACAAGCTGCACATTTGTAAATGGTGGCATACCAGTTCTTCTCAGGATTTTCCTGTAGTCAGCATAAGGAGAAAAGTTGGTGCTCTTTATAACTCCCAGCTATATCAGGTCCTATTCTCAGAAGTCTCAGTCCATCTAGAATCAAAGAGCTGCAGTGTGGGCAAAAAGAGTGGACTATCTTACATGTGTCCCGATGTCTGCATGACAAAGTAGAAGCAGAGAGAGAGAGAGACCCAGGAGGAAATGTGACCATAGGCAGGCCTGTTTCATACGAAATTAAGAGGTGAGGGCCGGTTGAGTCTGAACAATTGTTTTAGGCCAACCAGAAACTCATGCATCAAAGTCAGCTGAAACCACAGGCTTCCACATAGCACTTCTGAAGGACACTTAGATGAGAATAGTATAGAAAGAGCAAGTCAAGATCCACCAGCCTCTTTAGCTACACAGAGATTGGTGACAAGTGCATCATAAATATGTGTCATAGACCAAGATCAATAACTATCTCAAGTGTGGAAAGGAGAAAAAGAATGCCAAGTCCATTAGGCACACTTCTTTCTATCAAGGGTAATAATTTGTTAACAGTTGACGATCTATCCTAATTAAGTCATTAGTGGCCATTAAAATGTTTTTCTGTGCTCACTTCTTTTTTAACTTCCTATATTTTATTAGTTCACAGTAGGACTTCCCTTAACTTCTCTTTCTACAAGTAACTCTGAGCATTTAAAAAATAAATTAGCTTTCACAAGAGATGTATAAGCAGACCCTTACTTCATTAATTTGCTGAATGTTCCCTTTTACCCTAATTTATCTATGTACTGAACATTTTTGACTATAAATATGGGACAGCTTCATCTTAAGCTTCAACATTTTGTGACATCAAAATATGGATAAACTGGATTATTGGTTGTTGAATAAAAGTTGTTGAAGGTTACTCAAATTGCCCTATTTTAGAGAGCAAAGGCAAAGTGTGTCTAATTGAAAACAGCTTGCATGTCATCCATACATTTATTAAGTAAATGTCCAGCTAGTATTTTTAGCACTCTGGGAAATTTATATTCTCTAGCACAATTTGTTGCCTTTTTCACATATCATCATAATGAAGAGATAAATAGTATTGTTGGCTGGATTTCCTGGAAATATAATCAGGGTATTCATTTTTTCCTGTAGAGTAACCATGTTTTCAGCCTGCTTTCTAGAAGTATGTTTTAAGAAAAAGGGAAAGAATACATCTCTTTAGTTGAATGTTAGCTGTAATAAAATGCAGAGGGTCATTGAGATAGTGATCAGCAAAGGGCCTCACTCCTGAGGATGCTGGAGATGGTCCTTCACCGGTCTTTCCTGTGGCAATGTTGGCATGTCATGTGTGAGTGATGTCTGATCTGCCTTAATTCCACTGGGGAAATAGTGTCTAAACGTAGTGCTTATAACTGAATCTTGGCTTCCATGTGGGCACAAGGTGCAAATGCCATCAGACAACAGGGTTGTACTGAGGCTGTACCTACCTGTCACCGAGTCCACCACCACCAAAACCTTCACTGATTTTTCATTAAAAAAACCTAAATATTCCAGGTTCAATGTACTATGCAAAGCATGTATGTTGATATTTATATTTTCTGACATTCTTTTTATATGAGTGAGTATAACAGAAAGCAAAAGCAAAAAGAAGAGAGGAGCCTTTGCTTTGTTAATGCCCATTTCTTCTTGTCCCTTTACCCTGGCGGCATAGCATTCATCAAACTGGAGCTCTTGGTTGTAACTCAGCTTCCCTGAAACCATCCTCTTCATGAATATTTCAGTATTTACACTTGTGCTCAATGTACCAGGATGGATAACACTGTCCCCTGATAGATAGCCATCTAGGCTCTTCAGGTATTGATATGCTTATTTCCCCTTCTAATTTTCTATTATAATCTGAAGTTCATTTCACTGCTCATATCCTTCTAGTATGCTCATTTTTCAAATATCCGTCTTCTAAGATCATATTGTAGGGTGGCAGCGTTTACCCAGAGGAATTATTTGATTAGTGAAAACAGTGTACTATTTCCAATGCTGCAGCCTGCCCAGGTTAGTCAGCTTCTGGCTTGCCTTTTCTCAGGTAGGACTTCTCTGTGAGTTCACAATGACCTGAGAAAGAGCTCACACAAGGTGGACCAGAGTTTGGAAGTATAAAGAAAAGAGGAGGGGGTGGGAAGGATATGAAGGAGGGAAGGAGGGAGGGAGGGGATGGGAAAGAAAGAGATGAGGGAAATGAAAGAGAGCCTCATCTGGTGAAAAACGATGCCCCTAGAATGCTCTCAAGACCCTAATTTTGCCAAGATGCTGTTTTATTTTTACTGAAACTCCCCAGAGAAGAAAGCAAAATTTATACCTAAAAATAAATCCAAGCACACATCATACATGATTTAAAATCTAACACTATGAACACTATAGCAGAAATCAATAAAATGTACCAATAGAAAATCTAAAGGTAAATGCAGAATAGCAGTAACAACCTATTTTTTTTTTTAGACAACCCGTGCCTTGGAGGACATGAGGATTCACTGGAAGAAAGAGTTTTAGGAGATGTAACACAAGAAGAAAAGCCTGGAGAGAAGGCCCTCCTAGGCACTCCTGCCATTATCGACAGAAAGAAAAAACCAGTCGGCTATTAATCATGTTTATATTTGTAAGAGAGTACATTTATCTTTTACATTATGCTTTACCAATGGTGAGATGAGAGAGAAGCACACAAAGAAAGAAACTAAGGAGTAAGATAAAATCACAATAGGCAAAGGACAAGAGACACAAAACAAAACACAGATATATTCATATTCACCCACACCACCTTATCATGCCCCTCAGCTTGAGTGCATTTTGTTCTGAATTCTTTATGCCTCTAGGCTCCTGATTTCCCTTCTCTTAGAGTACTTCCATTTGAAAACTTGTAATTATAAATCTTTTCCCTGCCCCTTTGGGATGTAAATCTTTTTTTTTTTTTTTGTAAGTCTGTTGTCAGTTTTACAGCCCAGGAATGTCTTTCTGCAGGACCTGGAAACAATCTGTTTGAGGAGCAGTCAACATCAAGGAAGACAGTGCTCCCCGCTCTGAGTCTCTGTGGAAGAGCAGGAGCCTAACCTCCCCCGGGGGATGCCTCACTCCAAGTTGTATAATCACCTCCCGTCATGCAGATATGAGGAAGTTTACTTTTCCTTGGGGTAAAGCCAACTAGCGAACACAGATGGCCTAGGGTCTCCTAGTCCAGGTCTCAAAGTCCCACTGTTTGCTTCAGTGGAGTTGAACTCAGATTCAGTTCTGGCTTCTTTTCCTTACTGTAGTAGCCTTGAATAAATCTTATTTTTTGTGGAATACTGTCCAGTGCATTTTTTGCTTTGACATATATAAGAAATATATCCCTGCATACCTTTCTTCCTCCTATTTTTATCTTGATGCAATGGAGCATGGAAGAACGTCAAACAAACATTAAACTGGTGGCGATCTCTGATGTGTAAGATACCAGCTATGTATCCTCGGACAATTTAATGCCTTTGAGGCTTTTTCTCTTAAGTTACAATATGAACTATCTTGTAGCGTTACTATAAGAATAAACATAAAATTCCTGGCACGAAACAATCAATAAACAGATCCTGGCGCCATCTTCATTCAGCAACTGGGCTGGGTGGCCTGAGGCCCATGTTCTAAATGTGATTCTTCATAAGTGATGTTTGGTGTCGGTGGCGTCAGTGAAGTGTGTGATCACCATAGAGACTTATTGAAACAAAATATATACCTTCCTCATGGAAAGTTGCATTTTTTTCTGGAATGAGAATAGATTCAGTGATAAGATGACCTGCCTAAAGTGGGCATTACTTTATTATCTGAATGTCACATAGAAGCCATACCCTTGTAGTCAACACACCTATTCTAAATAAAATAGGCCTTCTGTCTGGTGTTTTGTTTATGCTGCATTTTACTTTCCTCACAGATATATATACATTCACATACACATATGTGCATATAAATTTAAACACACGTTTATGCACATACTATACACACATTTATGCACACGTATATACACACATTATATACATATATATAGACATGTATAAAACGCGAAGCAGAGCAAATAGGTGGTTATGAAAATTGCCCCAAAGCTGCATGCTGATTTTGTATGAGTAGTTAAGTCCAAATCCGACAGGTATAATGCAGCAGCCCAATTTTACTCAGTAGGAAATATAGAGAAACAATTAAACTATAATAACCATTTCTATGTAGATTAACATTTTTATTTATAGCAAGTTGTTTTCCTAAGTAAATTTTATTCAAGTTATTATGAAAACACACTGTTTCTAGAACACCAAATTGTGGCATCATGTTTGACCAGAAATACGTTGAGGGGCTGGAGTGAGCTTACATTCTCTTCCAGGGAATTGAGATCAGTTCAGCATTTCTGGGTTGAAAATCTACTGTGTGTTAAGCTGTGAAAGGCTTCACTAAGCTGCAAGCAGTTCTTCTAACTAGAGTCACTATGTGGTTGTCCATCTGCCTGAAGCCTTGTTTCTATTACCAGGTCATGCACCCAAAGGCCAGGGGGTCTTTCAGAACAGCATTGGTGGTGTGTCTGACTCTGTCAGAAGTTTAAAGCATTAGGTTGAAGTTTTCTGGGTGATTTGGAAACAATGTAGCAGCATAACCATCCTGGGCTGTGATTTATTCTTGAACTGGGTTATGGGGTGTACCGAAATGACCACAGAATATCTGGGATCTTAGAACAGGTAGCTCTACGTCATGCTTTATGGACTTAGCAGCGCCCAGAAAGAAAATCTCTAGTGCACCTGGAGTTAATAATATTTATCGACCCTAATGATCAATCTGGTTTGAAAAACTTTCCTATTGCACTCCCCAAAGATTAGCTATTTTTAAAAGAGCTACTGAAAACATTTGACTCCTTTAGTTTTTGTATTGTCATTTTCCTGGGGTTTAATTTTGATTGGAGTCCCAGGAACCACAGTATATATTTACATGTGATTAAATTGGTAATGGGATGATCATTAACTGTACCCATATGAAGATGTCAGAATGTGGCAGGTATTGCCCCCAGTGAATTACTCCCACCACCCTTCAAGGCATTTAACTAACATAATTAACTAGTGACAGATCCAATTTTCCTGTAGTAGAAAAGTAAAGTTATATAGCTCAATAGCAGTGGGCTGAATAAATGCCCATTTCAATGGCAGAAGGAAACTCTCTTGTTAAAGACTAAGTTTGTAAGATGCCACCCACTATTTTTATACTTCTTGATAGTTCTTGGCACTTCGTGTCTTCTTCTCTGCCTCTCCTTTCTCTTCCTCTTCATTGTCCTGCTCCTCTTTCCCTCATCTCCTCCTATTTCCCTACCACACTGATAAGATGTAAATATGCACCATATACGAGATTCAGCATATACTAGGCTAAGCTCATTCACTTTTCAGAAAAAAAACTCCTATGAAGTAGGGACTCTCACCTTAGCCATTAAAATTAAAAGATTTCCACAAATTTCAGAAAGCCAAAATGTGTGCAAATACCAGAGATGGAGTTGTCTTTCTAAATCTAGAGTCTTTAACCAATATTGCTATGCCACTTCTCATCTCAAAGCATATCTGGACTCCTTGATGTAGAGGTCCTGATACCTGCTGAAGGGATTAATTAGCTTTGTGTTTTACCTTGAATATAGTAGCATTAATGTATAGAGAATAAGAGTAGTTTGTTAATGCACAGAAGAAATTTCCTTCACCAAAAGTAACAAATCAGTGTCACATTGGAAGGAAAATCCAGGGAACTAATGGCTAATCTGTCTTAAGAAACAGATAAAAGGAAGAAAAGTAATTATTTTTGGAAAACTTGATGGGAAATGGGGTAAGGTTAAGTAAGAGACTGATGTATTTGTTATTATTGTTAATAAATCTTTTAGTGCATTTTAAAATTGCTAATTACAGGAAGTATTTTTGGGGGAGTGTTGGGGGAGATCAAAATTACCAGGGAATTAAAAATCAGCTAACAAGGACTGGAACCTCTATTTCCAACCTTGATGCTATTGCTGGAAATAGATTCTTCCTCCTTCTGTTAACAGTGAGAAAGCAGAACAAAATGTGGGAAATAACTGTTTTCAGATATTGGCCCACTGGCCATATAAAACTATGGTCACTGATAGCAGGGAAACTAGTAATGTCAGTTCTACAATCATCTTGGTGAGAAATATTTTGCAAATCACAGTTTGACGGTCAAAAGTAATGCAGTAGAAGTTGGCAGATAATGGGGTGCCTGGATAGCTCAGTTTGTTAAGCATCCAATTCTTGGTTTTTGGTCAGGTCATGATCTCACAGTTGGTGGGATCAAGCACCGCTATTAGAATGGAACCAACTTGGGATTCTCTTTTTTTCCCTCTCCTCACCTCCTCCACTCTCACTTGTTCTCTCTCTCTCTCTCTCAATAAATAAATAAATAAATGAATAAATAAATAAATAAATATTTTTTAAAAAGAATGCTGCAGATATAATGAGTTGAACTCTTGAGATAGAGTTTAGAATTCAGGATAGTGGAGGTGTGTAGAATTTGAGGGGCTGACTGCTAGAGATTTCTTCCCAGGGAAAGAATAGCAGAAATCAATACTCAACTCCCTTTTTGGATTAAGTACTAAGAAACCTCATATGAAAATCCATAGTACTAGGCAAAAGATTACTAAATAGCTAAACATTTCTAGCTTTCACACAGGGCTAGAAGGCATTCAAATTCTAAGTAGCCAAAGTGGGAAAACATCTAGCACATTCAATAGAAACCTAAAAAATGTATGTAATGTCAAATAAAGGCTACTCTATCCATAAAACTAAAACATTAGTCTTGAGAGTATGAAATTCTTCCACAAGCAATTTAGTTGCCTTTTAGATCAAAGTCCAATGACCTGTAAACCAAGCACAAAACTTCAGAAAACTCACAGCATATGCAACCAATAAAAAATGAGTAGACATTAAAGAATTAAAAATGTTACCTATAATAAAGAGGAAAATCAATCATTAGAAACCTACTCATAATGAGAATCAGGATGGAATATGCAGAGAAATGTGTTATCATATCTGTTATAAATGTAATCAAAGAATTAAAGACAAAGTATAAACAGAATGTACAGGAAATGGAAAATTTAAAAGGTAATCTTAAAGAATTCCTAGAATTGGAATATATCATATCTTAAAATTAAAAAGTATCACTAGCATCTCCAGATTAGACATAGCAGAAAAAAGAGAACAAAGTACCTGACCTCACAGTTATAGAAACTATCCAAATTGACGCAGTCAGTAAATATAGATGACCAAAAGTAAGCAAAGAATCTGTAACAATAGCACATTTTCCCTATATGTATAATTGGAGTCCCAGAAGGAGAGGAGAGGTGGGTGGGGTTAGCCACAAAAAAGAAAAATGAGAAAGAGAAGAGAGGGAGGAGGAGGAAAAGGAGAAAGAAAGGAAGAAGAAGAAAAGAAGGAAAAGGAGAAGGAAGGAAGGAAAGAAGTGCCAGTTTGAAATTAATGAAAACATCATTAATCTACAGAACCAAGATATTAAAATAACTTGAACCAAGAAAATCATCATGAAAAGGACATGTCATAATAAGATTAAAAAAATAAAGATGAAAACTTAAAAAAAGTCTGAGGGGAAATTAAAATATTATTCACAGGGGAATGAAGATTAAAATTGCACCTGGGTAAAGTCATGAAGAGAGGCAGAAAAAGGACCTCTGAAAGTTCTTTCCTCCCTGAAGTAAGGAGAACGGTGGAAAAAAAATTGTGAAAATCAATTTTTTTCAGAGCTCTGGGAACTAAGCAAAGGCCTGTAACTATCTGAGGGGTATTTATTAGAGAGAAATACAGAACTTCAGTAATAATAATGAACTTTATTGCATTTGACCTGCCTATTCCCATCTCCCTCTCCTTTCCCCTCTGTCATAGCCTTGAGACTCAGCATTCCCACCATCACAGGAAAATCCAAGAGGTCCAAAGCACTGGATGGGGCAGAATAGGACTGGAGCTTCTCCAAAGCACCATTACCAAAGCACTGCTATTTGATCTGGCTGTAAGTTTCCTATCAAACCTAACTTTTGTTTTACTTTTGTTTTGTCTTTACTGGACCTGACTCAGAGTTCACACCATGTGAACATACTTTCTTCCAGTGGTGTTTGTAAAACAAACAAACAAAAAAAGGTGTCAATTGCTTAATATCATATAGGCTTGAAATGATAAGAAAGGGACACGGTGGGCCTTCTGGGTAACTCAGTGGGTTAAGGGTCTGACTCTTGATTTCAGCTCAGGTCATGGTCTCACTGTTGTGGGTTTGAGCACTGTGCCAGGCTATGCACTGACAGCATGGAACCTGCTTGGGATTCTCTCTCTTCCTCTCTCTCTCTCTCTGAAAATAAATGTATAAACTTAAAAAAGGAAATGGGTATAAAATAAGTTCTCCCCAAAGAATAAACATAATTACAAGAAAAGGAAACACCGGTGGGATAGATGAATAGATGTTCACAGGGGGCTTTGGAAATCTCTGACACATTTTTGGGAACTTAGAAGGCCACACATATCCACAGGGATTTTTCATGCTAAGGGCTGTGAACATGTGCAGGAATAGACTTGAAAAGTCCCTACCCTCTCACTTCTGGCTGACCTTGAGACTCTGTAATCAGGAAATTAAGGCTAAGGCAGAGGTATAAACTTCCTGCCTGAGCATTAGAGATATGCACTAACACACATAAAGAACCCATAGGAAAAATTTAGCAGGGTTAATGGCAGTCTTCAAAACTCTACTTTCCATAATGTTTAGAAAAACTAGACAGAAGATCAATAAGGAGAAACAAGGCAGGGACCACAGTATAGACTTAACCAGACCTAATAGCCATTTCTCCATATAACATTCTACACGGCAACAGCAGGATTCTTTGACATGAACCATATACCAGGTGATTTAACAAGTCAATGATTTTAAAAGGACTGAAATCATATAAAGTGTGTTGACTAACCACAATGAAATTTAATTAGGAATCAATCCCAAAAGGGAATTTGGGACATTCACAAGTATGGGGAAATCATACAATGCATTCCTAAGTAACCAGTCACTTGAAAAATGAGAACAATCAGAAAAATTTTTTTATACAAATAAATTTTTTATATAAATTTTTTTATTTTTTATATATATATATAAAAATTTTTATATATAAAAGAGAAGACACAACATACCAAAACTTACGGAATGCAGCAAAACAAGATAAAGAAGCAAACTGAACTCAAAGCAAGGAAAAAGGGAGGCAGTTATAAAGATTCAAGTGAGAATGAGGGGAATAGAAAATAGAAACACATATAGAAAATTCATTAAACTGAAAGGCTGCTTTTGGAAAAGATCAACAACTCTGCCCGGTAGGTACTATTTGAACTTTCGTTCCATGGATGCAGAAAACAAGATCCTGAAAAACTCCACAGTTTGACCAAGGTCTACTTGGAGAGTGACAGAGCCGGGATCTGAACAAGGGCGGTCAGACCGCTGAACTACACAGTAAGTCCCATGACTGAGCAAAGTGACTGAGGCCATGGCACTCGGGGAGACAATGCTAAGATCAGAGATACTGGAAAGTCATGATGTCAGTAAGAGAAAATGAAGATCTACACAACTGTTCTGAGGATGGAAAGAAATTATTCTCAATGGGAGGCATGAATTGTGTTTTCAACTGTTTCCCACCTGCCTGTCCCATAAACTTGGATGGATTGATTGGCTTCATAAATCACAAGCTGACACTCTCCCATTGAGACAGACTTTTTTAATCTTTGTATCTGGGGCTAGGGAATATCTGTTCTTAGGAAGAGAATTCCTTCCTAGTTCCATATTCAGTTACCCTGCAAGGTATCTTCTTTATAAAGAAAATGGATTCTTCTACCACTGGGCTGACAAGCTAAATTATAGTCTTCATTACAAAAAAAAGTTACAAGTTGGGCAATAATTTACAGTGAGGAATTTATCCCACTGAGGCCCTCCCCCAAACACACAAAATATAAAGTCTTGGCCTTTTCACAAACCTTGGGGAGGGCTTCCTCTGTTTGTAGAGGCTGTGGGGCATGACCAGACCTGCCCAAGAGTAAGTAATACTGCTGAGAGCATTCTGTTTGCATTATGACTTCATTGGGTACTGCAATATAATATGTACATACCAATTTTCAGTTTCTCTAGGAACATTATTCGGTGTCCAAGCTGTACCTGTCAAAAGTATTCATGACTCAGGAACCAAGTTACAGTTTTCTGCTTAGAGTACTCAAATCATAAAATTAAAGGCAAATAGGACTGGCTCTTTTTTGCACACGTTTTTCACTCATGTTCACTACTACTCCTCACTTTCATTGGAAAAAAAAAGTTTTTCTGTTTATGTTATGGCAGAGTTTTTCAGGCAAGGAAGGTGATAACAAATCCATTTCCTGATAATTGGAAAGCTCCATACATAGTTCATATTCCTCATAAGTGCTCCAGGATATTCGAGCTGGACAAAAATCAACAAATAGGCTATTTAGGACAGAGGGCTATCATTAAACAAAACCAGTCTGTACAGTCAAGGCAATGACCTCTGTAAGGTTGCAGTGTATGGTTATATAGGTTTTTGTTTGTTTTTTTTACTGCACAAAAACAATAGGTTAAGGGGTGGGTAAGTGGAGACTATAAGATATTCGATGCTCCTTTGATGAGTCCTCTGTGTATGGAGCAACCAGAGGGAATATCTTTATTTTAATTTGCACAATGGTGCTATGGATAAGCACTGGCTGAACTTTGCATCTCCAAATCAGTTGTTAATTTGCTGCTACAGCAAAATACCACAGATTGGGTCATTTATATACGAGAGAAATACATTTCTCACAGTTGTGGAGGCTAGAAGTCCAAGATCAAGGTGCCAGCATGGTAGACAGAGGGCCCCCTTCTGGGTTGAAGATTTGTATATCTTCTTCTGGCTGAAGGGGCTAAGGAGCAATGTGGGGCTTCTTTTATAAAGCCATTTAATTCCCTTCACAAGGATTCTATCCTTATGACTTAATCCTGTCTCTCAGGCCCCACCTCCTAAAATCATCTGTCAGGTTAAGATTTCAACATGAATTTTGGGGAGAGGTATAGACAGAAATATTCAGAACACAGCATTTGTTAAATAAAAAAGTATCTTTTTACTTGCAAGTACTAAAAAGGTACAATAAGGACAAGATTGTGGTTGGGCTTTAAATAGAATCATCAATATACTCAAGATGATATCTCTATTTCTCTCGCTTTCTCTCATACACACACACACACACACACACACACACGTATGCACAATCATTTGTCTCTATGTGTCAACCTCATTCTTCTCTCCTACCACAGAGCAGCTGTTTGCATCTGATCAAACATGCAATTGGTAATAGCTTCCAAGTTTCACATCTTACAGATGCAAATGGAGAAAGTGATCTAATGATCTCCCTTGTTTCAAGATCAAAAATCTTACCTAGGAGACTCATGTGTTAAATTTAGTCCTGAACCAATCAAATATGGCCAGAAGGTATACACAGATGTCAAAAGGGTTCTAGTGGTGAAAAAAATCTCTAGAAACTACACGGCTTGAGCTAGGGAGATGTATTCCAGGAAGGAGATTGCTATTCTAATAAAAAATATTAACTATCAGACAAAGCAATAAGAGCCAATGAGACTACAGAAATTGGGAAAAGCCCAAATCATTGACATTCATGAGTTTACCTTCATTTAAAGCAAAGGATAAAAGAGAGTAGCCTACATACTGAGTCACCCAAAGGCATCCGTAGTTCAGCCCCAAAGTCACTTTGAAATCTTAATCTCAAATCTCTCTTCTCACATTGTATTCTATTTATATCCTAGTCATGCACAGCTCACACCCTCAGGCTCAATTCATGCCTCACCTCCTCCATGAAGCTTCCCCCCAAGTATTATATCCTATCTTCTCTATATTCCCATGAACACTGACAACTGGATTCACAAATGACTTTCCTTAATTATATACTGTCTTGTATTGTTCATTAACTATTTTGGGCTTATGGTTCATCTCCCCAAAAGAACTATAAGCTCCATAAATCTTGTATAATGACTGTTACTGGTACACTAACAACTAAAATTACCTTTATCCTGCCTCTTATACTGTGCTGAGTGTACTCCTGGTAAACATATGAATAGGAACAAATTTGGAGAAAACAAGATTAACATTAATTGCACAAGGCACATTGAAGATCCACAAAATAAGCGGAACAGATGAATGGCAGGGGCATAGTCTCTTTCTTGAGACATAAATTGGCTAATAAATACTAAATAATATGTTAAGGCATAAACTTAGTATTTGGAAAATGCTTAAACTTGGAGGAATCAGTATTTTATTTTGCCTTTTCCGTATTTAAGGAATGTCTCAGAAGCAAAGGAAGTTAATAAAATTTGCAGAGAAAACTAGTTTATTTTCTAGAAAAATGGAGTTTCTGTTTTAACCCAAAAGTCCAAGTGTGAGGCTTGTTGACTCAGACCGTGAAAATGGCTGGCATCCAAACTCACTAATTTGGACTAACAGAAATGACCAGCAATGGAATTGGGGGAAACCTTGCTTATGAAGTGAATTTAAAAACCATAACAACTAAAATCTGAACTAAGTTAATATTCAAGGGAGAGACCTTCGTTAATGAACTAAGGGTGAACATGTGCCCTTTGTGAATTCTCTGTTAGAATATAATTTATGCCTTAAGAATAACTCAAAGGGGCTTGTATTTGGAAGATAAATTTTCAGAGTTGTTTATCTTATTGCTAGTTGAATTAATTTATTGAATATTTTCCCACACAGTGTATATTGCACTTGTTAAAAAAATCCATTCACATTCATTCATGATCCCATCTAAAAAAAAACCAAAAAAATAAAACAATAAAAACCACCACCACCCAAGCAAAAAAACATGATCATGACTCCCTTTCAGAAGAAAACAAGGTTTAAAATGCTTCCACATTTGCCTCAGGTTGCAGTGTGAATTAGGAACACAGTGGAGCAGAAATCCATACACAAGATGTCTTTCTAATACCTCTAATGAACTAACTACTGGCCTGAGCAGCAATACTTCTAAGTCGGTAAGATTTGAAAAAAGTAAGATTTTCCTAGATCTTGAGTTTTTAAAGAGAAAAATATATGCTGATGTGCCCAGAGGCAAAACAATCACCGAAACAAAAGACACCTCATCTCCTCCAGATTAATGCCATAGATGTTGGGTGCAATGTTTATTAGATGTCTGTGCAGAAGAGACACCAGCTTTGGTCTGAGCTTGGCTGCAATTACAAGTTATTTTTTATTGTTTACTTGTTTCACTTGAAAATGTATAGGGATAATAGATACATATTGTCTGTCTCTCTCCTTCTGGAACTGATAAAATCACACACTTGTAACCAAATGGATAAACGGGTGAAGTTTGGGACTTACACTGCAGAATCCTCCCTCCCTTCCCTTTCATGTACACCCCGCTTGCAGAGGGATGTTTATGGAGGAAATTGGATTCACTGTTTGCATACAGCAATATATTTAGCTGGTAGCTATAAATGCAGGTCCAATTAACTCTTTTAACAATATGGGTGAAATGAGGTTATTGGATTATGTTTGTAGCCAATTATAATTGTTTTGGTTGACTACTCCCTCTTGTAACCTTATTTACAGTTAAGAAAACAGCATTGAAAAATATTTCATAGCATGGAAGAAAAAAGCCTAGGGAAAAACTGAAAGAATAATTTCTTTCCTCTAGATCATGAGCCATGACCTCTTATTTATGTTTGGGCATAAAGGAAAGTCTACTTTTGCAGAAACAAAAATAAAAATGCCAGACATGAAACACTTTGAATACATGTCATTATCTTCATTATCGTCATTATCTCTATCTCATCATAAAAAGGAATGTCATAGATGGGAAGCAGCATGATTCAAAGGAAGAACACACAGCTGGGACAAAGTCGACCACAGTTCTAATGTTAGCCCTGCAGCTAGTGAGCCGCAACCTCTCTGAATTTAATGTCCTTCATCTAGAAAGTACAAATAATGAGCCTGTTACACAGTGATCAAATGAAGAAATGTTCATGACGTGCTTTAAAAAAACAAAAATCATAAGGCATTGGTTGTGAAAACAGTGTTGAATAATAGGTATTTCCTTTAAAGTTACTTTGAACTCTGGTGCCAGGAGATTTTGTTCCATGTATTAAAATTAGCCCAGGGCACCTGGGTGGCTCAGTCAGTTAAGCATCCTACCAGGCTTAGGTCATGATCTCACAGGTCATGGGTTGGAGCCTATGTCAGGGTCTCTGCTGACAGCTCAGAGCCTGGAGACTGCTTCAGATTCTGTGTCTCCCTCTCTCTGCCTCTCCCCCACTCATTCTCTCTCTCTCTCTCTCTCTCTCTCTCTCTCTATATATATATATATATATATATATATATAGTATATATACTCTAAATATAGAATATATATAGAAATATATGTATATTTCTATCTCTCTCTCTCAAAAAATAAACATTAAAGAAAAATTTAAAAATTATCCCTAGAGTAATAGTAAGACAACTTTTGTCAACTCATCACCCCTTTTCCTGACCTATTGCAAATATGTTGTGAGTGGGTTTTCCAAAGGCGTGAGAAAGTCCATGGCACTTGACTGGAAAAGCAAAATCAATGGAATTGAAAGGGTAACCATGAGAAGAAAAAGTGGCTCTTTAAGGAAATAGAGTCAAATGTCCAAGACCTGGCATCAGTCTCTTTCATCTCTGTGTCATATCCTCTGCTTAGAACACTTTTCCCTGCCTGCCCCTTTGATGCCTCTCGTTCTTCATCATGCTTCTTTCTGATCTGAGCTCCAAGGTCTCTCCTTCTCCAAAGAACATCTCCTTAGACAAGGTTACATTCCCACCCCACCCCTCTTTCCCTATGGCACTTATGTCTTTTGTAATTGTGTGTTTGTGTCCACTTTGGGTCTGTGAGCTCCCTGAGGAGAAAGGGTGCTGTGCACACATCCATCTATCCCCCCATTTAGACTACTGCTCAAGATACAGAAGGCATAATGGATATGTGTTACATAAATAAGTTATACTTTTACTACTTTGTGGCTCCTGTAATTTTTGATTGACTGGGGTGCTTCACACCTTCTACCCTATGGTGCTATTCCTTTTAATAGGTGTTAACAGAAGAGAAATTACTATCGATGCTGTTGTTACTTATAAGACTGGCCTTTAAGCCCAGCACCATGCTGACACAAGTTTAAGGATCGCCAACTCTAGGGAGACATTTCCAAGAAGTAAGCCAGTTATTGTCATATGCTTTGCCCAATATTGTATCTGGGTATTTTTTCTGCCTTAGATTTCAAGGACGTGTATATCTTTGAGGCACAACAGTTGTTTGCCCACAAATTATTGGTTAAGCTAATAGTTTGGTTAAAAACACAAGCCAAACTAGGGTCAAAGAGATGATGAGTTTATATAAAGTAAAACAAAAAGAATAAAAGAAAGAAAAGAATAAAATTTAAGTTATTTTAAAAGTTAAAAGATTGAGCTGCGTCAACAATCTAAACACATCACTGCAGCATGCATATATTTATGATAAATGATTTATTCAATGACTTGGCAGAATTCAGCTAAATTACCTTCTAGAGACAACCAACTAGCCTGCCCCAGAGACACTCCTCTCCTCAGGAAGAGGTTCTGCAATGAGGTAGACACTGGATGTTCTTTTGTTTCATCTGGATCCAGAATCTTCCAGCCTGCTTGCTCCTCAAGCTCTGATAGGAATTTTAGATTGAAGTCACTGATTTCATTAAGCTTCCTTGTACATGTCAACATATAACCTGTCCTTGAAAACACAGCTCCACATGCCCATGGCTACAGAAGTTGCTGAGGAATCAGTTTCTATATATAAATATAACACAGCTCTGGTGCTGTGAATGAGGCATCTGTTAGCTACTTCCCATTGGGTGGACTACTGATCATGGGGGCAGGGGAAAGAGTATTGTGTGGCAGCGTATAGGAAATAATTATTTTAGTTTCCTGATTTATGTAGTATCTCACTGTAGGCCTCTGTGCAGATTATGAGGCAGCTAGAGCCTAAAGTCCAACAGGAACTAGGGGTCCATGCTGGATGCTTAGGATTGAGCACAGAGCTGGCAGTCTACATTTAATAATTTTGAGTTGAATTTCCTGTCTTAGTTTTGACTGTAAGAGAGAGAGTTACTAGCCTTGAAAAAAACCATTTTCCTGTATAGATTCCTGGCTAATGTATTACCTAACTGCTCTTCTTTAGCTCATTGAATACCAACTTTAACCAAAGTATTGCTTAATGTCACTGTATTACCAATGTGGCCATTTTATTGTCAATGATAAAGCTGAAAATCTCTCAACGAATCACATTATTTTGGGGTTGATAATTGTATTATACCAAAAAAATCCTCTGAAAGCTTTGGTGGTACAATCGATGCTGAGCAAACCAAAACAGGAATTACCTGAGTAGTCTGTGGGTACTAGGGAAGTGACAGGCTCATTACGAGACAGTTACTGCAGGAAGAGAAAAAAAAAATCAAAGCAGAGGCCAAGGCTGCCATTTCGTTTGTGCAAAATCAACTTTTATTGTTCTGAATATAAAAAGTGATTCTAATGGTTGCCTTTTTTAAAACTAGTAATTTAAGCTTACACAGACAAAGGAGCTTATGCATAAACTGAAGCTGTACCAACATGTTATGAAGGCATGAAAGAAAATGAGAATGGAGTATGTGTATCTATGTGTATCTTTCCCATTGACCCACAGCAATTCCAAGGACAAAGTTTTGATTCAGTCCTAGTCCCTCACAGAGGTAACCTAGTCTGGGTGTAGGGGATGTCTACCTGAAAATGTGACATTTAAATTTGTATTTAAAGGATGAACAGAAGTAGCTTAAAAGGGGTGGGGAGCAAAAGAGAGAGAGGGGGGGGAGGGAGAATGAGAGAAAGAGAAAGAGAAAGGAAATGGGGGATGAGCCCAGGCTCAGGGAACTGAATGCTCTTTGCCTGTATTGAGTAAAATCAAAGACGAAGGGGTGAATTGTGGGAACTCCATGTTTAGGTAAAGTGGTCATAGGGAAAACTGACCTCGTAATAGTTTTCTTCACACAAGGAAAACTCCTTACAATCCTTTGATCTCCAATGTGTTCAACCTATACTACTTGTGGAAGATTCATTTCTCTAATTCTCCTTTGCATGTTGGCTGGAACTTCCTTTCACTTTCTTCCCATGGGGATTGTGACCTCTCTTAATACTAAGTACTTACTCAGTCCCTCTATATCTTTCTCTTTCTCTCCCAACTAACTCCTCCACAACTGCCCATCAATGTTTGCATCTTCCTTGAATTCATCCCATGATTTTCCATTTCCTCTTTACTTAATATTTAGGGTGAGCTTATGATTTGTCAGCTAAAGTAGGAAACATGAGAGTACATGAGTGCTACTATTATTCCAAGGAAATATATGTAAGCCATTATTGTCTTTGGGAAAACTTAAATGTATGGTCACTCCCTTTCATATAAAACACACATATACATGGGTATAAACACACACACACACACACTCACATAGATGTAGCAACATTTTTACTATGATCTCTGGACTTTACATTAACCGTTTACTAAATAGTTGACTTGAGCCTCAATCTAAAATGTCATGTCCTAGAGAACAGAGACCCTGTTTTATGTCTTTCATTGTTCCAATCACTGCTTAACCTTCTGCTAGCAGGTACACAGCAGAACCAGAGTGAACACCTAATATGTGATTTTAACACACAATAAATGACTCATAGCTGATGATTACACAGTAGTCGTTCTTGACCTTAACTGTCCATTAGAATAACCTGATAAATCTCTCACACACACACACACCTTAGTCCCATCTCAAAAAGTCAGATATTCTGATTTAATTTGTCATGGGTTTGGCTTGGGTGTCAGGGCTTTTAAACACTACCAGGTGATTCTGATGTCCAGCCAACATTGTAGACAAGTCTCAGGGAGGGCATTTGTCAGGGACTGTGATGATGAAAATACATACTTGTGAATGAAGAGGCCAGGAGAGAACAGCCCTACAGAATCATAGAATACTAGACCCAGAGACCATGTCAGCATTAAAGCATTATTATTGAGCACTCTGACTTTAGAGCCAGATGGATTCAGATTCATGTTACCTGACTAGGACAGATTCTGTTGGACTGAATAACAAGGAAACAGTAATCTGATTTACTTCTCATAGAAAACATTATAAGGTCCTAGATTCCCTCCAGCCATTTTAATTTAAAATATGCTGGCTTGTGGTCAGGCATAAATCCAAAATTGCTCTGAAAACATGATCGTCAAATTCCTCTACTTCTAGTAAATCACCCCATTTCCCCCTGTGGCAGTATGACTTTCATCCCAATGTCAGAACAAGGCAGTGTAGAAAGACGGTTTCTTTCATTGCCTGCCAATTATGGAGACTGTAAAGCAAACAACAGAGGTTGAAGTTCTTGCTTATTGTTTAAATACAAATCCCTTGATGTTCAACTTACTGATCTGATTCTTGTTCTTCCCTCTAATTGCACCCTGACATCTCTACCCCATATATATGCCAGCTATTCAGAATTGCTATACTATGCATTTCCCCACTTCTACCAAGAGATCTTACATAATTGTATCCTGATCATCCTTGACTTAAGGAGACGGAGGTATAAATTAAACTATTTTTCCCTTCATATTGTCATGTTAGTTGTCCACATCTCTTTATCCCATGGAAGTGAGACTTGCAAGGGCAAAGAGCATGTTTAATATTCCTTTATATAGCTCCAAGGATGAGCAGAGAACTGGTCTACAGTAAGTTCTCAAAGAGTTGAACCAGTAAAATAAAGAAAACATATTGACTATGCAATGTTAATGGTCAAAGCAAAACACAAAATTGGGTCACTCACATCTAGGAGAAAAATGTCTCCTTACTGATGATGAGAAGGAAAAGATCCAACCCAGAAACAGAAAAAAGTTGATACTTTTATTCTGCTATTTGGTATTTTTGCTTTTTTCTTTGCCTGGGAAGAAAGAAAAAAACTTGCTGCAAAATGACTCGCTCATCATGCAAAAAGGCTGGTCTGCTGAGTAAAGAAAATACATTTGCTTCATGCAGGAGCTTGAAGTCCTTTTGCTATTACAACAGAGGCAGCAGCATGTTGTTTCCACTGAGAGAGGACAGGAAGGAGTTTATGACTTAGAATCCACTGGCCCCCAACTTCTACTGGCTGTAGGAAATTGAAAATTTTTGGATATGGCTGAACCCTGTTTTCGCATTTTTAAAAGTTATATTAATATCTGTTCTATTTGTCTAAATTCTACATGAAGTGACCAGAGTAGTTCAACACATGGGACAGAAGAATATTTTGTTTTTTCTACTGTTCTTTCTGGTGCAGAATGTAGGTAATGGTGGATGCTATGCATGTGAGGGGGTGCACTATATGGAAAATCTCTGAAACTGCCCCTCAATTTTGGGTGACCCTAAAACTTCTCTAAAAATAAAGCCCTAAAGTCTTAGTTTTTTCAAGTGGATTCCAAGGTTTAACACTTGAAACTTTTCCACTTGGAATGATTTTTCCTAATTGCTGTCAAGGTCACTAAGGTGGATGTGTAGTGAATCTACCAATCATTTCAGTGTCCATCAACATACTGAGATAACTCACCTATTAAACAAGCTAAAACTTTTGTTGTTGTTTATATTGTTGTTGTTACTGCTGTTGTAGTTGGTGTTGGCTGGCCTCTGTTAGCAGACAGTGAGGTAACCTGAAGCCAAAATGGTAGATGCTATGGCTATCTAGGAAACCTGATTGATCAGCTTACTTGTGCCCTACAACTGCCTGATCTTAGGTACACCATTTCTATGTAATGGTGTCCAAGTTTATAAATTCCTGGGTCTGCGAGAAATGTATTCATGATGAATAGTTATGGCCATATAGTCGTGTAATGTCATGGCCTGACTCAAGAAAAATGGGAGATCTATATTCTGCTTTTTTTTTTTTTTTTACCGGAATTGTCCTTAAAATCTATATGGCATTGTTGCCCATTATAGATAAATATAACACCAATGGGTATGATGTGTCATGTGGTAGAACTTGAACCGCATTCTGAATTTGATTCAGAGTCTTTATACACTCTAGGAACCATGCAAAGCAGGTAGTCTTTTACACCACTGGGCAAATGCTTCAAAATAATATACAGTGTAAAATACACTACCCTATAACCTGAAGAAGATAATCAAGTTGTGCTTCTTTCTTAGTGGTGGGAGGTGCAAGAAGCAAGAATTTGTGCATTATTTTCAAGCAGATATCTTGTTATGTCAAGAACATGAGATCCTTAAAACCTCCACTTTTGTGCCTGGCCCCCAAACTTATAAAATTTACCTCCCAGCTTAAAATGCATATGACTAGCCAAAGGCTCCAACATATTTGCTATTTCTTGCTCATCTGGTCTGATTTACATAATGTTATTAAAGTAGTGGAACAACATAATGCTCTGTAGACTGTTCAGACAGTGAAGATCATTTGAGACTATATTATACCAAAGGATAGTAGAATAAATGTAGCCCTAAAGCATAAATATAAATGTATACTGTTGTGTACCCTGCATGAATGCAAAATGGTTTTGATAATTCTTGGTAGGGATGGGAAAGAATACATTTTACAGATCAATGGCCTCATAGTATATAACTGAAGTTTTGTCAATCTCCTCTAGCAAAGATAACTCATCTGGCACAGCATCTACATATAGATTTATTACTTAATGGATTTTGTGATAATTTGCTGCCATCTTCCCATATCTATGTTTTTTGATGGAACCATTAAATATGGATACAATTGGACCATATCCTTGGCATCCTTTAGGTCTTCAGGTATGCCACTAATCTTTGCCTCTTAATTCAGGTTCAGAGTCAGGGCTAGAGTACATGAATTTTAAAGTGCAAATTTTCTTAAATTTTGTGCCCTAGGTGCCTCATTTGTTCTACCCTATCCCAGCCTTCCTTGGGATACATTATTGTTTTTAATTTAAAATGTTAGTCTATGTGGCTTTCATCACTTTGGCAGCTCTTACCCCAAAGGCCAAGGAACTGATGCAAGCTCCTACCAACAACCACATATGTTTACTCCAACTATACATTTAAGGACCAAGGGAATAATTCCTGGGAATACTCATATCCTACTTTAATAGGAACATGATAATGACATATCTGAATCCCGGGCTTTAATGTCAAGGTGGATCCTGTATCTAATATTCTTCAAAATGCCATGGTATTCCCATTTTTCAAATGAAAAATTATCTATTTGGGGGCACCTGGGTGGCTCAGTCGGTTAAGCCTCCGACTTCGGCTCAGGTCAGATCTCAGGTTCGTGGGTTCGAGCCCCACGTCAGGCTCTGTGCTGACAGCTAGCTCAGAGCCTGGAGCCTGCTTCCAGTTCTGTGTCTCCTTCTCTCTCTGCCCCTCCCCCTTTCATGCTCTGTCTTTCTCTGTATCAAAAATAAATAAAATGATAAATAAAAAAATGAAAAATTATCTATTTGTAGTCTTGACTCTCTTTGAAAACAGGGGATTCTATTACTGTATACACTTATGGCATTATATGATCCTTCCTCCTGAGAACACAACCTCTTCACCAATGCGTTGGTTCAGTTCCATAAAATTGAACAAACTTGGGCAAAGAATTATGATTTTATATTTAGGGTGTCTTCCCTTAGCCCCTTGATTTTTCTTGATTTCTTTTGACTGTATAGATTAAGCAACACTCTTGTTTCCAACCTTACATTCTTGCCCCTAGAAATACTATTATATGTTGTTAATTTTTTCCATAGCTCTCTATGAACTCACAGCCATAGTTAGCCCTGGCTGTCATTATGACTGTATAACTCATTATTAGTATTGTGCCCACCTATCTAATGTTTTAGCATAGCAACCTGGTCCCTGTGATTTTAATATCTTGCCATTTCATTGTTATTAGGTAGGTCAGTTCTGTAATAGCATCACCCACCATAGCCTCAACCCACAGAAGTCAGTCAGTGTGAACTTTTGAGTGATGCTGGGGCCCCTCTCATCAGGACATACTTTATCTACTTGGAACACAAAGCCCTCTTTCTGTCATAGAAAAAATCCTGCTGATCTGCAAATAGCCTTCCATAGTATATACACTCTAGTATTTTTGCATCTCTGAACTTTTGAATCCCTTTTTCCAGCATCTACCTCAGTGGCCCTGACATTTCTACTTCAGTTTATTATGAACCATCACATTATTAAAGACCTCAGGAGCTACCTTCACGGCATATCAGCACTGTCTCCCAGAGTGTTGCTAGAGAGTTAAGTCCTGTATCTTGGGATAGATCATTTTCTTCAGTTACATATTCCTTGGCCAATATGAATTTCTGTCCCTACCTAATAAAGCATCCTCAGGACCCAGCCCTACATATAATTTCCTAGCTTCTGTCATTTGGAGCTGGCTTGGTTCTACAGGTCCTGCGGCTCCATGAGGTAGAGTAAGTTCCTATTTTAGTAGTTCAGACTCCCCACTTGTGTGTGTGCTGTGATAAACCTTTATACTGGTCATGGGCCAGGAGGGGTTATAAGGGTTAATTCTCAAAGGAAATCTAACCTTGTAAGGCAGAGGACTCTTCTTTGTCTTCAAATGATGGGGGAGAACAGCTTTTAACAAGGAAGAGTGTTCTACTTCTGTAGCTTAAGAACTTGTGAAGATTTGAGATGTATGGGTTTAGCTTTCTATATAATCCTAGCCCAGTTCTCAGGGTATCACTACTTCTTTGTAGTCAGCACTCTGTTCTAGCACTACGGACTTGATATTTTTGAGACTTCAACCTTCTCTGGTCTTCTGTTTCTCTTAAAATAGAGTAGAAGACTTGGACCTCAGGTTTTTCCTGTCTTCTGATTTCAAAGCCAAATGCTCTTATCTTTAATCTGTTGATTAATTCCCTTTAGAATTTCATTGTCTTCCTATAATACAATGATCAGCCCTAGCCACAACCATCCTGTCCCACTGTTTCTATAACAACTACTTTCTCTGTACTTCTCAACCACAAAAGATATTTAACATTATACTGCATTCTCTTCCACCATTAACCCATCCTATTTACCACTAGCAGAGGTTAAATAGATTCATGCACAGGCATTACAGAGACTATTAATACTCCAAATATCAATGATGTTCGCGTCTTCACCACTAGCTGGTAAGAGAGTCTACTCCAAAACATCATCATAGACAAAACATCATTTTAGATTGTCTTCTAGGACTACTTCTGACTCCTATATCATGTCTTAACATCAGAAAATAGACTCTGGGATGCAGATTAGTCTGCTGGTGTTTAAGCTGGGAGTGTTCAGGAACAATGCCTACATGGGAGAGAGTGATGCAGGAACAGACAGAGGAAGAAGTCAGAGCATGATCCAGTTACTGCAGAGGTCCCAGCTAATCATGCAGTGAGCTCAAAATTTGGAATGACCAGAGATATCCTTAATTAAGGCAAGAACCAGACTTTCATTCCCCTGTGTCAACCTGCTATTCAATGAAGAGGTATGTGGAGAGGGGTATAAACATGGGCAAAGAGTTCTCTTTGCCCAAGAGAATTTACTGGGGAGAAATGAGTAACTGAGATCTATCAGTGGCAGCATTCCCTGAAGCCAGGTTAGTGATTGCCTTAGTCCTAAAGGGCCAACCTCAGCAACACCACAGTACACAACACAGACTGCCTTACATTTTCTGTCTCAGATTCTCAGGGAGTCTCATGCTTAGTAGAGGATAGCAAGAATACAGGAGAGAAGGAAGGGGGGGAAAGGCCAAATGTGGTTAATTCTCAAATAGTTTAACTCGTTCTTGAATATTGCTTGTTCTGCATATGGAAATGCAAAAGGGAAAATAGAATGTCAGGTATCATATTGAACCTCAGAATCCCAGAAAACTAAATTTGAATTCCATGTCAACTATCTTGGGCAAGTAACTTTATCTCTAGGTCCCAGTTTCTCCCTCTGTAGAAAATGGTTTTTGTAATAATACCTCTCTTGAAGACTTGGGAGATTTTCCTGGGACCATAGGTCTGAAAATCTTCACTTCAACATTCCTTGCTACTTTGGCAGAGGAACTTAATGGATTTTTCTCCTATTCCTACCAACAAGTAGTCAATGGTCCAAGAGTGTGAGTGGGTTTGGGTTGAGCCATTTACTTTTTCTCAAACAAGTATATTAAAGAGCTATTTAGAAGGCTGGCCTTGAGTAGGAGTACATGCATTCTGTCATGGCAAAACATGGGTTTCTCTCTACATGAAGTTACTTGCCTGGGAAGCCTCCTCCACAATTCCAGATTCATTATCTGTATCCTTAGCTGACCACCCCGGCCATCCAAAGCCTTAGGCTAGACACACACACACACAAAATGAATAAAAGAGGACCTGTGTATATGTACTTTTCCATGTGCCCAATGTAAAGGCCTCCAAAACTTTCATAATCCAAAACATGTAGACATGTGTTACAATTTCAGAATCGCTAATAAGGGGATTCAGTTCTGAGAAACAGTGAAAGCTGAGAGGACTGACTTGATTTTGGATCCTACCAGATGTTCAAGGAAAGCTGTTTTCTGAGTAGATCACACCTGTTTAATTAGCAATAATAAGAGCTTTTAGATGATCACAGAGAAATTAAGTAGCTAAAGATAAATGACCTAAGAGGGCTAACAATTTAATTCTAACTGAAGAACAAATAGAATGCAATCTAAAAATATAATCAGAAGCAGAATTGTAGGCTAATGACCTTGTACTTTATTTATAATTTAATGGAGGACACACAGTGTCAGGGTGAAAGTAATGGATTATTGAAAATAAATACATATACTGGCATTTTATGAATTATTCTAACACTAATTGCAATTAAACTGCCTGGTTTTAATATGATTTAGTAATTAAGCCACAAGTAGCTTACTGGCTGGCTATTGCCTGAACAGGCACCAAACAAAAGTATTTGACTCAGCTAAAATATATTTGTGGAATATCCCCAAACTTTTTCTTTTGTTAGGGTGCAAGTTGTTAGGAATATTAATTACATGCAAAAGGATCTTTTGTTCCTTTTCCTCCCCACTTAAGATATATATCTTTATAGGAAAAACAATGTTTAAATAAGTAGCTAGACCTGGGCCCTCTTTTATGTATGAAATGCTGTCAGTGTTGACTCAGTCCTTTCCCCAAGAGAAGCTTGTTTCCAGGTCATTCAGTTTCTCCTACTTCCAGTTCTAGCTATATGTGAACATATCCTGGCTTCATCCACTTCAGCTCTCCCTCTCCTATGTCCCTCTCCTATGTGTCTGTGTGTAGCTCTATAGCACTGACATACCTACATTTCAATCCTCAGTCCGTGGGTATACTTATGCAGGTTTCTGTGGCCTGGATCATGATACACTGTGTGTTCAATAAATATTAATAATTTAAGAGAGGGAGGGAGGAAGGAAGGAAAAAAAGGAGGGAGGGAGGAAGGAAAGAAGGGAGAGAGAGGGAAAGAAGGAAGAAGGAAAGAAGAGACGGAGGGAGAACAAAGGTAAGATGATATGTCCTGTAGTTCAGTCAAATCGCTGCTTGTCCATTTGTATTGTTATTCATTTTAAGAAACAAATAGTGTCTGAGTTACAGAGATCTATAAGAGTTAAAAGAGAAAGGAAACACTCCCTCCCACCCGGAGAGAGAGAGAGAGAGAGAGAGAGAGGGGGGGGGGGATCCTACTGTCTCAGCTCTTCACAGTGTCGACTTTGGTTACCTGACCCCGGAACCAAGTTAAACAGCACAGACTCTCACTCTTTATTTCAGAAAGTAACATGAACCCAATACACAAATTGGACCCCCTAGCCTTGAAAATCCCCTATTCCCTGTAAGAAGTGTTTGAGGTATTCAGAAAATGTACCATCTGCCCATGGGGAAATGGTTTGGTGAGTAAAGGACACCCCAGCACAAATTAAAGGAATAGCACTGATCAGAGACAGCCTAGAGCTAGTGGTGTGGCTAGAGCAACAGCACATCATCACTCCTACTAACTCCCTCCCCAGGAATGTCTGTGCTGTGCATAGACTTCATAAAACTGTACAGAATAGCACTGACTTCACAGAAAAGCTTAAAAAGAAACTGTTCTAGGAGAAGCTGGGTGGCTCAGTAGGTTATGCAGCTAACTCTTGCTTTCAGTCCAGGTCATGGCGCCACAGTTGTGAGATCGAGCCCTGCGTTAGGCTCTGTGCTGACAGCATGAAGTCTGCTTGGGATTCTTTCTCTCCCTCTCTCTCCTCCCCTGCCCCCCACTCATGTTCTCTCTCTCTCTCTCCAAATAAATACCTAAACATTAAAATTTTTTCTACAAATTTTCAAAATTTATATCATTGTATATGCTTAAAAATATTGCTTATAAGATATTAATACTCAAATTTGATGAAACTCTCATTAAAGAGTAAGAAAAAGGAGTTGCTGCAAACATTGTATAAAAAAGTTTATAAAAATAATTATATTATCATAATAATTTTAACCTAGTAATTCTAAGAGTAAATACTAAGGAAATGCTTTCTCTAACCTTCCCAAAGCCTTTATACATAGAGATGTTCAATGTAGTCTAGGGTCAAATTGGAAGTGAATAAAATATTTATCAATAAACCCTTTGGAATATAATTCACCTGTTACTTATTTTACTTTTTATGTTTAGAATAACATGGGGAAATGATGATATTATAGGTTTCTTTACCTATAAAATTTTATTTATCCAACTTATTTTTAAGTGTGTTAAAATACAATAGCAAAACCAATATTATATTATTTCTTTCTTAATTTTAGGTTTCTATAATTTTTCTATAATTGTATCTATTATTGCCTGATTAAAAACATTAGAAATTCCAATGAATTTCATACTAAATATACATTTGTCATACAACTACACTGTCCCTGGCATTATGCTAGATTTTCAAAAGATCACAGTGAAAAAGATAACATGTTTCTTGTCTTTAAGAAACTCATAATTAATGTTTCACAACAAAACCTTAACAAAAAAAAGTTGCATGTCCCATATTCTGGGAGGTGAGTGGAAAGAGTCAAAGGAATCATAAATCCCCATAGAAGGGAAATGTATTTGCTCATGGTCTTAAAGGAAGTATTTCTTGTCTCTATCTCCCCCCTGGTAAGGTCAGCTGGGCCGTTCTGAGGGCTTCCTACTTTGACATAAGAAAATGAAGGGATTTCTATTGTAAATATCTAATGAAAATAAAAATCATCTCTCTGCTTGAAGAACAAACTAGAATACAAACACAAAGGAGAAAATAATTGTGAAGAGACTAGACTGGGGGGAGGGAGATTTGGCAGAGGAAACAGAATCTATGATTTATAGGAAAAGATGCCACTTTACACTCTGTCTGGGGGAAAAATAAGCTTATCAGCATCAAATTAAGTAGGTGCTTCATTTATTTATGATTATGACAAATAACCTCAGACACAGGAGGATTAGGTCATTTTACAATCCAGTCATTTTGGACCAGGGCAGTCGTCATATTTATGTAGGGCACAAAGAAGGAGCCTCCCCAGGAGAAGAGCAAGAGGATACCTCCTCTCCACCAGCAGATCCCCCCAAGGAGAAGCAAAGGAGTTAAACCAAGTATCCCCAGTTTGTTCTTTGCAACTTTATAAACTTTACCGAAAGGTAATATTCTATATCCCCTGTGGTAGAGGGCGCAAATGGTAGAAGGAGTAAACTCAAAGAAAGAGCTCAGAAATTACCCTAATCTAGCGCTTACCACAGGGAGAGAAATATCATACATCCTCAATGCAAACTAATTACCAGTGAAGCTTGTTTAAAATGCAGATTTGTAAGCTAGACCCACACAGATCTCATTCATGGATGTTGGGGTACAGTCACAGATTTGTATTTTGTTTTCTTCTATCACTCAGACATCCAGCTTTGTATTTTTAACATTCACCTCCTCCCTCACTAACCTCAAGGCATCTATTAGCATTGACTTTTGGACCACATTTTTAGAAACCATAAACCACCTCATGTCACCTATTTATGTTTTGTTTTGTTGTTGTAAGGAAGACCTAATAAGACAATAGAAGTGAAATACGTAATTACCTAGCCATTTATTGTAACTAGTTTTATCCTTAGTTATTGAATTCTGATGCTGCTTACACTCTGGTCCGCAGAGTAATTATGGTTTTGAAGGAAATTCTCTTGCCTTTATTTGGTTCAAAGGATGATTAAAATCACAATACACAACATGTTCCCTGACCACTCAAGTGAACTGAAAAGCATTTATTTAATTTCTGAAACAGTAGTTACTAGAAACTCTCATCAAACCTCCACAGCTGATATTTCTCCAAGAGTTCTTCACTGAGCTGACATAACATAAGTGCCCTTTCAGCCCTGGCATTCATATAATCCTGATCCCTGGAGTGGCAAGCAGAATTCTAAGATTCCTGACACCTGGCATGCACACAAGTCTCAGAAATCCACTTATACACTAAGGTAGGTAAGGACACAGAGGGCTTGTTGGATGTAACTATGGCCCTCAATCTGTTGGCCTTATGATAGGGAGATTATCTAAGTGAGCCAGACAAATCACATGAGCACCTTAAATCTGGGTCTAGAGGTCAGAGACAAAAATAAAACAAAATAAAATAAAATAAAAAGTTTACAAAACTGTGACAGGGATTTAACCTGAGAAATTCTCCTGCTGGGTTTGAAGATGGAGGCGGCCATGTGTCAGGAACATGGGTGGCCTCTAGGAACTAAGAGTGGCTCCCTGCTGGCAAGCCAACAAGGAAACATGACCTCAGTTCTACAGCTGCAAAGAAGTGAATTCTGCCAAGAGTCAGGGTAAATCAGAAGTGCTTCCAGATCAAAATGCAGAATGGGATTCAGCCTGTGAAACCCTAAGCACAGAACTCGGCTACACTGCGTCTGAATTGAGTGGATGAGAATTATTTCAAGCTACTACTTTTGTGGTAATTTGTTTTGCAGCAATAGAATAATACTCTGGGTGTCTTGGCTGAAGTGCTTGCTCACTGAAGCTATAACATTTTCCTTCTCCTCAGATCTGTTAAGTGGTTTTTCTAATGATAGTGGAGTTGTAATTGGACAAACTCTGCCCTCTCTCTTTTCTTGCTCAGCAACACAGACATTGGCCAATGATAGGGGAATGTTTGCTCCAACTAGGCGCCACAGGGCTTGGTATCTGCCAATTTCCCCCTTTCCAAAAGTTTTATAAAGAATATTTTCTTGGTTTTCAAATGCTTATGTTGTCAATGTTGGGTTGCTTTAAGCAATTCTGAGACCATGCTTTGGATGAAGCAGGAAGAGAAATGCTTGGATGTTCATCTTACATTGTCAGTGAAATTCCTATTTGGAGGAAATTAGTTTGTACCTAGATGAAAGTTTGAATCAATAAGCCATTTCGAGCACTACTGTCTTAGTTAACAATATATTCATTGAATTAGGATGGTGGATGATGGAGATGTCCTTGGATCTTATCAATTATGAAAAAGATGCACTTTGAAGCAAAGAAGATGGGCCCTGTGTTGGCAGAGATCAGCCAGGGTATGCCTCTGCAGGGACAGGCTTTCTGAGTTAGGGCATGATCAGATTTGGCCTTACTGAACCAGGCACCAATCTAATGCAATCACAATTTCTTGTGCTCAGTCTGACTCACAGACGACATCTCCCTACAAGGCAGGTCCTGAACTTCAGGAAGCCTCTGAGGACACTGGGTGAGAGAAACAAAGTCAGACAGGGCTCATATGGAGCTAAATGAAAGATGGGAGATACCTGGGTGTCTTTACCTGGGACCAAGATCTTTAACCATCACGTATAAGCATGGCATGGCATTCCTAATTACAGCTACTAAGAACAGTGATGTTACTGTATTAGCTGTGATTTGGAAGGCACTTCCTTTGTGCCAGGCACTGTGCTAAGTGATATATTTATAACTTGCTTCACGCAGTTGAGTATCGTAGAGGTGACATTATATGAGTTCAGTGTCTAGGTCACATTGGACCATAGGTCTTCCTTGTTCACTGATGTACTAACTCATAGAACTTTGAGATACTACATAAATCTGATTATCCTGAAAAAAACATGCAGGAAAGTTCACTTAGGCTCTCCTGTCTGTGATACCACTGAGCTTAGCCTTCCAGTCACCCTGCCAATGTGTCAGACATGTGGCCATTATAAATATTCTAGACCAGACTACCCACCAGTTGTATACCAGAGGTGGCTATCACCAATGCCACTTGGAATGGCAGATTGCTCAGTTAAGCCCTGCTTGAATTTTTAATCCACAAGAGTATGAGCTATAATATAATAATTCTCACATTAAGCTACTAAATTTTCAAGTACCAGCAAAAGATAATTGGAACAGCATTGTGTGTGTGTGTGTGTGTGTGTGTGTGTGTGTGTGTGTGTGTGTGTGTGTTTTGAGATATGGGGATATAGGCAATCCTGATGGCTTCATCTCAGTCACACAAAGTGGCTTAAAGGGGCTAGGGGTGGACCATCATTTTGTTTTTAAAATGTAGCCTAGAGCCATCCTTAGTTTTTTCTCCTTATCCATCTGGACCACCATAGTCCAAAGTGGCCTGAATAGTTTTCATACCATCTTGTTGGGAAGATGAGGAGACTGGGAAGGGTGAAGAGGGCTGCCTTGTTTTTGTTCTAAATCATGTACTAGTGATTAAAGCATGTTATTAACATCTGCCTTCACTTTAGATGGCTTAGAAGGATTGACATTTTATGATGGGAGTGACAGATGTCAGGTTTTTCCCCAGAGTGCCATTGAGATGGGAGCAGAAATTTAGAGATTTTTTCCAGAGTTAAATACTAATTAAATATATAAAAAGTATAAATATATAATTATATATTATATTTAAGAATATAAATATAGTATATAATATTATATACCTTAATAATAAATTATACATTATACTATAGAACGATTTATATTATATTATGAATTATATTACTAAATACAAATTTTATTAATTTATATTACTTATATTATGTTCATATTTTTGTGAATAATAACACTGATACTACTTTTGGTAATGCAAAACTATTATCAGTGTCATTGTTACCAAATTACTTAAGTAGATTAATCATCAGAAGAAATCAATGAGCCATGTAATCACACTTACTTGTAAAAGTGCTAATTGCTTCAGCATAAAACTAGGCTTTGGGGGCAGCCAAGCATTGAAAGCCTCCTTCTCCTAGGAAAAATGACTTGAAACTGGGCAGAAAACACACCCACCAGTGTATGCATCCACAGCACACACACAAACACATCCTAGTGACAGCTTTCCTTTTATGGTGATAAAAGTTGAAGTATAGCATAGGTCCCTTCTGACCAGTATTTTTAAACTTGATTTGTGCCTCCAAACAGCCTAGGTCCACAAGAAATGTAATGTCAGGGCGGAGGTAACTTAGACATGTCATAGTCGGAGAAAAAGCCAGTTGCTCCTCATGGACGGCAGAGTCCCTGCTAGGTGCTCCCATCCAGCATATTGGCACTGACCACTGTAGTGTGGTGCATCAGAATACAAGATCTAGAGTCTGGGTTTATATTCCATATAAACCGTAGTTTCTGAGTTATCTTGGATATTATATTTTATATTTCTAAAACTTTATTTTACATTTTGTAAAATAAAGATAATGATACTAGCTTCCACATAGGGTCTTCTTGAAGATTAAATGAATTTGTGTAGAACTAAACATGTTGTCTGACTTAAATACATTATCAATACCTGTTACATAAAGAAAGATAAAATGGTAAGGTTGGATATGATTAGATGAAACTCAAGGGCCCATATAAGAAGCTACATCTTAAGGGTGTACCAGGCCAGAGCAGAGGTCATCCAACTGTCAATCCAAACAGGCTATCCCAGAACCACAATCCAACTGGGCTACTCTGGTAGAACTGGAGACATTTACAATGGAGAGAGTCAGATCATGAGGGAGGTTTTAAACAAAGGGTACAAATTAGAACCTAGTGTCATATCAGGTTTAATATGCATGTGGCTGAAGGTACTATAGGCCTGCTGGCCACTGGTCTTAATAAGAATACAGCTTTTAAAGGGGTGATGGTAAGATGGGCACCAAAAATAACCAGGCAGTTTTTTCCCCTGAAATTTAAGAGCCATTCATTCTCCCCATTCCTACCCTAAGACTTGTTTATCTTTCCATCAGGTCCAACTTCATCCTTGGATGAGCACCTTAGTTACTGTAGCCTTTGTCATGGATTGGATCTGTTATGACCCTTCCAAAGTATAATATCAGCTAGAGAACTTGGAAAGTTCATTAAATCTATTTTAGGAAGCTGATAATCTATGCCAATTAATATGGGCTCACAACTCTTGGTACCTGGAAGTGTATACCATACCTTTTGCCCCATGTCTAAATCCTTTATCCTAACCAAATATCAGCAGAAACAAGCTATAACTAAATATAACAGGAGAAGATACCTGAGTAGGATATCTATCATGGAAGGAAGAAGAAGACAATGGGACCCCCAAGGTTAAGAATTCAAATAAGAAGATACAGAATTCCAAATGGTGGATGTGAGAGGTACTGGCAAGTCAGAATTAGGGCTCCTCATATCAGGACATGTACAAACAGATATATGAAGTAGAGCCCCAGAGGAAGCAGATGAGGAAAAGAGAACATAGAATGAACAGGTGAGGAAAGAAATCCACAGAAACCCTGAGAAAAAGTGATTAAAAAAAAGGAGGGGTGCCTGGATAGCTCAGTCTGTTGAATATCTGTTGATTTTATCTCAGGACGTGATCTCATGGTTTTGAGATTGACCCCCCCCCTCCCATGTCTGGCTCTGTGCTGAGCGTGGAGCCTGGTTAAGATTCTCTCAATCTCTCTCTCAATCTCTCTCTCTCTCTCTCTCTCTCTCTGTTTCTCTCTCTCTCTCTCTCTTTCTCTCTCTCTCTCTCTTTCTCCCTGTCACCACAACCTTCCCCTCTGTTTAATTAAAAAAAATCAGGACTTGATCTTCCCAGAGCTTGGTATTCTGCTTTCCTTGTTTCCCCATGAGACTTCCCTATAGTCCTTCCACCTGCCCTCTGAATTTGAGCTAGTTTGTCTTTCTTGCCTCAAAATGAGTTCTGATTAGAAGGGCCCCCTTGTGTTTATTCTGAAAGTAGAGTTCAAGTAGTTAAAAGAGCTATTTTTGATGCTGTGAGAGTGACGTGGGGACATAAACAAGAAAATAAGAATTCCAATAATGATATGGGACAGTCACAGAGAAGCTATCTTTTCCACTTTTTTAAGGTAGGAGATGGAACCTTAATGGTGCAGTAGAGGACTCAGAATCCAGTGGATAAGCACAGGGCATGGAAGGGGCACAGAGGAGGCTTTCAAATCCAATATTCAACTACGGGCTATGGTTGTTTCTCTGAACTTCAGTCCCCATATCTCTAAGGTGGGGGAAATGACTACATATTCTGAAAGAGTTTTGTATACATTAAATATAACACAACACAGTCTACAGAGCTTCTAGTCTTTTTCCTGGCACATAGTAGTTAATTTCTGTTTGTTCATATGGTGTTTTTATGTAAATTAGAAAAAGAAGCCCCTTTCTCTAGGTGGCCAACTTGGCAAGTGAAGTATGGGCAGGATTCCAGACCCTAGTTTTCTCCTTGACTGGGGGCCCTTGTGTGATGCACAACCTGCACAACAGTAGAGGGGGCCCCATGGAGTCCAAAATCATTAACTGCTTCATCTTGCTGTTTTTGAAGATAACACACATCCAAGTGCATTTCCTTTAGGAAAACAGCACATGGAACTTGCAACTAGTATTTTTGTTTCATTGTACAAATAATTTTATTTTAAAAAAAGAAGAAAAAAAATAAAAAAGAGGATAGTAGAGGTGAAAATAAAGGTGTTATCAAGGTTTCCAGCTGGATAGGAAAATCAATGCAATTCCTGGTGTGGCCAATATCACCAATTATATCTCACTGGGTGTAATCAAAAGTGGTTTGCACTCACCTATTACAGATTATTTTTTCACCCAATGCTTGTTCACTCATCACCCACTGAACCGGAAACAGGATAAAATTAAACGCACATCCATGTCTTCTAAAAGAATAGCTACCAGCTGGGAAGTAGTTAATCTATCAAGTATACTGAGTACATAATTCAAATTAAAATCAGAGGAAAAAAACAATTTGATTAATTTCATATATGTGAAGAGTTAGGTTGCTGACAGATTTATGACATTCAACATGCTGACACTTTCCACTCACTGACATTTTTTACTCATTTCCGATTGAGGACAGGAAGATCAGTTAATCTTAAGGCCCTTTGGATGATTTTTCCCTGGGTCTCTACAGACCTTAAATCTGTCATAGAGAAATTTATTCAACCTGATTTGATATTACAAATGGTAGTGGTCTGAGGCCCTGAACTGCAGCAGTTGTAAAAGTGACAGACTTCCCCAAGTGGCATTTACAGAGGTCGACACTGTAAAATGGTCTTGTGACGCACAACCCCAGACTAGGGACACTACTCAGCCATGTTGTGCTTCTTTTGAGAGTAGAAAGAATTAAGAACCATATGATCCTCTCACCTCCAGATCAAAGGGGACAGGAAGAGGTTTTTTAAAAAGTGGGCTTCAAGTCAAGGCTGAAATGCAAGGGGAAACATTTCATCGCAGAGCTGACAACTCCCAGCTGAGTGTGTTGAAGCATCCTAGAGTGGAGACATGCAGGAAAGCTTCAGTAGGCTTCCTGGGGGCGATGAAGACCATGATAAAGCTGAGAATGGCAACGCTTCTGTAAACTGAGCCTCTAGGTTTTCTTTCCATCTCTGTGCCTCATAAAACAGTGTGTCAGCACCCAATTCCAAACAAGAGAGAAAGTAGTAAGTTTTCCATGAGATAAGTCTAAAGATGCCTAGCACACAAGAGGCACTCAAAAAAGGGGCCTTCCTCCTTTTTCAGAAGAACACCCTGTTCTTCTCCTACTGGTATTGAACAAGGGAAGAATTAGTTCTGCCCAAAGAGGAGCTGCACCTGCAAATTCCAGACCCTGTGAAAAGTAGGTAGAGTAGTTTAGGAACCCTTCTATCCTTTGCACCCCACCTCTAGAAGCCAGGCAAATACGTGCCTCAATGAGCACAGAAGTACTTCATTAATTTACCACACCAAATATGAATCTTTCTCCCAGATCACCGTCCTACATGGGAAGTATCTGGGAAGCTAGAACAGCCGAAGTAAGCGGATGGAGGAAGGAGCAAATCAACAAGAGATTGCAATTTCCCAAGCCTCAATGAAATTCACTTTTTTTTTTCTGATGGAAAGAGGGCACAAATAAGTGAGGGGCAGAGAGGGAAAGAGAATCACAGGAGGGGCAGAGGGAAAGAGAGAGAAGTGGGGTTCATCCGAAGCAGGGCTTGTTTTCACCAGAAGCGGGGCTCAAGCTCATCCAATGTGGGACTTGACCTCTGGAACCCTGAGATCATGACTTGAACCAAAGTCAGATGCTTAATGACTGAGCCACCCAGGCACCCAAAATTCACATTCTTTATAGAAAAACAAGACATCATTTGCCAGATATTTCCTCATTATCACAAATATGTCATGAAATAGCAACACAAAGACACTTAAATCTTATTACAGTATGGGGTAGAAAAAGCTGAATTGTAAATATAGAGTTTTAAGTTGGACAGGAATGGCATGATCCTGAGAAGGTGGTAATCTTTTTCAAAAGGAAAAAAATAAAGGAAGATGGGTGAAGAAATGAGAAGACAGTGAGGAACGTTTGCTAAGGGTAATTTCCTGACTTTTATTTGTAAGAGAAAGAGCAAGTTGAGAGCACAAAGCAGCTCAGAGAGGACACTGACTGTTTTCAAAGATTGATCGGCATGAAATCCTCTCCCTGATTGTGAGACTCTCATGATTTACAGTGATTTTAAGGTTCCTAGTTGTTTTGGAATGCATCCTGCCTGAGTCTGATCTCTGGAAAATGACTTCCTAGATATGGGATCATGGACTGGTCACCCTGAGTCTCCAAGTTTCAAATTCCTCCTTCATAATACTAGTAAGGAATTCATAAGACTTTCTGAGGAGTAAACAAAACCGCATACACAGAATACTTACCCAGGTGCTTGAGTCATATGTATTGTTCTATTATTACTATTGTTATTGTTGTTAATATTCTGGAGTATTTATTAATCCAGAAACAGAAAGAGTCATAATTAGCATCATAGTATACTTTGCGTTTTTCTAGATAGTTGTCATCTGGGAGTTGGTCAACTAGAACGTGGGCACCTCCAGAAAGGTCTAAGCCTATGAAAAAGCTATTTATTTATCGAGAAAGAGAGAAAAAGGAAGGTGATGCAGAGAGAAAGGAGAGAAAAAAATCACAAGCAGGCTCCACCTGTCAGCATGGAGCCAGATGCTAGGCTTGAATCCCACAAACTGTGGGATAATGACCTGAGCCAAAAATCAAGCGTCAGATGCTTACCAGACTGAGCCACCCAGATGCTCTAGGTCTAAGCCTCTTTAAAAGGACTGAAGGCTGTGGAATTTGTAACTAGAAACAGGGACTCTTGGTGGAGAAGCTTCCCTAACAGAGGCTGCTTGGGGAATCAAATAACTTTAGGGCATCATCCAAATCTCCATCAACAGAAGTTGACTGATCTAGAGTCCCTGATGCCAAATAGCCTAATGGGTTTAGGGTCCTCCGCAGGGGAGGCAGAGGCTCTATGAATAAATGAAACTCTAAACCACATAGGCAGGCAGCTGCAGGCTTTCATGAGCATTAATTTTGCTTAGTATTACCAATTTTAAATTCTGCAAATACATACAAGCATAACAAATAGAAAAGCACAAAGTGATCATTAGGGTTATAATGTGTGTGTGAATATGTGATCAGAATAGGCACACTGCAAATAAAGGACTATATAAATGCTAAATACTTCACCATTTGCTGCTACAATAATGTGTCATATGGCCAGAGTTCTTAAGTACTTTATGTTCTCTGCTGGTATGAAGTCATTAATCCCATTTATACAATTAATGAGGAAACCCTGGGTCCAAATTAGGGACAAGAGCAGGGGGGGAAAACTGGAATTAACAACAAATGATGGGTCATTTTCCTCTCAAGCTGTAATGATGCTTTGCTAAATAACACATTTTCCCCTGAACCCTATTTTAAACACTGCACAATTCATTCTAAAAGGAACTGATTATTACTACTACATCAATTATTCCGAGTTGGGTGACCCACACATTGCTACGGCCCAGAATGAACTTGGGCCCTTCAAAAGCCCCTGTAGAACATTCATATTTCAATCAGCCCTGAAAACTGAATTAGTTGCTTTCTAAGTGTCAGTGAAACAGGGTAGGGAGGCAGAACGTCCACTCTGCAAGTTTGCCCATTTTAAAGTTGTGATCCTTTCATGAGGGAACACACAGTATCTTAATGGTGATGAAAATGAGCTCTGGAGGCAGACAGGCCTGCTTTGAACCCCCACTGCATATGAGGTTGAATCACATTGGAGCAAGTTACTTAACATCTTTGAGTCTAGAATTCTTCATATTTAAAATGGAGGTGCTAGTAGTACCTACTTGTAGGATTCTTGGCAAGAGTATTTATTTTTATTAACAAATGAACAAATTCAGAATGAGAACCACAACAACAAAAACGTATAATGTAAAGAAAGAAAAGAAAAATCCAGACACATCTTTCAGGAAAAGATCTGAGATAGGAATGTCTGGAAGAATCCTTTCTATAATCTGAGATCTCTCTCCTTCTTGAAGTTAAGAAAAAATGTCTCCATCAGGAAATATGTGAATTTGAAAAGGACAAAAATCATCTTCTGAGGCCTGAAACCCCAAAGACTATCAGGGTAACAATAATCCACTTTTTTTTTTATTGGTGTTGGTTTGTAGTGTTGGTCGTGATGGCTTCCTGAGTGTGTGTGTGTGTGTGTGTGTGTGTGTGTGTGTGTGTGTTAAAATCATTAACCTCCCCAGACAAAGAATTGAGTAGTTGGGACATTAGCTATTTCCTTTAGCAGAGAAAGTATTCAGCTGGAAAGACTTCAGGGAAAGTCCTTGTCCTTTTCATTCAGTTGCACAATTGTAGGGAAAGTTACAACAAAAGAGGCTGATGCAACTTTGAGGGCTTTTAATAACCACTGTGACCACACACATCTTTAGAGCCACGGGGGAAAGCACCTCCTTTCAACCTGGGCCTCCTGGGATCTCTGCTCTCATTACTAGATAGCTTCTTTTAGAGGCCCTTCCTCTCTCCATTGCGGTGAAATGGGTCAACTAATTCGGTCAACTAATTTGGACCTCATGAAACTATACCATAGTGAGACAGAACAACACCAAAAATGCCACCCAGACCTCTCCTCTAATGAAGATATTGTTGCACAACTGCTGTGAGGGCTGTCAGCAGAAGGAGCCTTCAGTGATTCCCCAGAGGGAGATAGCCAGCCCATCGAGTCATGCCCCTTTCAAGGCGGCCCATATCCAATGACTGATCAACACATCAATACATCAAAGCCCCACTTATATTGCTGTGAAGGGGCATTTGAGTTCCAGAGACGCCCCTGTGATCAGCCATGGCTGGTGTTGGGCCCACACCCAGCTTGGTTTCTGCTTCCTCAGGCTTCTCTCCTGTGTCTTCCACAGGTGGTGACTACAAGGGACATATAAATATCCTGCACACAGAACTGTTCATCAGAACCCATGCTGCTACAGTGACCATGTATTTACTTATCTTCTAAACGAGGACACTATAGAGAGGAACCAGTGTTCATTATAATTTCACTGGGACAAGAGACTTAAATGAATACTGTTCTCAGCAAACAGGAACTATGGTAATTCCTAGTAACCACAGCTAAAGCAGGGAATTAATTTGGTTAGGGTTTCATACTATGGAAACTCACACAGGAGGCAGGATATGGGCCCTTTATTAGTTAAACTTTCTGCCATTGGAAAAAAACAAAGTTCTTTTACATCATTAAGAAAAGTTAAGGGGCACCTGGGTGGCTCAGTTGGTTGAGTGTCTGGCTTTGGCTCAGATCATTATCTCATGGTTTGTGAATTTGAACCCCATATTGGGCTCTGTGGGGACAAGTCAGAGCCTAGAGCCTGCTTTGAATTCTCCCCTTCTCTCTGCCCCTCCCTGTTCACATTCTCTCTCTCTCTCTCTCTCTCAAAAATAAATAAAAATTTTTAAAAATAAAAAAAAGGAAAGTTAACATGTTCACTATGAAATTTTAAGGCATGTAGGGGAATACTAAATAAAACAGAACACGAAAGAAATCATCCAAAATAGCTTCTCCTCATGAGGGGGAACAAGTATTTTAGTATGATGAAAATTCTAGCCATCCCTTTGTTCATAAGGAATAAATAGAAGAATGAATGGATGCATACATAGACTAACTTTACGACAGTAAGATCATATAATACAGTATTTAAAAATATATATGCAATTAATGATACACAAAGATGCATATTCATATAAGCATGCATAAAGTCTTTACTTGTTAGACAAAAGAAACTAATAAAAACTTAAAGGAAAGTTTTAATTTCAAGTAAATATTCCATCACCACAGGAAGATGAGCTCCTATTCCCATATCTCTAGTGCCCTGCAATGCTGCATGCCAGTCCCATTCAGGCATGACCAGTCCCTTCACCATGACTTGAGTTAAGGAAAAAGTCTGCCTGCAGGGACAGTCACAATTTATTCCTACAGCCCAAGCATAATTACTAAAACTTACCTATTTCACTTTCGAAAGTAATAAATTTATAAAAACTTTTCTACATTTTCAATTTTAATTGTAATTTTTCACATTTTCAAAAAAATAGAAATTATTGCTAATACTTAAAACCAAGAATCTGTCATAGTTTGCCATTCTTGGTAAAGAGCTACAGTTTACTACCAAAATATCATTATTGTGCCAGTAAGAAAAGAGTTTGGTTCTAATTTTAATTATATAGCAATGTATTCTCTAATTATTTTAATCATTTTCAGAATTGAGACAATAGGAGAACACTCAAAGTTCTGCTTCCACTATTTCAAATCAGATATGAAGCATGTTGAATTCAAATTTATAGAAGGACCTTGTGGAGTGCTATAGCTTTGGGAGTAGGATAAATTATCCCATGAGGTCATTGTCTGTATTGAAAATTTTTATCCAACTGAGACAGCAAGCAAAAAGAGCCAATGTATGAATACAGTTGGATGTGTCATATCTCTGTGACACTGGCCAAGTTACTTATATTTCAGGGTCCACAGTTTCCATGGCTTTAAAATGGGGATAATAGTAGTACTTACCATGTATGATTATTGGAACTATTAAAAGATTATATCACAGGCTGACATAGAAGAACTCTCTCTCCCTCTCTGTCTATACACACAAAGGACAAAGTCAAGTCTCCATTTCAACATTCTTTGGAAACTTTATATGTGTGGGTATTTTTCAGTATGTGGTCCTGAAAGGCTGGAGTAAAAGTCATCTGGGATACTTACTTCTAAAGAGGATTCTGAGGCTATAAATCAGACCAATCCTGGTAAGAGAAGAGGGGCTGGGACAACCAGTGAAAATAATTCTCCTAGTGATTTTTATGTGGATGATTTACAAACTGCATTTTGAGAATCTCTACTGTTCTTCCACGACATATTTGAGAAGCAGCACAATTAAAGCATGTCTAAGAAGGATGGTTCACAGGAATAGGCAAGGTATTGCTGGTATGTCTGGCTAATCCAGCTCTTTCCATCTCAGGAAGAGAGGATACAACCCGAACTGGAATGCACAGCAAAGGTTTTGAATTCTACTGATTCATACTTGGCTAGGCTTAACTGAACAGGTGGTGTGGATAGACAAGGGTGAAAGGAATGCCGCCTCATTGTATTTTAGGGTCCAGGTAGATTTAAACAAGTAAATCAGGGAACATATGCACTTGCCTAGGAAAAGCTTTAATATGCTCTGTGGCTTCGGAACCAGGTATTTCCCTGGAGGTGAAAACTGATCACTACAATACCTCTAAGACTTGAGCTAGATGTAGGCAAAATAACGGCCTGCCAAAGGTGTCCACATTGTAGTCCCTTCAACTTGGTAAGCTACATGGCAAAGAGAAACTAAGGTTGCAAATGGAGCTAAAGTTGCCAAAAATTGAACTGGAGATAGGAAGATGATCTTTGATCGCCCAGGTGGACCCAGTGTAATCTCAAGCATCCTTAAGTGTGAAAAGGAAGAGAGTAGATCCTAAATATTCTCAACAAACACACACAGAAACACACATACACACCATGGTAACTATCTGGGGGAGATGGATATGTTAACCAAAACATCACATGGTGCATGTAAGTATACACAACTTTTGTTTCTCAGTTATACCTCAATAAAGTTGGAAAGAATTTGGGAAAGTGAGGCAGAAGTGTCAGAGTGACATGATGTGAGAATGATTGTTCTGTCCATTGCTGGCTTTGAAACCCATAGGGAGCCACAAGCCAGAGAATGTGGACAGCCTTTAGAAGCTGGAAAAGACAGGGATATTCTCCTCCAAAGCCTCCAAAGAGAATGTGGATCTGGCAACACATTGATTTAAGCCCAGTGAGACAGTTTTGGACCCCTGACCATCAGAATTGAAATATAATAAATTTGCATTGTTTTAAGCCACTCTGTTTGTTGTAATTTGTCACAGCAGCAACAGGAAACAAATACACACTCCTATATCCTTAGAAGTTTCAAAGACATCAGAGAATTTTTAATTAGAACATGGGTTTGGAAGCATCCCACTGCTTTCAATTTATTTGCTATGAGACTCAGAGACAAGCACTTTATTTTTCTGAACCATTATTTCCTCTCCTCTAAAATAAGGACAATAACAATACTTGCCTCATAGAGTTTCTGGAATACAAAATGTAAGGAACTGTACACATTTATTCATTACACTGCCTCACTTGGAGTGAGGGCTTAATAAATTTTAGGAATCTGGAAAAATAGAGCCATTAGTCAATCATTGGGCTCCCAATCACATTTAGAAACCTTGCCAAGTAAATGATTAATATTGATGGGCAAAACATTTTTAAAATATTGAAATAGCACTTAGTAATGAATGAAAGAGATATCACCTGTGGTTTTAGGTAACTCATCCAAGCAAATGGAAAAATTTTCTATGGAACTGTCACCCTTTACTGCATCTGAACTGAACACATTGATAAGTTTTACCCAAAATTGTCCTGATTATTCTATATCGGAGGAAACATATTGTGTTAGAATGTAATAATGCTGCTGACAGGTGAGCACTGAGCTCTGGGAACTAGCTAGTGGTGGGTGGATTGTCTGCTTCTTCCCACAAGAAGGACTGAACATGGGAAACAGTCCATTATCACAATGACATCTTAGTCTTGAGCACATCCCAGCTCATTGCTGTTAAAGCCTTATCAGAGGCCTGTGGTTGCTATGGGTGAACAATAGCACAAAGAAGGAAACAGGGGTTCTCCGGAAGACATATGAAAAGATTAATGTCTTTACGTGGACCCAAGTATGCAGGAAGGTTCATTGTCCTTGGCTGCTTCTTTCCCTACTTTGGATTGAACTGTGTTTTAGAGTTTTATAACCAGCAAGATCTAAGTGCCAGGCATATTGTGTTCTAGCCAGTGGCATGCTTGTACAATACTTATACCACACTTAATAGGCTGACTATGTAATATTCTTTCATGGTTCAGAGAAAAATTAGAAGATTAGGAGAAATAAGAAGATTAAGAAAGAATCCTCATTTTCACTGCTGTCTTTAACTACCAAGCTGAAAATACCAGAAAACTCAGCTCAAACTGGTTTTGTTAAAACAGGGAAATTATTCACTTTTATTTATCAGGGCTCTGTTTTTCTCAGTCTCCTAGGTGTACTTGTGGGTTTGCTGGGCTTGCTTCATGGTGGGCTCTCTCTACCTGACCACCTCTAGCAATCCTGTGTTCGATTCTTCCTACTTCCTGTCCCATAGTGAGGAAAGATTTTTCATTGTCAGTACCTCCAGATTGGGCCAACTGGGTCAAGTGTTCATTCCTAAACCAACATCTGTGATCCCCCTGTATTCTGTCTTCACCAAATCACAAAGACTTAGAGTCAGGGGTAGATGGTCCCAGAAATAGAAACACAGTTGCTCAAACCCATAGTGAGTATTGATGTTAAGACCAGATTTCTACTCTTGGTCCTAAGTGTATTTTCTTGGGAAGAAGGCTCTAAGCTTTAATGAGCTCCTCAATATGTTCTAGACAAAACGGACTTAGTGTTCCCCTCACCTTCACTAAACTTTAAGCAGTTCCTTTTTTTCCTGAATATAGGCACCTGAATTTCCTTTCCCTGGAACATTACCTTTAAAAAACTTAAAATTGTAACAATTTTCTCTTTTGCCAGCCTTTTGCCAGCTTTGTAATGTCTTTCTCAAGAATCTGGGAGACATCTCTTTGAAATGTAATCAGCAAGGAAGGTAGTGACCACCTGTTTCCCCAGTCTTTGTGAGAGGGTAGCACCTTAATTTCCATAAGGAACACACTTTTGTTTCAGAGGAATTGAGTTCAATTTCTCTCCCCTATTACAGTAACATTTTTAAAAGTTCATTTATTTATTTTTAAGAAAGAAAACAGAGGGAGAGAGAGAATCTGAAGCAGGTTCCATGCTGTCAGTGCAGAGCCCAAAGCAGGGCTCAAAATTCATGAACCATGACATAATGACCTGAGCTGAAATCAAGAGTCAGATGCTCACTGACTGAGCCATCCAAGCACCCCTACAGTAAATCTTGAATAAAATCATCCTTCCCTGTTTAACTTTACCTGGTGTATTTTTTGTTGTTGTCTAACTTTAAAATAGTGAAAAACTGATATAAACCTAAGATCCTCTACATAAAGTTGTAAGGTATCAGCTGTCAGGGATCCTGAACCATTAAGTCCCAGATCCTTGCTATAATATTCCAACACTCTCCTGGAATGCTTTTTGTTTCCTCAACTGTGAAGTAGAAATAATAAAACTCACTCTGATAAGGACCCTACTTGACTCCACTTTCCAAACACCATTTACATTTATTAATGGTTGTTTAGTGTCTGGTTTCCAGTAGCCTGAAACTCAGTGAGAACAGACCATGCTCACCTTAGTCATTGCTGAATTCCAGTGCCCAGCATGTTACTTGGCATTCAAAAAGTGCTCTATAGATATTAGACAAAAGTGACTGCAATTGGATAATACATAATATGAATAGAACAGAAGGAATTACAAGTAAAATGAAATTTTATGGAATTTGACCCTGAGCTCAAATGAATGGAATGTCCAAATGCACACTTAAGACAATGTCAGGAAATCTAGGTTTTAATCCTAGCTTTGACACTGACTAGAGTTATACACTTAATTATCAAATTTCTCTGATTCTTAAATTTCCTACTGTAAATACCAGAAATAGAGTAGGTGATTCCTAAAATCCCTTATAGAAGTAACCTTCTAGACCCAAGATAATGCCCCCCACTAACATATTATCATCTCATAGATCAAAATTTTGATATACGATGATTGCTCTAGAGTTACAGAACATGCTTATAAATCCTGATATATAAGATTGTTCATCCCCCCTCCTTTTTGTCATTTCCTTCCATCTTTTCATGTATTCATAGAATTATTAAATACTTGCTCTGTATCTGCTTGCCTTAGGGAAGTTCAAAATTGTTTTATATACCTGCCTTGAAATAGTGACCCATGTTCTGGATGAAGTCTATTTCTAATGAGATTAAAATTCCAGCCCTGTGTTTATTTCTAAACAGTTGTTTGCCAACCTTGATGCATTATGTAAATGCCAGAGGCTAATTTTCCTTGAAGCAAAATCTTCTGGGAATAGAACTTGGATGTCAATGAGGCAGCCCAACATTGGAGGACTTGTCCCACATGCCCCTTTCTCTGAGTCTTCTGCCTTTCAAAAGGGTTAATATGCTTGTGTTTACTTTCCTGACTGATTTCTTTGCTTTCAACTATAAATCAATAGTTTTTATATTAGATTAACTTCAATGATGTAAGCCAGTAGAAAGAATCCTCCTCTGACCGCATATTCTCTTCTTTTTTTGTTCTCTCTCTTTCTCTTTTTCTGTTTCCATCTGTCTCTCACACACTATTTTATTATATTTTTAATAGTTTATTGTCAAATTGGTTTCCATATAACACCCAGTGCTTCTCCCCACACATGCCCCCCACCATGACCATCACCCCCCCTTCCCTCCATCCCCCTCCCCCCTCAGTCCATGGTTCCTTTTCAGTATTCAATAGTCTCTCATGATTTCTCACACTCTATTTTAAAGCTGTAGGTATCATAGCTTATTCGTTGGCTCACAGTCATTAACACAACAATGATCAAATAGAAAGACCCCAGGCAGGGACCTGACAGGACCAAGAAAACAGATGACTGTTGGAACTCATTTGTAATATAATAGTATTCCAGCATACTGTAAGTTTTTGACCTTAAGCAAAGGAAAGTTGATGACTTTAATAGAGTTTTCTTTATAAACCTTTTTCTTTCTGCTTCAAAACTGCTGACTTTTTTTAAGAGCTGCCTTTCCTGCAATTGCTTTCAAAAGCGTATTTCTAAGTTTCAAAGCCAGAGTTCACTTCGGTAATGCTCTATTAATTGCGTGGGCGCTCACACTTGATGGCGAGCCTGAGGCCCTTCTTGACAGAATAAAGTATAACCCCAAAATGTCTTGTCCCCCTCTCTCTTCCACAGAAAGCACTCACCCTAAATATAAGAAAGTACTTTTTTGGTCCCAATTGTCTCATAAGTAGCCTAATAATAACAATACCTTAGTTACAGACCCCAAGAAATAAGACATATCTGTTAATATAGACCTGGATTCAAACACTACCACTAACAGACGTTAGTAGTGAAATTTCAGGCAAATTATTTGCTTTCTCTAAGCCTCACTCACTTCTCTCAATATGATTGATCATAGTGTCACCTCATAGGATCATGGTTAGGGTTAAATAATGAATTTGTAAAGAAATTTATAAAGATATTAGTACATACTTGTACTTAGTGTCCAGTGATGGTGGATATGTGTGGTGTTGTATAGCTATCTGTTAAAAGTAAGGAATTGTATTTGGTCTTTGGCTAAAGACAGTAACCTTACCAATGCCATAGACAATTCTGCAGTTTGGGATATGATAAAGTCTACTGACTCTCTTGGGCCCCTTCTTCACATCCTTTTTTAGCCTGACTTATGACCAGACCTTATGTTCCTGGTATCCCATCCCGCCAAGGAGACCATGCATTTGCTTTCTAACTTGACTTCCTCCATATGTATTATTATTACTCAGTGGCCTTCTGTCTACATCTTCCAAGTTCATGATTCACTCAAAGATAATCTTTCTCCATCAAGTTTCCATATTTTCTAGACCTGTTGCCAATAGAAATCTGGAAAAGCTAACATTACAGAAACTATAAATATGACCCCGTAAAAATAAATTCCTAGAGTTGGACAATTAGAAATATCAATTTGTCATCCAATGAATAGATACCTGATACAGTTTCTGCCAATGCATTTTTCTAGACATGTCACTATGTCATTCTCAAAACTGGCCTTAAGATCCAAACTGGAAGAGTGGGCCCAAGGGACCAGAGCTAGAACTTGGTTATTTAATGGCACTGAGAGGTCAGTTAATACAGTTCCCTCTCTCCATCTGTGACAGTTTCCAAGTTGTTCCAATAATAACCTCCCTTATGAATATATCCCAGGGACCTAGGGTGAGCCATAATGACCTTTGAAAAACTCTTCCAGAGACAACTTACTCTAGACTTCAATCCACTACATCATCATGTTCAGCAATCACCAGTTTCTCCTTCTATGATTTGATTGTGATCTCAATTCCTTCTTTATTTATCCATATGGAAATTACTCTACCCCAAAATTTATAGGACTATACCTGGCATCACTGTCAGAGCATTTTTAAATCACATATATTCCATCTTACGTTTCTCTACCCTGTGGATGTAAACCTCTCTCTCTTTCTCCTTTTCTCTCCTTCTCCCTCTCTCTCTCTCTCTCTCTCTCTCTCTCTCTCTCTGTCTCTCCTTCACTTCCCCTCATTCGTTTGTTTACTGCAATTTCAAGCATGGTAAATGGGAAATGTAGTATCCTTCCTTATGCACTGGGACATACATGGGATTCCCAGTCATATCATTCTAAAAGAAACTTAGATTTCATCTATCACTTAGAGGACTTAGACACTAAAAATCCTGCTTTTCCAGGAAGGCTACTCTGGTGACATCAAACGAAAAGAAATGAATATCGGTGTCCAGGTGCTAAATTTAAATGTCAACCCTGACCTTTGGATGTCAGAGCCTTCAAAGTGAGCCATTATCAACTCTCTCTCAACCCTCATGGATAAAGGAAACATTTTTATAAACTGAAGCCTTGTATGGAAGGAGGAAGATGTGTAGGTGACCACAGGGCAGGATGTCAAAGGCATTTAGCTCCAACTCTTCACCCTTTCCACCAGGCCAGTATCACATAATTATGCTAGCTCAAAATACTGATTAGAATGTGGTTTTGGTTATTTATTCATAACCTTTTTAGCAAATTAAATTTACATGACCGATTTTTTTTAATGCATTAGTGGCTAGAAGTCTTCCAGGAAGTTTCAGAAAAAAGCTGGGCAAACATATATGGTATTCTAGCACACTCTTCCTGACCCCACCAGAAGACATTACAGTATTTCTTACCAGATCCCCAAGAAAGTTCAAGGAGACAACACCTTGAAGCCTAGAGGCTTTCACCTTAAGAACCTTCATTTGCCAAAACTACCCTATAGAATCTGGAAACTTCAAGGTCTTTCAACATAGTATTTTATTGTTGCATGAGGTAGAAAATCAAGGGGGAAAAATGCAAAGCCACCAATTGCTGGTTATTTTAATCCTAGTATCTGTCAGGTTCTATAAGGGATCCTGTATTCAGGGTCACCTCCCACTTCCACCCACCTCACACATAAAATACACACCTCCACAACAGGATAGAAGCTCCTACGGGCAGGTCAGATCGATTCCTACAGCAGAAATAATGATTGCTTCCTAAACACTTCATGAATAAACTAAAACTGCTGTCAACCCTTATTTGGCTACTTTGATAAGTTTTCTGATGTAGAGTTACGTTACCCTCTATCTTCAAACTTTAAATCACTCTCCACTACTTGAAAATTCTGAGCAAATGCCATTCTTGATTTAATAACAATTCAGCCTTCCAAATTTAATTCTCATTGCCCCTCAGTAAGTATTCTACAACCCAGTTAAACTAAACTTATTTCTGTATGGAAAGAGTTTTCTGACTGCTCCAACTTTCTTTCCCCCCAGATTTCCATCCCTCAACTGACTTTCTTATAGCCCACTCAAACCTACCAGGAACCATCTCATATATTAAATATTTCCTCCATGAATCATTTCCTGCCTAACTTTCTCACAAACATGAGATTTTTCCCTCTTCTGTATTCCCAGATTAGCATTTTTATACTCTTGAGAAAAATATTTTCTTCTGATTCTTATTGTACTCACTGACCTGCTGTTTTATCTCTGTGTTAGTTCCTTGAGGGCAGAAGGTAGTCTTAAATATCTTTGGATGCCCTGCAGTGTCAGACAGAGTGCCTTGTTCATAGGATATAGAATAAGCATTTTGCAGAATTGAACTAAATGTAAACATGGGACTAAATTAACTGTATTCCAATTAGAGTTTAGTAAATATGAAAGTCATTGATGTATTATAAAACTCACTATATTTCAGTGGTCATGGATATACTCAATTTTAGTAAATAATGAATTGAAATCAATATGATATGCTTAAGAAGCAGAAGTTCAGAAGACCTCTAATTATATCCAGTTTCCTGCAGATATCCTCTGATTCTAGAAAGAATTATAAATCAGGAAATTATATTGGCCAGAATTTCAGGAAGAAATATTCTACAAGGATTTAAATCGATGACAATATTAAAACAGAGTAATTTGTAATATAGGGAGAAATTTACTTTCTCTCAACAGTTTCCTTCCATCCTTGTTTCCTTCTCTCCCTCCCTCCCTCCTCCTTCCCTCTTTCCTTCCTTCCTTTTTTTTTCTTTTTAAGAATGAATTGGGGTTGGGAACTAGGTGCCTATTTAAAATAAAATAAATGTTGATTTATGTGTCATAGCAGAATGAATCTTAACGTGGTCCAAGAACTAAATGTAAACAGTAAGGTTAGATATCATTAGTTAAAAAAAAGGGGGAGACTATTTTAAATTACTTCTTATCTCAGATTTATCAAATATATTTAAATGTCTAAACTTTGTGCCACCCCACACCTTTCGTGCCAAAAGTTTGTTATTACGACATAAAACTTATACATTTAAATATCAAAAACTGCCATAAAGAAAAAAGATGAATGGCAAAATGAAAACAAAATAAAAACTCATATTTCAAGTAAAGGGTCAATTTCTTCAATATGGAAAAAATCTTTATAAACTCATAGGAAAAATACCAAATGTTCACATGAAAAGTGGCCAAACATGATAATTGAAGTTAATCAGAAATGAAATTCAAATGACATTAAACATGTGACAAAACACTGAGCTTCACACATAATAAAATACAAACAAAATAAAATTATACTAAAATGATTTTTGAGCCGTAATCCTAAAGTGCTAAAGATAATTGCTGTTTCAGAGGAGAGTTTGGGAAAGAGGTAGCAATAGCACCTTCCTATCAGTTAGAACATTGTTATACAGAAGGAAAAATTTCCTTCTTGGATATTGACATATTTGTATAACAAAAGGTATGTCTCTGCTATTTTTTGTATATAGTTTTATCTGTGGTTGATGTGAGAAAATTCTAAATAAGAAAGACCTCATGTATACAAAAATTCAGCAAGTCTAAAAAGGGAAACAAAGACACAAGACCTATATCAACTGTCAGAGCTAACCAACTCTCAAACTCTGCTAGTCTTTGTGGTACACTTGTAATTAAAAATTACTAGTCTAATTGCAGTTTTTAAGAAGTCATTTAGTAAACCACTAATTATTAATAGAAGAAATAGAAGAGTCATCATTATTAATCACATGAACATTATATGGATAATAAATAATTTTGAGCAAATCTATACCCACAAATTTGATAACAGAGGAAATGAACCAGTTCCTTGAAAGACAGAAGATAACAAAATTCACAAAAGGAAAAAAATGATAATCTGAATAAGCCTATAGTTATTAAAAACATTTAATCAACAATTAATAATCTCTCATATAAAAGCATCAGGACCAGATGGTCTTACTAGTTAATTCTACCAAACATTTAACAACAAATGACACCAATTATCTATAATCTCTTCCAGAAAATATAACTAGAAATACTACTTCCTAACTCATTCTATGGTGGCAGCATTGCCCTAATACCAAAAATAGATGAAGACATAACAAGAAAAGAAATTTACATGCCAATATCTCTTAAGCACAGATGAAAAATCTCAACAAAATATCATTAAATTGCATATAACAAAGTATTAAAATAATTAAGCACTATGATCAAGTGTGATTTATTCCAGGTATACAAGATTTGTTCATAATTCAAAAATAAGTTATTTTAATACATCACATCAACAGGTTAAAGAAGAAAAAAAATGTATGTAATTGTCCATTCATGATAAAATGCTCATCAAGAGGATATAGGGGAATTTCCTCTATTTGGTAAATAACATTCATAAAACCTCCAGCTAATATCATACTGAATAGTGAGGAACTCTATACTTTCTCTCTATGACTGGACACAAGGCAAGGATGTACTTTCTTATCAATCCTGATAAACATGTTTTTGGAAGTCTTAATTTAATGCAATAAGAAAAGAAAAGGAAATAGTGTGCAGATTTGGAAGAAACATTCAACTGTTTTTATCTATAGATAAAATGGTTCCCTGTGGAGAAAAATGTAAAAAATCAAGAGAACATTCCTGGAATAAAAAGACTATAGCAAGGTACAGGACACAAGATTAATATTAAAAAGTCTACTGCTTTCCTTTATAGCAGCAAAACCTAACTGGAACTTGAAATTAAAAATACTATCATATCCATTACATCAAAAATGATAAATACTTAGGTATAAATATAACAATATATTTTTATAAAATCAATATGTGGAGAAAACACAATGTTTTAAAGAATTTTGTGAACATTTGTTTATTTTTGATGAGAAAGAAGAACAACAGCAGAGAGCCAGAGACAGAGGGGGACAGAGGATCCCAACAGACTCCACTGTGTCAACAGAGAGCCCAAGCTTGAACTTGAACCATGAGATAATGACATAAGCTGAAGTAGGATACTAACAGACTGAGCCACCCAGGTGACCTGAAAATACAAAATTCTTATGAAAGAAATTAAAGAGCTAAATAAATAGAGATATATTCCATGGTCATTGACTGCAAGATTCAATATTGCTAAGATTTCAATTATTTCCATCTTGATCTATGGATTCAATAAAATCTCAATCAAAATTATGTAAAGCTATTTTTTACATATTAACAAAGTATTACTAAAACTTATATGAAAGGCAAAAACAAACAAAAAACACTTGGGAGAAGAATAACATCAAAGGATGGATATTACCCAACTTTAAGACTTATTATAAAACTAAAGTGACCAAAACATGCGAATAGTGAAATAATAGACACTAATGTGAATAAAATGGAATGCACAGAGGGATCCACATACATCCTAAAGTGATAGGTTTTCTCCTCCAGCAAAATAAAAAGTGGTCACTGAGGCATCTGGGTGGCTCAGTCGGTAAAGCAACCTAGTACTGGTTTTGGCTCAGGTCATGATCTCACAGCCCATGACTTGGAGCCCTCTATCAGGCTCTGCACTGACAGTGGGGATTCTCTGTCTCCCTCTATCTCTGTCCCTCCTTCTCTTTCTCTCTCAAAAATAAATAAACATTTTTTAAACTTTTTTTTTGAGAGAGACAGAGAGCATGAGTGGGAAAGGGACAGAGAGAGCGGGAAACAGAATCTGAAGCAGCCTCCAGGCTCAGAACTGTCAGCACAGAGCCTGACATGGGCTCAAACCCACAAACTGTCAGATCCTGACCTGAGCCAAAGTTGAGCACTTAACCAACTGAGCCACCCAGATGCCCCAACAAACAAACATTTTTTAAGAAGTGCTGAGGGGCACTGAATCAAGATAACAAACAGAGCCTATGTATACTTTTCATCCCTGGTGTTATGGAAACTTAGGAAATTATAGAAAACATTCAGACAAACTTTAACAAAAATAATAACTGCATCAACATGCAATAAACTAAGCCAACTTTGAAAATTAGACAACATAACAAATGACATCTACAGAAAAACAACTAGAGAAAATATGCAGGAGACTAGTCTGGAAGTGCTTTCTTTTTAAATTTTATATATTTATTTTGAGAGAGAGAATGAGCAGGAAGCAGCAGAGAGAGAGGGAGAGAGAAAAAATCCTAAGCAAGTTCCATACTACCAGTGCATGGAGCTTGATGTGGGGCTTGAACTCATGAACCATAAGATCACGACCTGAGCTGAAATCAAGAGTCAGACCCTTAACCAACTAAGCCACCCAAGGGCCACTGGAAGTGCTTCAAAAAACCAAAATAAACCAACAAACAACAAACAAACAAAAAATGCTAGGAGTCACCAAACAACATGAATATACAAAACAGAAACATCTAACTCAATGTTGGGAAATATAAGTTTCTAGAGGAACATATTTGAAAGAACAAATTGAAATAGAACATAAATTAAAAAATTGTAACACCCCTGCCACCAGTTTGAAGACAAGTGTGTACAATGAATTACCTTGGAATTTACATTTCTAATTGTCATAGATAACACTAACATATTAGATGGGGAAAATGCAAACAAATATAAAAATAGGAAAATAAATTCAAGCCCAATTTGGGGACGAGAAGATAAATATTCAAAGACAGGTAACAAGTTATGTTCTGGTTGTAGGTGGACTACAGCTTGGCTGTACAGTTGCCAAAACAGAGAGAAAATATCATTAGCTCATGAATGAAAAGGTTTGCAAGGCATAAAGTTAAAAAAACAGTTAAGAGATTCAGAAGCAGGTCTCATAAGAAGAGCTGAAAATAAATTTCCCAATGAGTTTTTACAAAGAGGATGTGCTCATTATCATTCCTTAAATTAATGTAATAAATTTGTTAACAGGAAGGTTTGTTATTGTGTTCCTCAGGGACAGGCATTATAATAATTTTTGAAAGGGCTTTACATTATTTTTCTCTCTTTAATTTTCAGGTAGACTAATGAATTTTAATTTCGAGGGTTGGTTACAGGAGATCCCAGTGGTTTTCACAGAAATACATAATAAAACATTGCTTAATGCAACACTTCAGGGATAAGTAAAAAAGTAGTTTCTCAGTACGTGGAGTTCAATTAGAAACTCAGGAGACAAGGAAAGCTTCCATCTTTATCAAAGAGGATTATTATTATTTTCTCTTTATCAGCAGATGAGAGACCTGGGTTACGACTATGACTAGAAAATATTCACTATTTTGAAGTCAAGAGTGGTAATGAAATAAAACCAGTGATTATTAGATCTATTTTGAAATATGTCAGTGCATATTGGACTACTGAATTCAACATAATGGTAATTTTATGATATGGCAAAAAGGTACAATTACATTTCCTTTCAAGGTAGTATTATAAGACAGAAGAACTTTGTTTAATTTTATTGTGTGTTATATTTCTGGAAAATCAGGACTTGATGGATTTAGTAAGAATTAATAAACCAATCCAGCAATCTCTGCACATAAAGTAATTCTGATTCCAATAAATGGTTTTTGGCAAATGACTTCTGCTTCCATGATTTATCAGCCTAACGTGGCACAGGCCCACCATCAGTACAGTATAATCCTCTTTTGCACTTGGTCCTGTCTTTGAAGACTAGGAAGAGAGAAGCAGGAACCATAACATAACTAAGAATAGGTTGGAAAAACATGCTTTTGTTAAGTTGACAGCCCATGAATCAACAGAAAATAAAGAAAAAGTAATAAAGACACACGAAGTTTACTGTTATCTTTAATCATGGAAATGCTTTATGTCTGTTGAAGGAAAACAGCACTATTAGAGTTAACTGAGCATATTACACTGTAAACCACAAAGTGACTTTTCATATCATAAACTACTGTTTGCAACCAAGGGGTTGCAGGGAGATTAAATTTAGAGGCCACAGCAACCCTAGCATGGATTACTAAGGCAATAGGAGCAGTTTGGATGCAAAATGCTATAGCTGAAAAGGAAATGGAGTTCCTTTCTCATCCACCACTTGGATTTCAGGTAAGCAAATTGCAGAGGTTTATATGCTTTAAGATACTTCATCAGCTGATAGTTCTCTATACTGTGTGAAATTACCTGGTTGATTGAAAGCATCTACTCAGAATTTCATTGATACATCATGTGACAAAAATATCAGTCCATTCTAGGAAGTTGTATAAAAGGATCTATCCTTGCAGCAACCCCAAATCCATATGGAGACAAAGACTATATGACAATACAATAAATTACAATAATAGGCTATACTCTCATTCACTCAGTCAATTGAACACATTGTGTGAGACAAGTATTATATTTGGCACAAGACAGGAGTGTTTCCTGCCCTTGTGGAACACAAAATGCATGCAAAATAGACTAGGACAATGACCACACCAAACAATTCAAGGACGTTGAGCTCACAGAAAGTGAGAATAACAGAATAATGTACCCCCTGATAAAAGCACATGAGACCACCTGTCCACATTTCCCTCAAAATATTAAAACTGCATATAAATAAGTTTTCAGATCCAACTGCAAATAATCAATACAGAAAGGACAGAGAAATATGCTCAATGTCATTAAATACCCTTATTATGAGACTATATTTTTAAAAAATCAGTAAAGAAGAATTAACAGGACAAGTAACCCATGATTGCTCAACAAATAAATGGCAAGACAATAAACAATTAAATAAATAATCGATATATAAAATGTATTTAAGAAAGGCACTACTTTGTTGTAATGTATTTTCTGGTTAATGATTTGAATCCCAATTCAAAGAAACAAACTGGAGTGGGAAGGGGGGCAGAGACATAGAAACAATGACTAGTTATTTTATAATACTATTATAATTATGGAAAGTACTATAGAGTTTTAGATGTGACAAGTAGTATAATTTTTTAAAAGATCCTTATCTTTTGGGGCACCTGGGTGGCTGAGTTGGTTAAGTGCCTGCCTTTTGATTTCATCCCAGGTCATGATGACATCATGGTTGTGACATCAAGCCCCCAGCTGGACTGTGCCGAGTGTGGAGCCTGCTTAAGATTCTATCTAGTGCCTGGGTGGCTCAATCGGTTGAATATCCGACTTCGGCTCAGATCATAATCTCATGGTCTGTGAGTTTGAGCCTGCTGCCAGGTTCTTGCTGACAGCTCAGACCCTGGAGCCTGCTTCAGATTCTGTGTTTCCCACTCTATCTGGCCCTCCCTTGCTTATACTCTGTCAGTCTGTCTCTCTCCAAAATAGATAATCAAGAAATATTTTTTAAAAAAGACTCTGTCCTTCTAACATTAATGTGTGTGCTCTCTCTCAATAAAATAAAAAATCTCTTCTTTAAAAAAAGATCCTCAGCTGTCCTGCTGAAGGCACTGTGATAACAGCTCAGGACAGAACACTCACACCTCAGAAAATATACTGCTGGAGATTGCTGGGTCCTCCTGACTAGAGGCCAGGTGAAATGAGAGATGAATCTTAAGATTGCCATTTTAAACCGTAATCTCGAGGGAGGAGCCAAGATGGCGGAGAGGAAGGGAGTTCTGTAAACTTCGTCTGCCCCATTGATTGAACTGAGAAGGACATTACTCTCATCTGCAAGAGCAGAAGGAGAAAATACGGACTCCAGAAGGAAGAGAACCTGAAGGATACCTGAGTGAGTGAGTGCGAACTGGGGAGATTGGAAAACAGGCCAGCCCAAGACGGGCAGGGGAGGTGGCAGCCCCAGCCCAACGCGGGGCAAGCGCGCGGAGCCCGAGAGACAAAGGGAAGAGACAGAGAGACTGAACACGCTCATAGTACTGTCTCTGGGGAAGAGGTAAAGAACGCTTAACTGCACTTGGAGAGAGAAGCTCACTCCATAGATAACTGCTGGGTAGCCTAAATCCCGAACCCAGGTGGCGCAAGGGAAGGAACAGCTTCCAGCCAGGCACCATCTTGGCAAGGAGTCGGCGACCACTGCAGTGATGGTGTCAGGGGTGCTCATTTTGACCTCGGTCTTGGGAGTGGGAGCACGCACCTCATTTCCATGGCACATCTCGCCCCCAGCATTGGCTGTGCAAACCGTGAATCCTGGATGCCAACAGAGAAAAAATAGCCCCCACCTCTGCGTGATCCCGGCAGAGAATTGGTGGTGATGGAGACCTGGGTGCGTGCGTGCAGGCTGCAGGAGCTCCCAGCTCATTTCTAGCAGCTCCTGGCACCACTTCCCCGGCAACAGCTACGCCCTCATTCCTCCCCCAACACTAATGTGATCCCCGCAGGGTGTTGGGTCTGTGATGGTGTGTATGCACATCACCTCCTGCTGCGCATCTTGCCCCAGGCAGGGTCGGCCGAAATCCCAGCCTGAGCCAAGACAAATTGATTCCTCCTCCTAAGAAGCCAGCAACCAAAACAAAAACATCTCATCTGTGGTAGCATAAAAAGTGCATGGACTGGAACTATGAACCAAGGTGGGCCTGGAATATATAACAGCTCAACCAAGGCAAAAGGAGATTGGACTCATTAGAGTGGCCTATAGTTCAAAGTTCAGCAGAGCTTGGCGTGATGCCTGCGTATCTAATCTCTGCAGACGCCAAGGTGGAGCCTCTGAGAGCAGCCTCCAAGACCTACCACATCAAACCAGGCCTATCCACGAGGGGAGCTGCTGGTTTTGTTTTTGTTTTTGTTTTTGCTTTTTTAAATAATTTTTTCTTTTTTTTCTTCATTGTTTTCTTTTTGCTTTTTTCTGTACGTATTTTTTATTATTATTACTTTTTTTTACTTAAATTTTTAAAAATTTTTACTCCTTATTTTGTTTTCTCCTTTTTCCCTTTTTTTTTCTTCTTTACCTTCTTGCAATCCAGATATATTCTCCTATATCTCATCCCTACCTCTCCCCTCAACTGGTCATACACTTTTAGACTGTCCACTGTCCTTTGTTGTCTCTGACCCCCTTTATTTTTTTAAATTTTTTTCTTTTTCTTTTTCTTTTCTTCTTCTCCTCTTTTCATCTCTTTCCTCTCCATTCTCTTTATTTTCTTTCCCCCTGTTAATGTGTTTGTTTGTTTGATTTGTCTGTGCGTTTGTGTGTTACTGTTCCCTCTGTGTGTGTCTGTCTGTTTTCCTTCTTAGAGCTACACCAAGAAACAAGCCAAA
>NC_043701.1:165241585-165243042 GCF_006229205.1 Suricata suricatta
CTTCATCTCTTGTTACTGCCTTTACTTTAAAGTCCAGTTTGTCTGATATAAGGATGGCTACTCCAGCTCTTTTTTGGCTTCCAGTCTCATGATAGATATTTCTCCATCCCTTTACTTTCAACCTGTAGGTGTCTTCTAGTCGAAAATGAGTCTCTTGTAGAAAACAAATAGATGGATTTTGTTTTTTTATCCATTCTGCTACCCTGTGTCGTTTGGTTGGAGCATTCAGTCCATTTACATTTAGTGTTATTATTGAGAAATGTGGGTTTAGAGTCATTGTGTTCTCCCTAGAATTCATGTTTATAGTGGTGTGTCTGGTACTTTGTATTCTTTGCAACATTTCCCTTATAGAGTCCCTCTTAGGATTTCCTGTAGGGCTGGTTTGGTGGTCATGAATTCTCTCAGTTCTTGTTTATTTGGGAATACTTATTTATCCTTCTATTTTGAATGACAGGCTTGCTGGGTAAAGGATTCTTGGCTGCATATTTTTTCTGTTCATCACATTGAAGATTTCCTGCCATTCCTTCCTGGCCTGCCAGGTTTCATTAGATAGGTCTGTAACCACTCTGATAGGTTTCCCTTTGTATGTGAGGGCCCTTTTCTCCCTAGCTGCTTTCAGAATTCTCTCTTTATCTTTATATTTAGCCAGTTTCACTATGATATGTCATGCTGAAGGCCAGTTCAAGTTACGTCTTAAGGGTGTTCTTTGTGCCTCTTGAATTTGAATGTCTATTTCTTTACCCATTTTGGGAAATTCTCAGTTATAATTTGGTCAAGTATCCCTTCAGGCCCTTTCTCTCTGTCTTCCTCTTCAGGAATTCCTATGAGACGGATGTTGTTCTGCTTGATTGTGTCACACAGGTCTCGAATTCTCCTTTCCTGCTCCTGAATTAATTTTTCTCTCTTTTTTTCCGCTTCCTCTTTTGCTATAATATATCTTCTAATTCACCTATTCTCTCTGCCTCGTCAATCCTTGAGGTGGCTTCCTTCAGTTTGTTATTCACCTCACCTATAGCCTTTTTTGACTCATCAGTTGATTCTTTGATGCTTTTCTCAACCCCAGCGATTAATTTTATGACAAGTTTTTTAAATTCTTGATCTGGTATGTTGTCTAGATATGTCTTGAGCAGTTCTGTGGCTGTGACTCCCTCCTGGAAGTTCTTCAGGGGAGAGTTTCTTTGTTTTGTCATTTTTGCTAGTTTTCTGTCTCTTGTCACCTTTAGAAAGCTTGTTGTGCACTGTGCACCTGTTAATATTTCTCTGTTAAAGGAGGCTTATTGACTGTCCAGGGTCTGTCGTTTCAGGAAATATTCTTTTCATGGTGTCTCTCAGTTTCTCTTGTTGTGCCTTTGAATATATTATTTCCCTACTCAGCAATATTTGGGACTCGCTGTCATGCACACTTTGGCTTGTTTCTTGGTGTAGCTCTAAGAAGGAAAACAGACAGACACACACAG
>NC_043701.1:165243142-165249216 GCF_006229205.1 Suricata suricatta
CTATGACCCAGCAATAGCATTGCTGGGGATTTACCCAAGAGAGACAGAAATGCTGATGCATAGGAGCACATGTACCCCAATGTTCATAGCAGCAATGTCAACAATAGCCAAAACATGGAAAGAGCCTAAATGTCCATCACCTGATGAGTGGATCAAGAAGATGGAGTACTACATGGCAATTAGAAAGAATGAAATATGGCCATTTGTAGGAAAGTGGATGGACCTTGAGGGTGTCATGCTAAGTGAAATAAGTCAGGCAGAGAAGGACAGAAACCATATGTTCGCACTCATAGGTCTAACAGGAAATTTTCAGAATGATCTAGCTTCAAGAAAAGCAAGCAGTTAGTAGTGCTTAAGAAAAATTGATTCAGTATGTAATGGATAATTGATACCTGTCACAACACAGCATTTTATATACTGTTAAGTGAAACAGCAATACAATCTAAGTTTATTTTTGGGGAAAAAAAGTTAACTACAAACAGCTGAGTTAGTTTTTTTTTTTTTTTGTTTTACATACTTTCCATTTGTATGAGATATAAATTGTTTAATTTTGTGGTTAATAAAATAAAATAAAATAAATAAACCGTAAAAAGAAAGATCCTCATATTTTAAACATATATATGTATATATCTCTCAAAATGTTTATAGGAGTTATTTCAAAATAATGAGCTAGGGAGGGGTGGTTATAGGTAAAGATGAATGTAACTGGCCGTGAGTTGTAATTTTTGAAGTTGGATGATGAGCATGTGGGGGGTCATTAAAACTACTCTCTTTCTTAAGTTGGAAATTTTCTTACAAAAAATTAATTCCTACTTGATAGTATATGAAAGAATAATAATAATCTATTAGTAGAAGTAATAATAAAGGGGACTATGATATGTATGAGAGAGGAATATCAACCTTAGAGTAAACTCTCACATAGGTTGTTCAGAAAGATGACATGTATATTAAGAACTTAAAACTAAGTAGGAATAATCCAGGTGATATTGGGTAGAGGAAGTGTTCAAGTCAGGGTAAAACATATCTGAAAAGCTTTGAAGTGGGAAAAGTGGATTCACAACAAAAACAACAAAACCCTCCAAACACTCAACTGAAGCAGAATTAAGTATAGTAAAGCAGAGGGTAAAGCTAATAAGTGTAGGTATATAGATACAGGCTGAATCACATCTATCTTAGTGCCTTTATTAAATATCAGAGTCATATTCTTATGAAAAATTGAAAACCATAAATTTGGGCAGAGAAACACATTAAATATGAAGTTTTAAATGAATATGGCTATATAGTAAATGTGTCCCTCTCCAAAATTCACATGTTGAAACCTAATTCCCAACAGTGTTAGGAAGTGGAGCCTTTGGTAGGCAATTAGATCATGATGTGGAGCACTTATAGATTAGTGCCCTCATTAAATAGATCCATGAGAGCATCTTCATCCCTTCAGCCTTGTGAGAATATAGTGAGCACAAGGAAGGGGGCTCTGACCAGATACCATATCTGCTGGCAATTTGATCTTTTTGTGTGACATAAATTTCCATCGTTTGTAAGTCACCCAGTCTATCATATTCTGTTAATAGTAGCCTCAATGGACAAGACAAACATGTTGCCCTTGAAGAATGAAGTGGATAAGATCAAGCATAGAGGCGGGAAGAACTCTGCCGCTGTAGCATAAATTGGATTGAGCAATGATGGTGGCAAGGAGTAGGAAGAAGGGAGTATAGAGAATTGGATGGAGTCAAGAAATATTTAAATGGTAAAAGAATAAAGACTGGTATCCTCCATTGGGGATGTAAGGGAGAGATAAGTCAAAGAAGACTCTCAGACTTCTGGGTAGTGAATAGAAACACTACAAGTGGACAGGGCGCCTGTGTGGCTCAGTCAGTTCAGTACCTGAATTCATGGCATCTCATTTCATGAGTCTGAGCCCTGTGTTGGGCTCTGTGATATCACAGAGACTGGAGTCTGTTTCAGATTCTGTCTCCCTCTCTCCTTCTGCCCTCTCTTTCTCTCATTCTCTCAAAAATAAATAAACATTTAAAGATTTGGAAAAAAGAAACATTACAAGTGGATAATGCTTTGACTCACTGAAGTATAAAAGAGGGCCAGTTGAAGGTAGTAAATATGTTTTTAGTTCAAAATTTAGAGGGTTGAGGTGTTTTGTAACACTAATATAATTATGCTATAGAGGCCATTTTATATAACAACATGAAGCACAAAAGATGAGTCTGGTCTGGCAAAATAAATGTAGAAATCTCATAAAGATGAGATCACCTAGGAAAATTGTAGAAGCAAAAGAGCAACTACACTTACATCAAAAGGGACTCCAAACTTTAGTATCCCAGGAGATGCCTTCTGCTTCCATGTAGGATACAGTAGGTTATATCAGTCATCCCATGTACTCCTGCAAGGATCAGGAGAAACTGTATAAATTATATGTGTTAATTTAAACAAATTAGAACACTGTATAAAGGGTGAGAGGCAAATGAATTGAAATCCTAGAGACCAGGGAGCCCATCCAAGTTGAATTGGCCATTACTGACCATTTTCTAGACTGGGACATTTGCAGAGTTTGATCAGGGACTGAATATCAAGTTTGGTTTACACAGCTTTAATGAAATGGGAGGAAAGAGAGAGAGACCTTGGCAGACAAGTGGGCATGAGGTTGAAAACTTGGAGAGCCTTGAATGAGCAGCCAGTTTTCCCCCATTGGGGCATTATTTGGGCTCCAAGGTTGTGTTCCATAGGTTTGAGGAATAGAAAGCATCATCTAAAAGGCAAAAGGAAGGCTCTTACAATCTTTCAGTGCTTCCTAGACAAAGTCCTACCAGAGGGAGAGGCCTACCTCAAGGACACACTTGTCTCTCAATCAGACATGTGTCCTACTAAAGCCTCAAAGAAAGGGGCCAAAGGGCAAAGTTCAAAACTTCAGAGGGATAGAGCTGACTATCTTTCATTCTTATTTTGGGATGAGGAAATAGAGGCACACCAGGGTTAGAATGAAAAGTCAGGGAAGACTCTGCATGAGGAATAGGGATAAACCAGAAGTAAACTGACCCTTTCTAAAACATAAATCATAACCTGACCCAACTCAATCCCATGTTGCTTGATGGTATTGGCCCCTCACTTTATCTAACCCTGATATACAAAATAGATAAAATATAAACTCACTGCATATACTTAATAGAAAACTTGACAAACAGAAGATAGGATTAATGAATTCAAGGACAAGTAGTACAAAATATTCAAATTGAAGCATAAAAAGAAAATGAAAAGTTAAAATAAAACAAAACAAGAATATAAGTAACATGTAATGCACATGAATAAAATACATAAATCATTACATTTACGGACAATGAAAATATCTTGTGAAATTTTGAAAGTATTCTAAGAAATAATTTACAAATGAGATAGAATTGTCAATTCCTTCAGAACACAATGCATAAAAATGAAAAAAAGATTAAATAGAATATCTGAAGTATTATTTGTGATCATTTTATCAACTAAAAAGAAATATTTCCCACACAGAAAACTATATATGTATGTGTATATTTCTGTGTATGTATATTATACATACATGTACTTCATAAACACACATACATACACATATTGTTATGCCCAAGTTTCCAATATCGCCCCAAAAGGAACCAGAGACTACCAGGGAGACTGAGTCACACCTGCAAAAACAAAGGGCTTTATTACAGGCTTAAGCTCGGGCTCACAGACTCCACCAACCAGCTGGCCATGTGGAGAGAGCCCCGAACATGGCAGCATAGGGGCTTTTTTAGGAAGGGGTCATTACAAGAAATGACGACACAGCCACAGCGATATATGCCCTACCCCCCTCTCAATACTGGCGGTAGTGGGAGCCAATCACAACATTTAGAGTATCGACCAATCACAGAGTGGGCCCAGGGCCCCTCATGTAGGGCATGACTAAGACCCTCACGTAGGGCAGGGCGTGACTAGCCTCCATCTTTAGGCCCACCCCTAGAAAGGTCAAAGGTGTTAGCTGGCCTCTCCTGATTGGGTGTCACAAGAGTTGTCCCTCCTTCCCTGAGCAATGTGCGCCCTTCCATTGGCCAATGATATGGAGAAGCCGGCACCTTGGCCTTTGAGTACAGGGGAAGCCTGAGTCAGACCTGCGTCCTTACAATATGTAACAGAGGATTTGTATTTAGATAGATATGGAGCATGTGGATGGCTCAGTCATTGACCATTCAACTCGATTTCAGCTCAGGTCACGATCCCAGAGTTATGAGATGGAGTCATATGTTCAGCTCTTTGCTGAGCATGGAGCCTGCTTGAGATGCTCTCTCTTTCTCCCTCTGCCCCTCTTCCCTGCTCACACTGTCTCTCTCAAATAAGAAATAAAAATGAAAAAATTAGAAAACAAATTTGTATATAGTATGTAAAAATAACACCTACAAATAAATTAGAAATATACTGACAAACCACTACATAAGTGGATAAAAGACTTGAATAGGTACCTCACAGAAGAAGATATTTTGATGATGCATAAACATAATTTTATTGTGATAAACATTTCATTATATATATATTTTAATAAGATATATATATTCTCAGTAACATTAATAGGGAAATGCAGACTAAAATCACAAAGAGACACTACTGTACTCCCAACCAGAGGAGCTGAAATTAGAATAACAGAAAATACATCCTGCCGGTGAGCCTTTGGAAAAACAGGAACTCCCAGATAACAATGAGTATAGTGTTAATCAGTACATTCACTTTTGCAAAAATTAGGTTGAAGTGAAACCCACACATTCTATGACCCTGTGATCTCATTCCTACATATCTATCCAAGAGGAAAAAAAAGTGTTTATTTTTAATAAAATGTATGCACAAAAACCCAAGAGAAATTAGCACTAGGTCCCATAAAAGATACATACTAAAATTTCCCTTCTGTAATTATAATACTAGAATATAGAAACAATATGGGTGTCCAGGGGTGCATGGGTGCCTCAGTTGGTTAATTGTCTGACTCTTAATCATGGCTAGGGTCATGATCTCGCAGTTCGTGTGTTTGAGCCCAGCATTGGACTCTGTGCTGACAATGCCAAGCCTATTTGAGATTCTTTCACTCCCTCCCTGTCTGCCCCTCCCCCACTTACTGATGCTTGCTGCTCTCGCTCTCAAAATAAATAAATAAACGTAAAAAAAAAAAAAGAAACAGTATGGGTGTCCATAAAGAGAGGAACTAATATAATACACTCTTCCATTGTATTCATACAATGGAACACTGTACAGATTTTCAAAAACAAGGATGAGTCTCCCAAATGTGATTTTGAGCAAAAGAAACAGGATATAAAAAGGTACACAATGTGATTCCATCTACATAGAGTTGAAAAACAAAACTAATTAACATGTGGTAACAGGGATCAAGGTAAGTATTATTTAAGTGGAGATGCATGGGAGATTGACAATAGTCTATGTGTTTATCTAGGTTGTAACTACATGTCACCTTATCTATGAGTAAAATTTCATGAAACTGAACACAAGATTTTTATCCTTTAGCATACGGTATCAGTGTGCCAGGGCTGCCATTACAAAATACCACACAGCCTGGATGGCTTAAACAACAAATATATTTTCTCACAGCTCTGGCATCTAGAAGTCTAAGAGCAAAGTGTTGACAGCATTGGTTTCTTCTGAGGGCTCTCTCCTTATTTGCAAATGGCTGCCACATCACTGTGAGCTCAGATGGTCTTTCCTCCTTTGCCTACAAATCTGTGTCCAAGTTACCTCTTCTTATAAGAACACCAGTTGTAGAGGATTACGGTCTACCCATATGCCCCCATTTTACCTTAAGTGCCTTTTAAAGCTCCTGTCTCCTAATAATCACATTCTGAGGTACAGGGAGTTTGAACTTCAACATATGACTTTTGAGGGGATACAGTTTAGCCTATAATAGTATGTCATTTAGGGGTGCCTGGGTGGCTCAGTCAGTTAAGCCTCCGACTTCGGCTCAAGTCAGGATCTTACAGTTTGTGGGTTCAAGCCCCACGTCAGGCTCTGTGCTGACAGCTAGCTCAGAGCCTGGAGCCTGCTTCAGATTCTGT
>NC_043701.1:165249316-165419865 GCF_006229205.1 Suricata suricatta
TTCAGATACTGTGTCTCCCTCTCTCTCTGACCCTCCCCTGCTCACACTCTCTCTCTCTGTCTCTCAAAGATAATAAAAACATAAAGTAAATAAATAAATAAATTAAAACAGTAAAAAATTTAAAAATAGTATGTAATTTATAAATCAATAAGTATAAGGAAAACGTATCAATATAAAGTTTAAAGAGCAGGTAGGAAAAAAGCTATAAATAAAGACTTAGATGGAACAGCTTGAAAGGAGAGAAACCAAGAGTTCATGGTATCACAGGTGCAAATAAAATGTTTTTAAAAACAAGATGTGTTCACATATTCAATGCTCTAAAGAGATGAATTAAAATGAGGATCTGGAAGTGTACACTGGCTTTCTGAAAAAGGAAGGCCGTCACTAACCTTCAGAGCCGTTTTGCTGGAGTACAAAGGTAAAAGACATTCAAGGGGTCAGGCAGGCAAAGGATGATGAAATCAGAGTAAGAGGACAGAGTTACTTTATTTGGGAGGTTCATCTAGGAATAAGAAATGAGATGGCAGTAACTGGAGGGAAATATGGGCTTGAAAGTTGTCATGGTTTTAGCTTTGGCTTTGGTTTCTTTGATTTTTGCATTCTCAACTGCTGGTGAAAGGTAGGTGACAGGGAGGCAGTAGCTGAAAGTATGGGATGGAGAGGAGATGCTTGCTCAGGAGCTGAAGAGAGGTTGGGATCCAGGGAAGTGACAGAGCCGTGTGTTTGGAGAGATGGATTCCCACACTATTAGAGATGGAAGATGGAATAGAGGGCATTTTAATAAAATCTTATTCATGGTGGCCAGCCATCATGATGTTTCTTAGCAAATGATGACAATGAATATGTCTTGTTCCCAGTCATCCATACTGGATGATTTTCCTTAGCTCTCACCAGCACTTTGGATGTGGCCAGAGGGAAAGGCAAAGAGTTGGGGTAGCCTGATGGTTTAGAAGAATGATTTTACTGGAATAAAGTCATTGATGCTCACAAGAAGTCAATCTGATACAGGCTAATGTACTTCATGTGTATAGGTTAGTCCAAGTTTATCCATGAAAACACTGAAGACTATTAACTATATATCTTCCTCACATTCAGATTGCTAATAAAGAGTGAGTCAGAATGTGATTCATTCTGATTCTTCAGAACTATTACCTTTAACCACTATACTAAAGTAAATAAAAATTATTATCTCAAGCAGTAATTTTGTTAAAATATAGCTAAGATTTGTAACAAAGATGTGTAATAAAAAGAAAGGCTTATATAGTAAAGTTAAACAAAAAAACTCAGATTCCAAAATTAACCACATGATGTTGTCACAACTGCATCTAGCATATGCCAAGCCCTTAGCAGATACTTGGTAAGTATATGCTGAATAGACTGTTTAAAACATAGAAAATACTAAAAGAACACAGAACTGAATGGTTTAACATGGCTAAACTTTGGGAAATGGTGACGGTCTTTCCTCTATATACCATATTTTTTATTAATTGCTATTTAGGGCTTTTAAGAAAAAAAAAGAAAAAAGAAACTGAGAACAGTCTTTCCCAGTGAAATTATACTCCCCTCCATTAATTAAGACAGTGTATTCTCTGCTATTCTCCACTCCTGTGGCTACACCCTGTAGGGGATAAATTTCTTCAAGTTACCACCGAGAACTCCCCGTCTCGGGTCTAAACACCAAGCTGTGGAGTAGGTACTGGATTGATGTAATAAACAGACCCAAGAGCTTTGCTTTCCATGAAGGGTTCGTGCAAGGACAAGAGCAGAGACAGGTCTGAGCCATCTGGGGAAAAGCCCTAGAACTCAGACATTTTCAAATCGATTACAGAAGTAGCTTGCAGAGTATAAACACTGGTTCTTCGAGGCCGGCTTTCCTGACGCGCCTGCAAGTGTACGGGAAGCAAGTGAAAACTGTGTGAAGACAGCCGAGAGCAAAACCATCTTCCTGAGACAATGTAAATCGCGTTTTTAGAAGAGGAAGGGAGGGAAGGTGGGAGAGAGGGAAGAAAGGACTGAGGTGTAGGGAATTGTTTTAATAATGGGAAAAATTTGCTTTTGATTCCATGTATCCAGGTGTTTTTATATTTCTGGAGCTTTGCAGTGAACACAACTGCTAATTAACAGGAGAGAACTGATGTTGGCTAAAGCAGAGCCAATGGTATGTATTTGCAGAGATTTAATACAGTCCTCAACCCTTCCCCTCCTGTCTCCTTCCAGCATACACCCATTTCCCCTGCAGGGAAATCTCATGTGCACTCTCAATAGCTCTTCTTTAAATGTTTATTTATTTTCAATTCCTGAAGCTGACTGTTAATGCTTGCCCCACTGAGTTTCACTTAAAGTGGGAATTTCTATATTTGTATTACTGAGGTCTTGGAGCTTTAAAGAATCATCTCTTGTTGCATGTAATTTTTACTTCAAGGAAAGAGGATTTCAATGCAGTTTTTAAGTTGAGAATCCCTTCTTTTTTTTGTTTTTAAGTTTCTTGAGAGAGAGAGAGAGAGAGAGAGAGAGACACAGAGAGACACAGAGAGACACAGAGAGTGAGAGAGAGAAGGGGAGACCAAGAGAGAGAGGGAGAGAGAATCCCAAGCAGGCTCTGTACTGTCACCACAAAGCCTGATATGGAGTTTGATTCCATGAACCATGAGATCATGAGCCAGAATCAAGAGTTGGAGGCTTAACTGACTGAGCCACGAAGCGCCCGCCACCTTGCCCCACGTCGAGAAGCCCTTCGAAGGAGGTTGCGGGAGGGATACGCGCAGTCACCACCCACAACCAGCTGGTGTTGCAGCTTTGCTCTGCCTTTTCAGAACACAGTTGCCTCTAGTATTTCTCTTTCATTCCAGTCCATTCTTTCAGAGCACTATTTGGAGGACTGTAATGAGGGGAAGTCATTACCAATGGGAGTGGCAACCCGAAATGTCTCTATAACGGACAGTTTGGCTATAGCTTTCAAATTTAAAAATGAAGTTTTTGATTTAGCAATTCTGAATACAGGTATTTATTCTACAGAAGCATTTCCAATTTGTCGTAGGAGGGATGTAAAGTGATATATGTATTTGGATATTAATCACATAACTGTAATTACAAAACATAGGGAACAAATTGGTTTACATATACGAAGCCTGGTGAAGTAAATTACACTATCTACATAAAATGGAATGTTCTGCAGCTGTGAAACACAACAAGGTCTCAGGGTGGTAGTTTTAAATTAAAAAGTCGGCTATAAAGCAATGTGAACAAATAAACATAAAAAATACACACACATATGTACTATACATCTAGATATAGACATCCACTGATACATATATCCCTTTTTATATATAATTACTGAATATTATTAAATGCACAGAATACCTTTAGAAAATAAAGAAAGCAATAGTTGTTGCTTTCAAGGAGAAGGACTGATTGATCTGGGAATGAAACAGGAAAGGGAGCATACTCTATACTTTATTCACTTCTGTGGTTTTGAATTTCAATCAATGTGCATGAATTACCTATCCAAGAGTCGATAAACAAAATAATATTAAGATAAAGGATACAATGATTAGATACCGCTTATTTTAGTGTCATTATCCTAAAGAAACTCATATAAAGCTAGGGATTGCCTCGACCTATATGTCCTGTGTATCATCAGGTCACAGGTAAGATGACTAAGGTTGGACAAATGACTTAGCTGTCCGGTAAGAAAATTTTATTGGCCTATTCCCCTTAGCATCTTGTTTGCTTGTGTTACACACACACACACACACACACGCACACACACACACACAGTTTTCTACATATGTGTAAATGCATATCTTTTTATGTATGCATATAAACAAAATATTCATATTAATATCAATAATATGTTATTAATATGTTATTAATAATGTTAATGTTGCAAAAACCATCTTGAATGTGAAGCATTCAGAATTAGACTCTTTATATACATGGCCTTCATAAAATGAATGATCACATCACTGAGAGACAGGAGAAGGAGATATCAGATGCTATGATCTAATTGCCACCATTCATTTTATATATTGTTTCAGGACTTATGAATCATGGTATCCAAGTTTAGGATGGATGGATATTTTTGTTGGGCTGACCCTTTTATCATCTTTAAATGTTCTCTTTCACTCTGGAAGTATTTCTGATCATAAATGGTTCCTTTTTTAAATAGTATTAAGGTAATACTAATTTTCTTTTCAGTTAGTATTTCCTTGATGTTTCTTTTACCTTTTTACATCATTTTATTTCCACCTTTTCCATGCCCTTATATTTAAAGGTATTTCTTATCATGAGAGTCATTTTCTTCTTTTCTAAATCCTTCCTATGATTTTTACTTTAATTAGAGAACTTTATCTATTTCTATTTAATTAGTATAATATTTGACCCAAATCCACCAGCATAATCTATGCTTTATAGTAATATAAACTTTTTTTCATAGTCTTGCCTTCTTTTGAAATAATGATGAATTTTAAAAATCACTCCACTTCTCCTCTAATATCTTGGCTGTTATACATTTCCTTAATTCACTTCTACATTTCTTCTTGTCTTGTCAGAGTATATAAAAAATTGTTACTTTTACCACTTCCCCAACAATGAAAAGATTTTATGACCCTTACAACATATATTAAAACTCAAAAGCTATTATTGCTATTGTTTTAAACAGTCTCTATTTAGTTAGACTCATTTTTAAAAACTTGCTTCATCTTTCATCTGAGATTATTTTTCTTCTAGCTAAATGACTTCGTTTGTATTTCTGTTAATGTGTTATTCTAACCAAGGTTACTACATCATAGCCATAAGCAAAAGTCTTAGCTATTGTTCCTTCATTTTGAGCTCAACTAATATTTATTGGATCTGGCTCTTTCTCCAACAGAGAGAGAATATGGGGAATGAGAAAAAAAATTGCTTATAACAGAACAAGGATAACAGACCTGTGGCCAATTAATTATAGTTAAAGTAGAAGTAGGTAATAGAGGCATAAGGCTTTTGGAGAAGGCATAAAGAAGGATAAGTCATTTAAATAGAGGCATAGTCTTTTTGGAGAAGTACAAATAGAGAGAGGAATAATAATAAATATCATAGGAGACAGATGAGGAGTGTTGACTCTTGTATCTGCAGATCTATGTCCAAAATCAAAGTCATCCCTTGTAAACCTGGTGACACGAAGGGGAAAACAAATAAAACTGGTCTAAACTTCCAGTCCCACTTCCAAAATAGGAAACATAATATTTTACTATATGAGATGACTATGGGGATTAAGGTAAAAAATAATATATCTAACACAGCACAGTATCTGTTACCTAATAGAAGCTCTACAAATCATGCAGTTATTAAAAATTCAAGAAAGGTTTCATTTACATTGTACTATTGGAGTTGACTTTGAAAAATAAGTCAATTTTCAGGGGAAAGAGATCAGAAGTAGTAATCTACCTGGTGAAGAATCAGCAAGAAAAATGGTCTGAGGTCTAAATGAAATTACTATGTTCAGGGCACAGCGAGAGTTAAGGCTCTGGTGCCCTGAGGTATCCAGTGGGACACAACTCTGGAGGAAGGTGACTTGGACCTTCATGATGAAGGGCTTTGGGTGTCATGAGAAGGTAATGACTCCTGAAATAGGCAGATAACCTGCAGTGGAGATTTGTGCTAAATGGATAAAGCGTCATGGATACTTGTACAGCAACTGTGCACTTGACCGTCTTATCAAACAAGTTCAGACTTGTTTGCTAAAACACATGCCACAGAAAGAAGGAATCATTCACATCTTCCAGTTCTGTGATCCTCTGCCCACAACTCACCTCCAATGCCAGCCACCTTAGGTTGAACAACATAATAAAAATTTCAGATGGATTAGAGAACTCCATATATTTTTCCTTAGAAGGTTTTAGACCAGCTAATCCAGGTTCCTAATTTTTCTTTGACAACTACCTTTTCTTCCTGTGCAAACCATGGGTAGGAATAGAAATTTCACTATTCCCCTTCCCAAAGTACCCCCAGTCTCTTAAATAAAGCCTTCAGCCGTGTTTGTGCACAGTATATAAAAACTCTGCCACAGTGCATTGTAAAAAGCTATTTGGAAACACAACTCTGCAAATCAAAGATTCACCTTGGAGATTGTTTCTAACACTAAAGTACTGTTTCTAAACTGACATATACTTTGGCACATATATAAGGTCCCTTTTCTGTTATGCCTAAGTTTCTTCTTCTCTGTTCCTCTCTTCTTTATATTTTCAGAGATGTTTAAAATCCAGGAAACCCTCTGATTGGCATTGCTGGAGATTCCTCAAGCCTCAGTACAGCTTTTTTTTTCTTCAAATTATGTTCTTAGATTCCCTATTCAAATATCAACCAAATAGCTTATTAAAAATATACATCTGTATGGCCTACCACACATATACAAACTTAAACCAGATCCCTGTGAATGAGTCCCAGAAATATGCTTATAACTAGCATTCCAAGGGCACATGGGTGGTCCAGTTGTTTGAGAGTCTGACTCTTGGTTTTGACTCAGGTCATGATCTCATAATTTCATGAGTTCAAGCCACACGTCCATCTCCATACTCATAGTGCAGTCACTTGGGATTTTCTTTCTCTCTCTATTTCTGACCCTTTCCTACTCACAGTGTCTCTGTCTCTCTCAAAAGAAATACACTAAAAAAATTGTCTTCCAGGTGATTCTTATACTTAGCTCAGTTTGAGAATCACTTCCCTAACCTATTTCTCTCCAGCATTTTCTGCACTTGTTAATTTTAAAGGTCAGGAGTGTCCAACTGAGAGCAAACTACAGCAAGGAATTGAGATTCAGAATGATAAAGGCCTGGTCTCTGAATATATCTCAGTAGTTTTTAGTCCCCTTCTCTCCCTTGGGTATTGCATCTTGTGTTCTATCATTATGAAAACCTGAAACCTAAATATGAAAATTTTCCATTGTCTTTTCTCTGAGAAAGATCCTAAAGCTGCTAGTGCCAAGAATAAGGGGGAGGGGGAAGGAGGGAAGGGGGTGATGGTCATGGTGGGGGGCACTTGTGGGGAGAGGAAACCAATTTGACAATAAACTATTATAAATTGAAAAAAAAAAGTGGCCAATGATAATGCTCCAAAACAAAACAAAACAAAACAAACAAACAAAAGAATAAGGAAGCACAGTAGAACTGATACCTATTAGGGTAGTGGGTTCTTGATCGGGGCTCCGCATAGATGTCATCATTGGAACTTTAATACCTAAGCTATTCCCACAGCAAGACAATTAAATCAGAATCTCTAGGGCTGAGGACAAATCATCTCCTTTCTTAGAAAGACTGATTCAATACCACAATGTTTGTGCTGCCTAAGCACTTTGCATGGAATGTTATTTTTATAATGATCACATTTTTTGGTAATTATTTATGTGTAAGTGCTTTCACCCCACCTCTCCATGAGTATGTAGTGTGGGGACTATATCATCAGTGTAGATATTAGGTACCTAGGACTAAATATGCATATTTAAAAGTAAATTAAATATTATGGGAAAGCCTTGAAATTGCACATGCTGTGAAATAATCTATGGAATATCAAAGTTTAATTTATGCCTCCTGGGAGCAAATTTCTAAACATATTTTGCAACTCTGTTTCTCCATTTCTGAGGCTAAAGAATTACTCTAGTATACTTTCATTACAACTCAGAAGTGGTCTTTTGACAAAGCATTAATAAAATTTCTAAAACATAAACAAACTAAGATTTATCACTTGTCCTAAGGTTGACACTGCCATTATTCTTAATTACTTCTGAACTCTCACACATTATTCATTATGTCCCCAGAGAGGGGAAATGAGAAGAGAGTTCTGCTTTAAGATAGAATGAATTCTTCCTGAGGTTACATCTTGTATACTCAGAATATCTCCCCTAGATGGTTATTTATAGCAGTCCCTGGGAAAAGCAATGGCAAGTTCTGGTTAACAGTGAATTTACAAAAAGAAATAAACCTTTGGGATTTTGTTGGGGAATCATCACTCCTTTGAAATTACAATAAAAAAGAATTGCGTTACCTTTAGCTCTGGTCCTTATTTACAGAGAGGTGAGGGGGATGGGGAACAAGGAGAAGGATTTTTTTCCCACCAGTGGTGGGACACCACTAGTGGACACCAGTGGTGTTACCTGGTGAACTGGGAGAGACACTAGACGTAGCTCAGAACAACAGTCCACACACTGGAAATACCACCTCGGTATTCTCCTGCAGAGTTGGCTGCAGCCTGCCCCACACTTGTAGAGCATCTTGCTAATATCATTCTCCTAAGAAGCCTTCATGTATACACCCATTTTGAATAATCACAGTATCCTTAGGTTCTAGTTATTGAATAACTTACATATACCAGGCACTAAGTACTTTAGCATATTGACTCATCTAATCCTCATAATCATGAGAGGTAGCTATTATTATCCCAATTTTACAAGTGAAGAAATAGGCTTAAGGAGGTGAAGACTGTGAGGGCCTTATATATTGCATTGCAACACCAATTTTACAAAAACACAAATTTCATAAGTGAAATAAGGCAGTATGGTTAGTTTGCTGGGGTGCATGATGGGGGACACCAGAAATACCTTAGTAGGAGTATTGTCAATAGATAAAGCAGGGTTTGCAGTGACCAACTGATGACTGACCTATGGGGTCAGCCACAGGTACTAAAACAGATTTCTGGTCAATGAGCTATCAGACTTTCTCACTACAAATCCTACTGGAAAGGCCTCTCAATTTTCAGCCACTGATTCCTTGGTATCTAGGACAGACTAGACCTGTCAGAGAAGCATGTCAGGACCTCAAAAAGATTGACCAGAATATTTGGCTGATGACGGTCCAAGTGAAAGAGTCCACTCTTCTATGGGGTAGTGTCCCCTCTGTTTATCACATAGGGGAAAACTCAGCTTTGTTTTCCACTCTTGAACCATGAGTTTACTCACATGGTTGGGGGAGGAAGCGCAGGTCAGATATTTAAGCTGTGATCAACTCTCAGTAGTCACGTCAGAATAGTGGCGGTTCTGGGCGGCTCAGTTGGTTGAACATCTGACTCCTGATTGTGGCTCAGGTCATGATCTCACGGTCATGGGATCAAGCCTTGCATGAGGCTCTACACTGAGCATGGACCCTGCTTAAGATTCTCTCTCTCTCTCTCTCTCTCTCTCTCTCTCTCTGTCTCTCTCTCTTCCTCTGCCCCTCTCCCCTGCCCATATTCTCTCTCTCAAAAAAAAAAAAAAGAATAATAGTTCTAAACTCCACATAGAGAGCTTAAACTGAGGGAGGAACTTTACTCTCTCAGTGACCCATAGAATAGGACACTGGTTAAACACTGTGTGAGAGAGTTTAATTATCACTGATAATTATGAAGCTACTGGGCTGCCTTTCGTGACATCTCATCTTCCTTATTTCCTCCCTTTTGTACTTTAAAAAATATTTATTTTCTTCTCTCCAACTGACGGCTATTCTGTCTCACTTCTTTCTGTAGTGTTATCACCATGTGTATTAGTGCGCTAGTGATGCCACAACAGAATGCCATAGGCTGATGCAGAAATGGACTTTCTCATGGTTTGGGAGGCGGAATGCCCAAGACAAAGATGTCATCAGGGTTGGTTTTTCCTGAAGTCTCCTTGGCTCGCAATGGCCATCTTTTCACTTTGTCCTCACATGATTTTTTTTCCATGCATGTGCACCCCCCAATTTTTTTTTCTCCTTAAAGGGTGTCAGTCCTGTTGCATTAGGACCCCACCTTTATGATTTCATTATGCCTTAATTACCTCTTTAAAACCCCTATCTTTAACTGCAGTCACATTGGAAATTAGGACTTCAAATATGAACCATGGTATGGAGAAACACAAGTCAGTCCATAACATTATGTATTCTCAGTTTAAGGGCTTATGTACTTTAGTTCTATAACGTAAAGCATTATAAACACACAAAAATATCCACATATTCAAAGTGAGCAATATTCCTCTGCCATTATTTTTTTCCTTTAAGACTAATTGGTAAGTAGCTGAAGACACTGAAAGTCCAATTTTTGGTCTAAGAAATGGATGAAAGCTGCCTTCTCCACTAGGATAAGTGGAAGGGGCTGAAAGCGGTAGAAGCCTAAGCATCAGTGTAGACACAGAGGAGGGGTGGGGGGTGCTGATGGGGGAACAGGCTGTTGAAGAAGACAACCCTGACCCTTAATCCTGGTCCACCTTTTGCCAGTTTCTTGGCCAGGAGCAAGTTGTTTTCTTAGTCTCAATTTTCTTATTTGTGCATGGGCCATAAGAATCTGCTTCTAGGGGACACTGCAAAGGCACAGAGGGTGCAGGCAAACACACACACACACACATTAAGGCACCTGATAGAGAGTAGGAACTAAAAGTCAAATCTATGGGCCACATTTTAGTATACTTGAAAAACCATGTAGATGCCAATGTCTCACAGACACAAACTTGATACCAGGCCCACAGGCATATGTGTACAAATGTAAAGCCACAGAGGGAATATCAGACTTTCACCTTCAATATAAAGACTCTTAAGTGCAGAGCCTGGCATCTTCCCTATATCTTATCAGGAGCTCAGAAGAGTGAGGGAGTGGGGGGTGAATGAACTTTTGTTTTCACTAGACTGAAGGCTCCTTGTGAGCAAGGATCCCCTCAGGTGTTGGGTAGTGTACACCTAGAACTTGACAGTGTCTGGTATGTAGATGTTCAGTATTTATTCAGGGCACGGTGACATCATGCTCACAAGTTACTGCACTTGCATATAGACACATCAGAAGCCTGTAAAATAAGAATATAGAAAAGGCCTTTCTCCATCCTAAAACAGAATAGTTCTTAGAAGTTGTTCAAAGTTGCTTTAGAGTTTACTTCACAAATAAGATATAACCTAGAGGCTTACAATAAAGAAGGATGAAGAAGTTCAGACCAAGAAACTATATTAAAACTCAGTTCTTTCACAACCCATGATGAATGTAGCTGCAAAGATGCTTCTTAAAATAATCTTAAAAGCTTTACAGCAGGGTTGGAGAAAAATTATGTTAGAAAATAATTTTTGATGGATGAGTTACCAATTTTCTAGCCATCAGAAAGGAGTTTCAGAATTAGTTCTATAATATCTGCTATTAAACTATTTCAGCCTAATATCCCTAACAGAAGACACATATCAGGCACAGGAGACAATTCTTCCTACATTTTATATCTCTAAAGATATTGACCTCAGCAACAATTCTTACACGTAAGATAGGTGAAAAGATTACAGTCTGCAGCGATGGCTGCTTAGTGCACCAAAGATAAAGGGAATTTCTGCAGCTGAAAATTGCATGTAGCCTTCGCAGGGGAAAAAACCTAATCTCTAATTGTAACTTTTAACATGATTTACATGACCTAAAACACATCTATAAGAACCAGCTGGCAGTTTCATGCCTTTGATTTTGGGTAATTATTTTTATAGCTGAAAGATTCTCAATGTCTCTCTCGCCATAAACACTAGAACTTTTGATTCTCAGATTCTTCTCTGCTTAAGAAAATAGAAAAGTGGTGTTCTTCCCCAAATCATTTTCACAGAGTAAAATAAATGTTCCAGGATGATTAGGAGAGGGGAGGCTTAGATTAACGCAGCTTGAGGAAGTAACCCTGTATCTGACATGGCCCTGGGGTCAGAGTGACTTTGACACACTAATTCTATTAACAGTTATCTGCGGGGGGGGGGGGGCGGGGGGGTTGGCTGAGTACATTCACTAAGCCCACTGAGCGGCGTGACTGGTCTGTCTGCTTCCATTCCTGTTGCTAAATCCGTTCTCCACACAACAGCCCAATGAGCTTCTTTTTTTTTTTTAATGTTTTTTTTAAATTTATTTTTGAGAGACAGAGAGAGACAGTGTGAGCAGGGGAGGGTCAGAGAGAGAGGGAGATACAGAATCTGAAGCAGGCTCCAGGCTCTGGGCTAGCTGTGAGCACAGAGCCCTATGCGGGGCTCGAACCCACGAACCGTGAGATCATGACCTAAGCTGAAGCCAGACGCTTACCCGACTGAGCCACCCAGGCGCCCCCCAATGATCTTTTAAAGGAAATTTCTTCCAATGGCTTCCCCTTACACTCAGAATGACCCTAAAATTTCATCCCACGATCTTCATGGTTACCATGATATAGTTAGGCTTTTTTTCATTAGGAAAACGTAAGAAAATCTTGACATAAAAAAAGTGTAAGCTTGGGACCTATATCCATGTATATGACAACAATTTAATAGGTTTGACCTAGAAACATGACTGACAGGATTCCAGTAGCTTCTCTGTCAATTCTTTCTGTTCTTCTGTTCATTCCTTTCCTCAGGTCCTGAATTGAGAATATTCAGGCCTACAGATCTCTAACAAGCTTTATTTACTTTTTCCTTCTAGTAAGAATGGTCCTAAGCCCCTATACTAGAAGCAAAGACTGCCACTGAAACTGATTCGTTTAGATCTGGGAAATTGCAGACATATCATGTTCATGCTGGTTGTCTCTGAATTGGATACTTCTTCTTTTTTTTTTTCTTTTTCTCCCTCCAAATCAATATTAAAATTCAACAGCCTACACGAACACTCTAAACTGGTCTGACTTTTGGAAGCATATCAACAGCAAGCAAAAGACAGCTATCTGTGGATGCAAGTAGTCAATGTGGTGTGGATGTAAAACTCTAGAAATGAGCCCCTGAGAGCTAATCCCAACCACTCTGCCCCCCACCCGGCTCACTGATGCCCTCTCTTAAACTTTCTCTCTGTTTCGCTTGCAGTTTTGCCATAGATTCATCCATATTATTAGTTTTCTTAAGAAACCAACTTTGGGTTGGGCGCCTGGGTGGCTCGGTCAGTTAAACGTCCAATTTTGGCTCAGGTCATGACCTCCCAGTTTGCAGGTTCAAGCCTCACATCGAGCTCTGTGCTAAGAGCTCGGAGCCTAGAGCCTCTTTTGGATTCTGTCTCTCCCTTGCTCTCTGCCCCTCCCCTGCTTACTCTCTGCCTCTCTGTCTCTCTCTCCCTCAAAAATAAACATTAAAAAAAGAAACCAACTTTGGATTTTTAAATTCTTCCCATTATACCTTTGATTATTTGTCAGTTTCTACTTCTATCGCCCTTATTCCTTTCCCCCTACTCTTTTGGGGCATCGATTTCACATCATTTTCTGAACTTTGAATGAATTGTTAAATGATTACTAAATTTCTAAAGTATTTGTTTAAGACTATGAATTTCCTCTACTCACAGATTTATCTGCATTCTTTTAATATTGAATATTTCACTTTTTTTTGCAATGTACTATTAATTACCATTCAACTACAACTTTTAATTTGTCATATCTTCCTTCACTTATAAATTACTCAGACACGAATTTTTAATTTACAAATGTTTGGCAGTTCTCTATCAGTGTATTAGTGTTTCAGTTACATGACGTTTGTTGAGCAATGGCTTGACATGTAGTCTGTTTTGTTAAAAAATCTCATGTGCACTTGAAAACAATGTGTATTCTAATTTATTCAGTTCAGTTCTCAAAGTCTGCCCAAGTGTATTAACTTTGTTTTCAGAGTTTCCATATTTAACTGAGTTTATTTGACTGTACTATCACATACTGAGGTTATGTTCAAGTTTTTTTTTACCAGAATTATGGAGAGAGATCAATATGTGCTGCTTTACATATTTAGAGGCTATATCATTAGGTGCATATGCATTTAGAATTATTGTATTTTCTTGGTGGATGAAGTCTTTCATCATTGTGAAATGGTCACTGTTTATCTCTAATAAAGATTCTTACCTTAAAATCTGAGTTTTCTGATATAAAGTTGCTATAGCAGCTTTCTTTAAGTGTTTATATGATTTGTTTTAATTCCTTTTTCTTTCCACCTTATACTTAAGATGGGTCTATTGTAAGCTGTATATAGGTGAGTTGTTCCCCTGAGTCTGGTTGGCAACTGTAATGAGTTGAATATTGGTCCTCAAAAATATGCATGCAGTCTAACACAACCAAAAATCTGATTTCCATAGTTACAGAAATCCTTTTGAAACATAAAATCCATTTGACATTGTATGATATATGACATGAATGGCAGGAAAGGAACACATAAGAAGGTTGGATTTGCAATGAATGTGAGTCTGTGTTTCTGGTTCTTCACTTTTACCTTCTTAAAACTACTATTATTTCTAGGCACTTTTTATAAACAGCTGAATAAATCTATGTCTGAATACAATTTCAAATAAACATTAATACTTAACTAAATATTTTATTATTATTCTGAAATAAACAGACTTTTGTAAATTAAAATCTGTGTACCTGAATTTGTACTAGAACTCAGGGCATATTTTTCCACCAAAATATCTAGCCAAGTGTAAGTGAACTTTCAGCATCATCACGTCTATTGATTGGAAGAATGCTCATTCCAAATCAGGTTAGAATTTCATCTACTGTGTTACTTGCTGTTTCTCCTACTAGTATTTCTATCCATGCCAGTGCAGTCTCCCTTTCATCCCTTTTCTATCATATTAGGTTTGCTTAGGGTTCCATAAATATTCCTTCTACTAATGATATGAGTTGTGTGACAGCTAACAGCTTATCTTATTTATAGTCTTTGCTTTTTAGAGTAAAACAGGAAACCATCCAGGGTAGTGATTTACTCAGCTGCAGTGCACAAGGTACTCTAGTCCTATTGAAGAAGAATAATTGTTATGATTATTTAATGATATATACAATGCCTGTTATTAGCTATTTATTGATATATGAATACTTGAAATCTGCTACTTCTAGAGCCAGAGAGAACAACTCATTTTTCAATCAAAAGTAATTGCCAATGCCGCTGATACATGGATAGAAATTTAACTCCTCTCATCAGATTTATTGGATAGTACCATTCTTGCCAGATCTCATACGAGCATGTAATCTATATTAATGCCAAGGTGTTATATTTATAGCTGTGAGATAAAGCCTAACCTCTAATGTGCCAATCTACAGGAGCAAGAAAAATACTAGGAAAGGAGATATGTTGAAAACAGTAATTTACATATTATTTTGGAATCATACTTTGGAGGGAGTAATCTGAAGAGTGCTGCTTCTTCATAGTCTGTCTCCTAGGTGTTCAAAAGACCAGTAACCACACATAAAGGCTAAACCTTCTAACTTCTCTGAATGCCTAGATTTGGTTTTTACTCCAGGGCCATCAAATAGGTCAAAATGGAACAAGATAGTTGGGCACACTGTCTAAGTCTCTCATCCATGAGTGCTGGGATTTAGACCCACATCTCATTTAGTGAAAAAGGAGAATAGTATCCTTTAATTTCCAAATCCTTAATTTTGTAATTAGATTACATTCTATACAGAAGGGTAAATAACACCAAAAAAAATCCATCAGAATTTGTCAGGCCTTAAGACACCGGGATGCCTAAGAACTCTAGCCATCCATCTGTTAGACATGGGTCTGAAATGGTCTGTCTTCTAAAAAGGATTCACTGGGAAAATCTGGGCTACTGTGTTGGAGGAAGGGGTGGAAACGACAGAAATTTACAAGGCTTGTTGGTGCTGTTTTCTTTCCAGAAGTTTCAGCTGTTGCAATTTAGAGCTGTGTTCTTGCCTTTATCCCTATTAATTTTTCCTTGATAGCTATAAGCTCTGTGAATTGAGACAAACTAAACTTTATTTGGCTTCATTTCCTTTCTATAAAATATGGGATAATAATAGTATTTCTTTCCAAGTGTCATCGTGAAAATTAAATAAGCCATATGACTTAAAGCAGAGTCTAAGAGAAAGGAAAATCGACTGTTAATGATCCTTCCCGTTACCACTATCATGCTGACTACCATCACACTCATCAAGCAACGGCACTATCTATCTAACTATAGCTCTTTTGATCAGTGAACTTCCTCATTACTGATCCTCAGCCTTGCTTTCTGAGTTTTCATAGTTGGTGTACAAAAGTGGAGGACGTGCACTCCTAATATGTTTCTTTCTGGCTAGGTGGTGATGGCTTGCTAGTTCCACATATATTGAATAAATGAAACTAACACGTCTACTCTGTTCACAAATAGCTGGGCCAGGAAATGGCTGAGTTGAAAGCTAGAGGAAATCACACCTGCTGAAAATACAGTAGTCCCCCTTATCCACAGTTTGACTTACTGGGGTCTCAGTTACCTTCAGGCAACCACAATCCAGAAGCAGATGATCCTCCTTCTGACATATGGTTGGAAGGTCAATTCTAGCCTAACACTACGTCCCGATGCCTATACCATTCACCTCACTTCATCTCATCATGTGGTCATTTTATCATCTCATGTCATCACAAGAAGGGTAACTACAGTACAATGAGAATGAATTTTGAGAGGGAGAGAGACCACAATTCACATAACTTTTATTAAAGTGTACTGTTGAAATTACTATTAGTTATTATTGCCAACCTCTTTCTGCGACTAGTTTATAAATTAAACTTTACCATAGGTATGTATGTATAGGAAAAACATAATAATAATACCACAAGGCTTGGTACTATCTGAGGATTTAGGCATCCAGTGGGATGTATCCTTGGTGGATAATGGAGGAAACTCTACAAACCCACACACATACCGAGGGAAAGGTAAAACTTCAGCAATCTCCTAAGTCATTTCCTTTCTTTCCTGAAACATTTTTATTCTAATCCTGCCCTTTTCTTGCTATTTCTTCTTATCCACTGCTTGATTTATCCATTAGCTTAATGCTGCAACCATAAACCATGATGCAATGAAGAGAATTAGTGCAATGGTATCTTCCGGCTCCCACAAGAGTCCCTGCAGTTACAGGCTTTTCATTAGTCCATTTACTTAAGCTGGTAGTCAAATCTTGTTCCTTGGAACAATGTTGCATCATCTGTCCAATTTGTTACTATATCCTCGGGACTCTGTTTTTGCCAGCATTAGTGCAGGTAAAATACAACTCCTGCCTATATTATAAATTTTCAACACTAGGTCCCCAAGTTCAATTCAGATGCCCTCAGTCAGACCTTATTGACTCAGAGGAAACAACTGATCTCAAATTTTTTTATCCAGAAACCTAAAGATATAATTCTTTGATGAGTAGAAAACTGTGAACCAACCTATTTTGAACCTCAGAGAAAACATATTTCAGCTTAAGAGTGAAACTTAATCTATGCAAATTATTTTATCACATAAAGGAATTCATTCATCTCCATAACCACTTACTTTAAAATACAAATGTACTACGGGCTAAAAATTTATTCTTAAAAGATGCTTCTCAGAGATACCTCAGTTGGACGTGTGTTGGGTTTTGCATGATATGTCATTTCTATTTCTTTGCTTATTTAATCTCCTTACTTGGCATATGCATTCCTAGGAAGCTATTACACCTCCCTCAAATGCCTTCGAACCTGAAGAGAGAAAGTGCTAAGCCAAGCTTGGACACCCACACAAGCTAACATGGCACCCAACCTTCAAATGTGGCAGAAGAGTGAAAGAATATATGTTGCTGGGACAGCATATTGAGTAAAACGTGGGCTACTGATGACTGAGCAGGGCAAAGTAGGAAGTATCAGCCATGTGCTAGTGGCTAGCTGGCCTCGTATCTCACAAGATGATACACAGGGACCAAGACTGGTCCGTGACTTGAAAAGTCACAACTTAGCCTTTTGTTGCTTCACTGGTAGAAAAAACGAAAAAATAGAGAAAGAAATACATAAAGGCACAGACAGATTAAATAGGATTTGAAGACTGTGTGCTTCTACGTGGACGTCTGTGTAGAGAGATTAAAAAAGAACTGTGGAGCTGTGATGCCAGGTATCTATAAAAATATCCAGTGAATCCAGAGATAAAGAAGTATTATTTAAATGATTGTGTTTACTGCACTGTGCTTAAGACTGTGGAATGACTCATGTCTCTATTTTCAAAGGAAGTAAATCTGGGTGAGGAGGCAACACTAAATTTTGTGAAAACAATTAGAACTCAGAATTGGTGTAACAGGACCTGTTACACATCAGCAGACCAACTTATATAGAATATAGTTGTTTGAAGAAAAAAAGAAGAAAAAAAGAAGAAACAGGAAGGAATAATAAGAAGACGACGAAGAAGATGAAGAAGATGAAAAAGAAGAATGGATTCAGATATTAAGAACATGCTTCCCTGACAGCCAGGAGCAATGAGTCCATTTGCAACTGTACCAAGCAATACTCTTAGCCCTACGTCCAAAGAGTTCTCTAGAAAGAAGGATGTATATATGAGTTGCCACACGCATGTGATGGCTGTATGCTGTGTTCGTTGCTAGGTTTACGTGTGCTGGGTCTGGGTTTTTCTGACAGGAAGTTTACCTGCTAATTCTTCCTCTACACCTTTAGTTGCACCACACATATCACCTGAAACACCTTCCCCTTTTTTCCACCAATCCAACCTTTTCTCATCCTGCAGGGTACATTCAAGTTCTTAAGTGGAGCTATACTGGTTTTATTTTTCATTTGCTTGAGTGTTAATCTTGTTTCCTTTTCAAATAGATTTTTAAAATGTCCTATTTATCAAATGCTTTAATTTTACTAATAATCACAAATGAAGCTTGACTTTTTTTTCCCTTTTCATTATGGTACAATCAGGTGACAAGCGTTGGTCAACAGAATGATGGAATGGGTGTGGAAGTAATAGAAATATTTCTAGGCCTGGTCCTAATTGAAGAGTAAAAGAAAATCCTCTTTCGAATTATTTTATCACTTCCCTTATCGAAGCCCTTGTTAAGGATGTGAAGTACCAAGTTCAAAGCCTGGAGCCCTGAGTCAGTGCCATTAGAAGTGCAGCCTAGGAGTCCTCACCAATGAGGAACATCCAAGTGAAATTTTGTGCCAGTGATAAATAAAGTCAGATATTTAAACCATTAGAGTTTTTAAAATTATAATATAAAGTTAATTGCCCTGAGTGATAAACTCCTTTTTTTGTTGTTGTTAATGATGTGAGTAGGTATGCACATGGCACTTGAATGATGTTCCGCATATAGTAAGCACTTAATAATGCTAGTTGTTAGAATCATTACTAAGTAGGTACCACAAACGTGATCCTTTCAACTAAAGTTTCATGAGTATTCACAAGGTACAAAGCATGTTCTGAACACTGTTGAAACATTCAGTTAATAAGCACTGTCTTTGTTATTAAGGAGTTCACAGCCTAATAAAAGTAAAATAATAATGACAGCCCTAGAATATCCAACACTTATTAAGGCTTGCCTGAAGTGGGCTATGATTGCCTATCTTTCGAAATATTAACTCCTTTGTTCCTAAAAATAACTTTAAATTACACCTGCTTTGCAGCCGGTGGAATCTGGGGTAAAAAGGGATTAAACTCAATGTCAATGCTGCAAAGCTGACAACTGGAAGGACCAGTCAGCCGCCTGCATCCAGGGAGACTAACTTCAGTGCCTATGTTTTTATCTTCCATGCCATGCTGCCCATGAGAAGTACGTGAATTAATGGAGAGAATGTGATGAATACACTTTATTGAGGAAATGACAGTAGCATAAAGCTTGACAGATGAGCAGAAGTTACCAGGTGTACTATAGTGTTAAGGATATAATTTTAAATTAATTATTTCCTATGGATTGATTAATAAAGATAATTTGAGAAAGCTTTAGGCTCCTCAGTCTAAAAGTCTAAAAGCTTTCAGTTAGTGATGATTCTTGGTTATAAGAAGGAGTCTTAGAAAGAATACTTAGGAAAACGAGGCAATTATGAAGTTGTAGGTAAGACTCAAATGATGTAATCAGGACAATGTCTCTTTACCTCCTTTAATCTGTTGAAGGCATTTTTCCTCCCATATTTGGTGGGAAAAAATGTACACTAGTTACCCAGGCTCATATCTTACAAGACTAATCTCTGTGGAAAGAGCACTGACAGAAAGGCATTTTTTGCATCCCACTTCGCCCTATGTAGACAGGAAGATTCATTGTCTAGCCTCATTTTCACATAATTAGAACCATGTGATTGAGCTCTAGCTGAGGAGTTGTGGAAGAAAATGGTCTATGTCCAGTCAGGCCTTCTCTTAGAAATATTTTTTTTGGGGGGGGTCTTACAACAAAAATACTTTTTTGGGGGTTTTACAACCTTTCCTGCTGGTGCAGTGAGCTAGAAAGCCATATTTTCACATGGTGAAGTCATGAGCAAAAGTGGAAGCCAACCCAAATTAAATTTCTCTTGCCCTGTAACTCTAATTTGCCAAGCTTCTGAAGTGTCAGGTTCAAATTATTGCCACAGTCTATCCTAATTAATACAACTACTTGATTGACACAAGTCTCAGAGACAAATCTGGATGAGCTAACTTGTTTTGCATGCCAATTTCTGAATTGAGTTCTGTAGCAAAGGTTTGGAATACTCTGCAAGGCCAGGCCCAACTGGGAACCACCTAACAGTAAATTATACAGACTATGTGAGAGGTCAGAATGCAAAGGAGTAGAGATGGAAAAAAGTTAAGTGTCCACTATGTATTTTACAGCCTTTATTTGAGTTATGGTGGGTAACTCATACTAAACTTATTTGCCAATTTCCTAGGCAATTGTTAACCATTCCATATTCACCAATATCTGAAAGAACAACCTTTTTGAAAACGAATCTGTGATGTATTTCCATGACATAAATCCATTCAACACGTTAGCTCAATAAGCATTTTTTCTGCCTGCAATTTTTCTTCCTACCCACATCTCATTTCATGTCTAGGACTTAATACTGCTCAATTCAGTTGTCTTATTCAAATACAGAAAGATGTTATGTGCATTTCTCATTTTTAATAACACTGTCATCTGACTATGTTTTTATTAAATATTAATACATTTGTCTTCAGAAAAAATTAAATTTCTTTCCTTGCAAATCCCATGGAAGTAGAAACTTAAATTGAATGGATCATAGTTGGTATTGTGTTTGAGGGAATCTTATCAACATTAATCCTATTCCGGGGCCAATTTTTATTATATAAAGTATCTGTGCACTTAGAAAGTAGGCAGGGAATATTAGAATTCAAAGTACACAGAAAAATTCAGGCATTCTTTGTTCCTGGGGTTGTAGAGTACAATCAGAGGGATCTTTAAAGTCACATGATTTTTCCTCACTTCACATTTCAGACTTTTTAGGAAAACTCTACTTTCACAACTGGGCACAATCTTAAAGGGAAACACCTGACATAGTATAGATTATTCCTCTTAAGCTGCATTTTACTTTATGCTCTAAAATTGTATTTGCATTCCTACTACAAATGGGTACTGAACGGAATGCTGTGAACTATTATAAAGTAGTCAGAGGCGGGGGAAACAAGAGGAGCAGTAAACATCTAAATGGCCAGATCAGTAATATAAGCAGTAAGTTAGTTTGTAGAATTCAAAAGAAAAATATAATCTCAATTAAGAAGAGTGCTTTTAATACCTCATGAAAGAGAAGGGATTTAAAATGGCATGAAGAATGGGTTTATGCAAGGATAGCAATTAAAAAATAATGAGGTACTCTTACTAGAGACATTCAAACATAAGTGAGGAAACCATATACTAGAATCGCTTTAGAAAGATAAGGGCATCAGATGGAGGTTTGGACTAAACCACCACCACCACCATCATCATCCATTAGGAAACTTATCCTCAATATTCTTGTACCAAGGTTCTCTGTTAATATTTTCAAACATGTATTAAATATTAGTAATGTATCAAACATAGTAGTAAGCTATTTACATGAACCAGCACACTTATTGCTCTTGACATGCATATATGTGTATGCATGTATGCATTCAGAAACATTTTAAACCAATAAAAAAGTTAGAGAATAATTATAATATACATGCTCATATTTACTAACTGCTCCATTCTCTCCCTGTACACATGCTCCCTATACAAAACCATTCAACAATAGGGCGTATCCATAGCAACACTTCCAAATGTGCATCACAAGAAGAATACTGCAGAATCCATCACTTGATGTCAAAGATATTCTCCTACAAAATCACAACACAACTACCACACACGAAAAGATCAATGTTAATTCAACTCTATCCTATCATATTCCATCTATTTTCCATCACCAGTTGTCTGACAGAACATATTTTATTTTTAAATTTTTTTTAATTTTTAAATGTTTATTTATTTTGAGCAAGAGACACAGTGTGAGTGAGGGAGAGGCAAAGAGAGAGGAGAGAGAGAGAGAATCCCAGGCTGGCTTCACACTGTCAGCACAGAGCCCAATCTGGGGCTTGAACTCACAAAACTGTATGATCATGACCTGACTCGGGGCGCCTGGGTGGCTCAGTCGGTTAAGGGTCCGACTTTGGCTCAGGTCATGATCTTACGATTCATGGATTCGAGCCCTGTGTCGGGCTCTGTGCTGACAGCTAGCTCAGAGCCTGAAGCCTGCCTTTGGATTCTGTACCTCCCTCTCTCCCTGACCCTCCCCTGCTCACACTGTCTCTCTCTCTCTCTCAAAAATAAATAAAACATTTTTAAAAATCTTAAAAAAAAGAAGATCATGACCTGAGTCAAGATCAAGAGTTTGATACTTAACTGACTGAGCCACCCAGGCGCCCTCATATTTTTTTTAGTTCAAAATCCAGTAAAAATACACGTTTAATTTGCCAGTTATGTCCTTTTAGTCTTTGCAATCTAAACTAGGTCAGCCAGCATCCTACATTTCTCATAATATTGAATACCTTGATCACTCCAGGTCAGTGTTCTAAAGAGAATTCCACATTCTTGATTTGCTGACAGCTTCATAATGATGAGATTCAGATCATATACAGTACTTGTTTGGGGCAAAGCTCTGAGCAGCAGCCCCAAGATCACTTCTGAATATCATACCCTCATTATCTAAAATACGCTTCTCTCTTTCCCTTTTCTCTGATTGTTCTTCAGCCTACCCTTAAGTTCTGCTGTATTAGCTACTATGCTTTGAACTTAATAATGGGAATGAAAAGATAAATTCCTTTATAGTAAGGCTTAGAAAACCAAAATAAATACCAGATGGACTGAATTTTAAACATTAAAAAAACCTGTCAAACATACATCAACATATTGGTATACAGCTTTCATAACTATAAGAAATTTTCTAAAAATACATGCAATTAAATAAACCAGAAGAAAGAAATTGAAAATTTTAAATGCTGATACACTTACTTTCATATCAAAACACATAAACTAAATTAAATGGCAAATAAAGCCAAGGACTATATTTACCAAAGTATTACAGAAAATACCTATCATTCTCTAAAGAACTTATATATAAACAAGTATTATTTATTAAAATATCAATAGGTACATAGGAAAAGGGAATAATGTGATTTACAAAGAGAGTATATATAAATAAAATATATTTAAAATGTTTAATTTTATGAATGTTTAAAGACTTAAAACAAAATAGTGGTATATTTATCTAGCAAGAGTTTGAAGGATTTTACAAATGGATCACTTATAAATGTGCAAGTAAACAGTAACTCCATTTTTTCTGTACTGTGAATTTAAATGTTCCCACCACTTGTAGGAAACAAGCCAGGCATATTCTATCAACAGCCTTAAGAAAGTCTATACCATTTGACCTATGATTTCATTTTCTAGGAATCTATCAAAATAATGAGAAAATCTATCAAAGAATTATATAGATTTTATGCAAATCAAAATCAAAGCAAGTAATGGCTAAACAAATTCTAGTGTAGCTATAAGAAGGCATAATATTTTGTTATTAAGGAATTCTAGGGTGGGGCGCCTGGGTGGCTCAGTTGGTTGGCCATTTGACTTCAACTCAGGTCATGATCTCATAGTTCCTGAGTTCAAGCCCCGCTTCAGGCTTTGTGCAGACAGCCCGGAGCCTGGAACCTGCTTCAGATTCTGTGTCTACCTCTCTCTCTCTCTCTCTCTGCCCTCTCTGATCACACTGTCTCACAAAAATTAATAAAATGTTTAAAAAATTTAAAAAAAGAAATTCTATGGTGCCTAGGCGGCTCAGTTGGTTGAGTGTCTGACTCTTGATTTTGGCTCTGGTCATGAACTCAGGGAGGTGAGATATAGCCCCATGTGGGCCTCCACGTTAGACATGGAGCCTGCTTAAGATTCTGTTTATCTGTCTGTCTCTTTCTCTCTCTCCCTCCCTCTGCCCTTCCCCATTCCCCTGCTCATGCTCACTCTCTCTCAGAGAAAAATTCAAAAACGTGTATCTTGAATGGGAAAATAATAGCATACTAATAAAAATATATAATATGAATATAGTATACAATTTGTTAATTTTAAATACATACTTTTATTAAGTAAATATTGTGGCATTAACTCTGAAAGTATGATTTTGAGGAGTGCCTGGGTGGTTCAGTCGGTTGGGCATCCAACTTTGGCTCAGGACATGAACTCGCTTTTGTGGGTTCGAGCCCTGCGTCGGGCTCTGTGCTGACAGCTCAGAGCCTGGAGTCTGTTTTGGAGTCTGTGTCTCTCTCACTCTCTCCCCCTCCCCTGCTCACACTTTCTCTCTTTCAACATTAAATAAAAAGTTTTGTTTTTAAATCTTAAAAATAAAAATAAGTTAAAAAAAGAAAGATTTTGAGAGGTTTTTGTTTGTTTTTCTTTTTTGTGTGTATTCTCCAAACTATTTCCAATGATCACATCTGAATCACATTTGACTCTTATAAGAGACGAAATGAGGGGTGCCTGGGTGGCTCAGTCAGTTGAGCGTCTGGCTCAGGACATGATCTCACAGCTGGTGGGTTCGAGGCCCGCATTGGGCTCTGTGCTGACAGCTCAGATTCTGTGTGTCCCTCTCTCTCTGCCCCTCCCCTGCTCATGATCTGTCTCTGTGTCTCAAAAATAAATAAATGTTAAAAAAAAATTAGGGGTACCTGGGTGGCTCAGTCAATGGAGCATCTGACTTCGGCTCAGGTCATGATCTCACGGTTCGTGGGTTTGAGCCCTGCATCAGGCTCTGTGCTAACAGCTAGCTCAGAGCCTGGAGCCTGCTTCTGATTCTGTGTGTCCTTCTCTTTCTCCCCTCCCCTGCTCATGATCTGTCTCTCTCTCTGTCTCTCAAAAATAAATAAATGTAAAAAAATTTTTTTAAAAGAGACTAAATGAGTTTAAAAATACTTAAATGCTGTCAGATAAATTTAGTAGCTAGAGAGTGGCTTTGCATTAAAGGAGGTAAGTGGCCACAGGTAGGGTGAAATGATTTGGTTTTTTGAAAGAGCAGCAAGTATATCAAGTTTTTTGTTTCCACTCCTCTGTTGTTTAACTAAGCTAATATTTGACTGTATCTCAACCATCTAGACATGCTCACTTGTACATTAGCCTGATGTGCATTTGTCAGGCTCCACTCAAGTCTTACCAGGCAAGCTGGATGCTTCTTGACATCTATATCAAGGTCAGTCCAATGAAGGCATCCTGTCAGTGATTGATTACTTGTGGGAACACTGGGGTTTTTATATAATTCCTCTTCCCTTGGGAAATTTTACATTTTCTGTGTCCACCTCTATTTGGCATAATAGAGGCTTTCTAGATAAATACAACTTAAAATTGTCAACTTTGTTTGGTCTTAAAATGAAGTTGTGTTTTGTTAACTGTAAAGTTTTAGACAATTCAGTTATATTCTCTGAGCCTTAATTTAACATTTTTTCTTAATGGTTTATTTATTTTTTGGGAGAGAGAGACAGCATGAGCAAGGGAGAGTCAGAGAGAGAGGGAGACACAGAATCTGAAGACAGGCTCCAGGCTCTGAACTAGCTGTCAGCACAGAACCCGATGCAGGGCTCGAACCCACAAACCGTGAGATGATGACCTAAGCCGAAGCCAGACGCTTAACCAACTGAGCCACCCAGGTGCCCCTCTCTGCATTAATTTTAAAAATGACACACAAATACACAATCTGAGTAACTTAATACTTATTAAAATAAACCACATTTGTATTCAAAGAGTGTCCCACAGTTAAAATTACCAGCCCAGATAGCTTCACCAGAATTTGGTATTAAATATTTACAGAAGAAAAAATACCAAATTCTACATAAGTTATTTCAAAAATATAGAAGAGCAAGAACCATTTCCAACTCATTTTTATGAGGCCAGATAATAGAATAACTTTGATGCCAAAACCAGACATTAGAAGAAAATAAAATTACAAGCCAATATTCATGATGAATTTAAATGCAAAATTCTTAACAAAATGGTAGCACATCAAATGAACATTATATAAAAATGAAAAAAAGTTTATACCAGGAATGCAAAGTTCATATTTATAATTAGATAAATATAGTTTACCACATTAGCAGAGTAAAGTCTATATAAAAATACCAGCTCAGTAGATGCAGAAAAAGCATTTTACAATGTCAACACACATTTATGATAAAAAAAATCTCAGCAAGCCAAAAATAAAAACAAACTCGCTCAATCTCATAAATCACACATATGTATGACCTACAGCCAATGTAATATTTAATGATAAAATATTAAAAGTTTTCTTCTGATTGAGGACACAGCAAGGCTGTTCACTTTCATCATGTCTTTTAAACATTACACAAAGGGTTTATATATAGCAAGATAAATAAGTTTAAAAAACACAGACTGGAAAGAAACAAGTAGAATATATTTTTTAGACAATAGTTATTTATGTGTAAAACCTTATGGAACATACCAAAAAATTCCACAGCTTAATAAGTGCATTTAGTAAAGTCACAAGAAATAAAGTCATTAATCAGTATAAATTTATCTCTGTAGACTAGCAATAATAATTGTGATATTAAATTGAAATACATGATTTGTTATTACTTAGACAGCATAAAATACTTAGGATTATTATCATAAAAGATGTGCAGGAATTCTACACCGGAGAAAAGATGAAACAATGCTGGAAACAACTATGTAGGTAGGAATAAATGTAGAGAAAATCCATGTTAATGCAATGAAAGGTTCCATATTGTTAAGATGTCAGCTCTCTGCTATTTGATCTCAAGATTAAATTTAATGTCATTCAAATCCCAGCAGGCTTTTTAAAAACAATATTGACAAAAATTTATAAAATCTATATGGAAAATGAAAGAACCTAGAACTCCCAAATTAACTTTGAAAAAGAAGCACAAAATCGGGTGTTTACACTATATAATTTCAAGATTCATGTAATGCCACCATAAACAAAATAATTTGTTAGTAAGGACAGAAAAATACATCAGGGGAACACTAGGAATGAACCCACCAAGGTCTGCTTTTTAAAAGATGCCAAACAACTGTTTGTTCACAAACTGGCCCCGCCCCCCACTCCAACCCATCCACGGAGGGTAAGGAGGGACTGAAAAAGAGTCCGGCCACTTTCTATTGGTGGGTGACAGCCTTGAAAATCAAGAGAACTTACTTACCAGGCTTCCCTCGGCAGTGAGATGAGGTGATTTCCCAGTGTGCTCTCCAGAATCTTAAAACTTCATATATAGACCGCAACTGGGGTCAGCTGTGCACACCTTCCAGCTGTCTCAACAATACCTCCCTCTCTGAAGGCTGCATCCTTGTTAACAGCTCCCTTGTTTGCAATGGGCAGAGCTAAATTTCCAAAGACAGGAGGAGGGGAGGGGTGAGGAGCCTCTGACGACGCAGGGCCAGCTCACAAGTAGTCACCCAGAGGTCACATCTGTAGATGACCTCCACCACAACAATTCAAAGAGAAAAGTCGTTTTTAACTTAATGGTATCAGAATAATTCAATAGTCACATGGATGAAAAGTAAACCTCAACCACTACCTCACAATACACTCAAAAATTAATAAGGGACCCATCATAGATGTGAATGTCTATACTTTCAAATGCCCAGGAACTACCATAGGAAACTAACTTTATAATATTGTGATGAAATATCTTTACTTAATAGGCCACTGACAGAACAATCATAAATTTAAATAAAATAAATTCGACTTCATTAACACTAAAACATCATCTTTCTCAAGAGACACCATTAAAAATGCGTAGGCAAGGCAATGAAAAGGAAGACATACATCTGTCAAAAGGCTGTCTTTCAGAGGCAGAAAAGCACTCCTCCACATCAGTAAAGAAATACAAACTATACACTGAGATGGGCAAAAGACTTGAAAAGACAATTAAAAGAGGAGTATTTATATATTGTTACATAAAATTGGCCAAGAAGTGCATGACAAAGTGTTCAACATCATTAGTCATCAGTGGAAACGTATGATTCCACCGCACACCCACTAGAATGCCTTCAGTTAAACATCTAATGTCAAATATTAAAAAGTCAGTAGAGCTTCTAACTATCTTAGAATGATTGAGTAAATACACTTGCCACAAAGAGGAAAAAAGGGAGAAATGTTTGTGGAGTGGGGATGGGAAAGGAAGCCACAGGACAAGACAGAAATGCAGTCAGGGAAATAGAGCGAAATGGCAGAGTAGAACACTTGTAGAGAAAATAAGCTGCAAAGAGTCAATCAACATGCATCCTGTTGGAATAGTCTCCGGAAGGTCTCCTTAGGTGCACCTTGCACCCTTCAAGAAATCAGTGATCACAGAAGAGTGCAGATAAAGCCTAGTGAGAAAGTAACTAAGGGATTAATGTTAAAAGGAGAAAGGGATGAAAACAGTTTATAAAACTCTCCTGAAAAGCATGCACTGCAAGAAAGAAGAAAGCTAAAAGTATTGCTTGAGGATATGTCCGATTGGAGAAAATCTCACACAGGAGAAAAAGTTCAAGCTTGTTTATAGGTGTGGGGAAATAACTAATAAAAAAATACCCAGGAGTTTTGAAGACATAAGAGAGAATAGTGACAAATCCCAGAACAAAGTTTCAGAGAAGTCAGAAATAAACAAGATTAGGAGCACACACGAAAAAGTTCAGCAGGTTGTTAAAGACACGGACGTGGCATTTTGTGGCTCTCTCCAAAAAAGGAGAGCTTTGTGTTGTTTGAACTTGAGCCCAAAGGAGAAGGAATGGGAGTTATTTTGTGAGAATAATGGGCTCAGAGGTGGAACAGGCTTCCGGAGTGATGGGCCACATTGGCAGCAGCAACTCTAAAGAAACACGGTGTTGGGGCGTGAGGTGGCTCAGTCAGTTAAACGATCAACTTGATTTTGGCTCAGGTCCTGATTCCAGGGTTTGGGCTCTGCGCTGAGTGTGGAGCCTACTTGGGATTTTCTCTCTCTTTCTCTCTGCCTCTCTCTCCCTCTCTCTGGCTTTCTCTCAGATTAAAAAATATATATTAGAGAAACAAGGAGTTAAGAAAGGAGGAATCACGGGATGTGGAGCAGCAATGAGACCAACGAAAGTGAATTAATATAAAACTCATGAGTGGATATCAAACAACTTTCATCATTTCATGCACCAATACAGGAGTATAGGGGTGGTTGTAATTATTTTGTCCCTTGGGAATATATATCTATATTTTTATCTGTATCTCTATACATATGTATCTATTTTTAGGTTTTCTAGTTCAGCCTAGTCTGATCTAGATATGTATCTATATTAAACTAGTGAAATTGACATGTATTTATAATAAACAGGAGTGAAGTGGGATATAAAAGGGTGTAAAGACACAGATCAAGGAGTCAAGAGTTTAAGGGATGTGAGAAACAAGTCAAATCTCAACTCCAACATGACAGCTTCCTCTAACACTCAGAGTTGGTTTACCACCTACAGCTAAAAGCATGATAGAAGTGACTTATTCAGGCTTATGAGAACAAAACATTTCTATCTCTTTCCAACTTCACAATCAGTGGTGTGATTTTGATAGTTTGAGGACTGCCAGGGTGAAAATATTCACAACCTGGAAAGTGGTAAACACTACATGTTATTTTTTCCCTCTGAGATCTGGTTTACCAAGATACTACTCCATTTACTCCTTCTGAGTTCCCAGGACACAATGTCTTCACCGCACTTACAATGATGGGTTTCCATGTGGATTCCTTCCTATGATATTGTCAGAGGCAAAGAATACAGATTTTTCTTGATCAAAACTCCAGTTTCTATCAGTTCCTGGCACACACTTTGCCTGTAGAAGGAAGAGAATATGTAGAGAGGGAGGGAGACGGGGAGGGAAGGAAGTCCATTAATGGTAATCTGAGTTGAGGTTGTGACAAAACAAACAAACAAACAAACAAACAAACAAACAAACACTAGGTAAGTTCTTCCTGAGGTAGAAACTGTGAGTTTCATCAAACTTACACATAGTTGCTAGATTCTCAAAAACAATGATCGCTGGGGATGTGAGGATGGGGAGATTATGATAGCATTGAGGAGGATAGGAAACTGTCATTCAAATTGGTAAATACTAACAGGATAGAAAAGACCATTTTAAAGATAAAATGATAAAGATAAAGGGGGTTAATCTCCCCTCCACCCAGCAGAGGTATTCTAGCTTTGCAGTTTTATGGAAGTAACTGATCATTTCCAGAAACTGAGACAAACCGTATTGGTTGACCACTATTTTTTATTTTCGCTTGGAGCAAGTTCATGAACAGCTTAGCTATGACTCTCTATGAGGGGCAAAAGCAGGATCCCTTATCTAGACAAATATAAACCAAGAGGCATGAATTCCATTATTTTTCCAAGATAGACATAAATAATACTTGGACTTAAATAACGAGGAGCTGTTGGGAGGCAGGATAAAGTACTCATTAAGACAGGTTCTGTGATCAGAATACCTGAGTTCAAAACCTAGCTCTGTCACTTATCACATGTATGAACTTGTACGTGTTATTTATTTGAATGTTCTCATCTGAAAAGTGGGATTAAAGCTACTGAATTCATTGGGTTGTTTAAAGAATCAAATAAATGAATAAGTAGATCACTTGGCACAGAGCTTGGCATCTACTAAGTACTGAATTAAATGTGCATAAGACCAAGAATGGTGAAAATGTGGTTTTCTTGCAACTGTGTTTTCTTCCCACAGATACTTGTGGAAAGCCATGGTTGCCTTTAAGAAGGGAATTTTCGGTTATTATTCTGAATAAATTCTAGAATCCGTTCTTTCTAAAAATCTAAACAGTTCAGTCTCTGGATTTAATGGGAAAATTAAATACTTTTGTATCTAAAATTTTGCACGTAAGAAGCAAGAATATTTTCCACGGAGTGATTACATTTCTTAGTTTCACTCCCTTTCTTTATCCAAAAGACACTTGCCATACAAAAACAAAAGCCCCCCTGTATTTATCACACACCCCATAATTATTGTCTGAGTAATATCAATGTTTAAAATAATTATCCAAGGCAAAAGTTATTATCTTCTTAGAATGATTTCTGGTATATCTGTAAGAATTGTTAATTTCTGTATTAAGAGCCTGAGTCAATCTAGTTCTTACTGACTTTATACTCAAAAGTTTCAAATAACTATTCTTCTGAGAAGAGTATTGTATTCTTTACCCTGTTTCTTTTTTCTAAAGTTTAAAAAATATGCCCGAAATCGAAGATGATTTATGCTTTAACACCCTGCAGCATTTGTGAGGTTACAGTAATAACAGTAAAGCAACTTTCATGGACTCTGATTTCTGATTCTCTATAAAGTCCTTACCCCAGCCAAACCTTTCTCGGATCCCCACTTTGGTGAATATGTGCTCACCAAGAAGCCAGCTTTCCGCTGGCTCCCACTGCTATTGCTCCGTGAAATCCCTAAGTGACTATATTACCCTGATTAGTAATCACTTGCCCACCAGGTGCTGCTGTTTCCTCTAAGAACACCCAGGTCTTCTGTTTCTGCCACAGCTGTGGGGTGTGTTACTGTGAGAAGGGAGAGATTTCCTCTTCCCTCTTGGCTCGTACTTCGTGATAGTGGCACTCAGGAAATTCTGTTGTCCCAAAGAGTTCCAGAGATTTCTGTTTTGTTTCATTTGCATTACTGTTGTTTTCAACTCAAAAACCTTTATTTCACATTCAATTTAGGGATGAACTGTGCAGACAGGATCACAGCCGACTGATGGACTCCGTGCTGTAATTAGAATTATCCTTCCTCTTCCACACAAAGAAAAGCTTCTCACCCAGAAACCTCTGCACCCCTGGTAGTCAACGCTTGACAGTCTTTATCATTGATTGGGAGGCATATGTGATTTTCACCCAGATGTAATTCTCGCTGCAACTGCTCCCCTGCTCCACTTTCTAGCACACTGAAACCCCTGCTACCTAATCCTCAAGCACTTTGTTTTCTTTATTGTTGTTTCCTTATGTAGGTCCTCTCTTTGTCATTTTAAATCTAAGGCTAGCTAATTGGTTACTATGTAGGGACACCAATGAAGCAAATACCTTGAGTTTAGTTGCAAATATTTCAGCCTCCTCTGACTATGGCCCATAGATTAGGTCACAATACTTATTTCAGATGCCATTTATAGAAAATAGAGTGTTCTCAGAAAGTTCCAAGGATGCCTGATATTTTAATTGAAGCCAGTTTTACTCATCATGCGACATCCCTGCCTCTGCTGTTGAATAATGTTCAGTTCATGTGGGAGGACAAATTTTTCCCCATGAGATTCCAAGCAAGAACAATAGGTAGCACAAAATCAAGGACTTAATCTGTTGGAACAGAGTCTACTGTATGAATTTACTGGGAATGAAAATAGACATGGACAAAATTCACAGACAGTAAGCAATAGAGCTGAATGTTAAAATAGCAATAGGAATTGGTTAGTGGGAGGGGTGGTCATTCCGAGTGAGGAAATGACTCATTTACATTACAAATAATTTTCATTTTTTCAGATTCTACTGTTGGGTCCTCATCACTAGTGATGGATTTCATATGATATAAAGAACAGCTTTAAATGGGAATCCAATGAGAATTAAAAGAATAGTTTTCAGGCAAACGATGCTAGAGCTACCTGCCATTTAGGCGTTGGGACTAGAAAAAGAAAGCTCTCTCCGCCTATGCCATTTGACAGCAGACGATGTCCCTACACTCTCCATAGTATCACCTTAATGGAAGGCAACATTTCTTATCAAAACGGGACCTTTCCACAGGAAGTGCATTATTTTGCTGAGAAGTCCATGTGTAGCTAAATCTTTGCTAATTTTAAATCTAGCTTTACTTTAACTTACAGGCTCAAGCTTATAATCTTTCATTTAAGGTTTTATCGCCTTATGTACTTTCATCTGCAATCCTGATGCTTCACAAAACCAAGGAAAAGCACAGTCTATTTTAATAAATTTTTGATTTAGCAGTCCAATAAACTCACTAATAACTTGCAAGAATAAGTCACTGCAGGAGTGAAACCAACAACATAATTAGCCTGGTGTACTCCTGGCTTCTTTATCATAAAATAGTAACTTCAGAAGGCTTGAGGGAATTTAACAGTTGAATAACCAGGAGACATTTTCTGTGGAAGAACAGGGATTGTTTTTTAAATTTTTTATTTTCTTTTTCAAAATTTTTTGTAAACATCATAAACAGGGCTTTCTTTTGAATAAGTGCAAGATTATGCCATCCTACACTCAATACAATTTTGGTATAATTTTTCTCTGTTGTTACCTGTTCTGTTTTAGTCTCTCACTGTTTTGTCATGTAGATGAAGATAGTGTAAAGCATGGGAATTTAATAGCCTCTCATTACACAGTTGCATCTATCTAGCTGTCATCTCTCTACTTATCTATAATTTTATTAATTTTTTTTCATTTAAGATGGCTCTTTGAATGACAGGAATAGTTAAAGTAATGGAAAACTAAAAGTCCTTATCTCTAGAATTTGTTTCTATTGAGAATCAAAATGAAGGAGAGGAAAGATAGAAAACAAATTTGGGTTGTAAAAGCCTGGTGATCCCTAACAGAAGTAGATGCTTCATGAAATTTGCAAAATAGCAAGCCTTTAATCAAGTTTGGATACTTAATGAGAATCATCTTCCAAGAACCTAAAAAAATTATATTTTATAATTTTAACCTCCCCTTTGCAGAGGGGCAAAACACACTCAAAACGTTCTCACCTATTCACACTGTGCTGTTCCAACTGCTTTACTTTATTGAGAGACTATTGTACGTCACGCACTGTACTAGATAGAAGACGCTGCATATCATTACACAGTAACCTTAAGAGGAGGTGCTGTCATCACCTTCTTTGCTCTGATGAGGAAGCTGAGGGTAAGGGCAGTAAGTTGCCAGGGTGCCTGGGTGACTTTGTCAGTTAAGTGTCCAACTTCGGCTCGGGTCATGATCTCATGGTTTGTGAGTTCGAGCCGCATGTCAGGCTCTGTGCTGACAGAGCCTAGAGCCTGCTTCAGGTTCTGTGTCTCCCTCACTTGTTGTGCCTCCCCCGCTCATGCTCTGTCTTTCAAAAATAAATAACTGTAAACATAAATTTTTTAAAAAGAGCAATAAATTGCCTACTTCAAATAGTATATAAAAGGCAGAACACGTTTCTAAGAAAACAGATGGATTTAAAAACCCGATCCTTGAACACCAATTCACATTTGAATTGTGAAGGGACACTGAATAATTTCATATCACACACTTCTCATGTAGCTTTTTCCTCTTTCTTCATTGTGTTGATTTATGTGTCTACTGGCCCCACTTTAAGCTTCCTGAAATTAGACACCACATCTTAGAGAGAACGAATCTCACTATGAGTGTAAGACTCCTTTCATTGTCTGGCTAGTGGTGCTTCTGGTCAGTGGGAGAGTTCTTTATTCCCTTACTAGGTAAAGCTTGTGCATGAAGACAGGCATAATGAAGGCCCCTGGTTAGCCAGAAAGATCTGTCAGCTCAAAACACTCCATAATGATCTCACCAAAAAGGTCTTTTAGGGCTCAGATGCTTGTCACAAAGGGAAGGTTCTACAGGTACAAACCAGCAGGAAAAAGTCCTTCTGTAGAGAAATATTTTTATCCTTGATTCTATCCCGGGAAAGCACGTAAAGACTAGGTCCACAAAGTTTTATATTCCAGTGCTTTCGACAGTACTTAGCATAGAGGTAACACTTGGTAAACAATAATACAACAACATTTGACAATATATAAACATTAGTAGCACTTTTATAAATGCTTTAGGTTCATTATTTAATTCTCCCTGCATTGTGTTAATTTACGTACTACTCTTACATTTTGAAATAAGAAATATAAAGTACAGAAAACATATAAATTTTCTTATATTCAATTTTGAATAGCAACTGAAGTGTTAAGTTTGCCTAAATCTGGAGCTCTTAATCACTAAACTGTTTTTTTTTTCTCCTATGATCTCAAGACACAACGCAACTTCTGGCACATAATTAGGTTTCATTAAATTTTGAATATTGGCCAACTAGGTATGGAGCAGGGATCAGAGACAGCAATTGTAACCAGGCTGAACTGCCAGAAACTAGGAACCACTTAGCTATAAGGGGTTTTTGGCTCAGTCTTCATGGCTATTTGAGAGATGATGGTGGTGGAGGCGGAAATTATTTCCTCTGCCACAATTACAACATCCTTTCCTTCCTTTCTCTGCTCTTTTCCTTAGCTACATACAAAGATTGAAATCCAGATAAGGAGTGTTGGTGTGCCTCAGCGGTGCAGCAATGCAACGATGTGTTCAAGGCAAAAGGCGAGAACAGTAACAAGAGGTGCCCCACCCAACCTGTGTGTGCTATAAGCAGGTCTCCATATTTTATTAGTAATTAATGGGGCATTTCATGGTCTCCAATTTCTCTGTACTAAGTGCCTGCCTCAGGGTTATCATAGACAATTAGAAAGAACCACAAGGCAGCATGACTCCCTCATCCTCTTGTACATCATCAAGGAGATTAATTCCACCCTTTGGAAGAAACTTTAGTGAATACTACTACAATCTTAGAGAATCTGAAAGACTATGTCTTATTTTCCTTAATTTCATTCTTATTTGACTGACTAACAAACTTATTCATTCCCAGGTCACCAGTTCCAGGAAGTCTAAGCAAGATTCTTAATTCTTCCTGCCATGAAATTCAGGTATCGTAAAATATTTATGAGATAAGAAATGACAAAGAATCAAATCTTTAGAAAATCACCTTCATCCATCACGCAAGGTGGGCTTGGCCCCAAAAGAACTTTGATTTTAATATTGTTAGAATAACTGTATATCATCCTGTAGGACACATTGTTTCTTCTTTTTTTTTTAATGCATCAAAATTTTTAGATGCAATGGGAAATCTCCCCTTCTTGCCACCAAATAACATCTGATAATTTATCCTGCAAATGTCATTTATTATGCTTACCAGCACTACTACGGATATTGGTACATCTGGAAGCCAGTAAAAGTAAGTGAGGTAAAAAAAAAATACATGCATACTTAACTTTGAGTGCATTATTCACTCAGGGCTACAAAGTAAGTGGCCCTATGTGCCCTATTATGTGTATTCAGAAATCTACAACTGTTTAAAAGTAGATGTTCCAGTAAATCCTCCAGTCTAATTCCTTTCTAATCCTTTAAATGCTCCAGAGCATTCTTTTTTCTTGCAACTAGCCTATCTTTTTCTTTTGTCCTAGCCAATCTACCTTAACCCATTTTATCTTCCCATTCACTTAAACTTTCTTAGGGAAAAGATGTGATTTTGAGTTCATACTAGGTTTTGGACAATGAAAGGAGTTTAAAATCCTGAGACATCCTAGAAACTGCCTTCAAGGATACTATGAACTGATTATACATCTAGGTACCTGAACACATAATAACAGAAATGCAATGATAAAACCACTGTAAACAATTTAAAAAAGACACTGCAGTTCAAATACATCAGTGTACTGTCAGTTACTTCTTTGTGCAGACTGTGTGATTTTGTTCTATCCCATGCAATCTAGCTTATTCAAAATTTACAGAAAACTTCAAGGAGAGTGGCTAAATATAACTTGTATCAAAAACACATGCAACTTTTATCAATAATGAGAGCCTCATTTTTTCTCTTATTTTATTTGTGCAGCAGGTAATCATTAAAAGAAAGCCCTTGGTAAAATGAAACATAAGGTAATTCATCTTGAGCTACATCTCACACATGGGGGAAATGACTCATGAATAGTGATAAGGCTCAAGCTTTTGGGCTGCAAAAATGTGGAATTAATGGAAAGATCACAATAATTAAGTGGAAGCCAACCTTTGGATATCAATAGCCACTCACAGACTCATTGGCAAAGGTAATGAAGGAATTATAACTATCATGAATATTTCTTATTAAGTTTAATTACTAGGGGAGAAGCCTGAGCCTTGATGCTTTTTTAATGAAAGGTAGGATGATTTCCTAATTTGGCATATTTATATTTTAAAAGCTCATTAGCCCCCCCCCCCAAAAGTACATGAGATGTATATATCAATTAGCTTGACTGTAATAATCTTTTCATTGTGTATATCAAAACACTATTTTGATATTATATACCTTAATATAAACATTTTTACTTAAAATTGTTTAAAATGAATAGTAAAATCAGGAAATATTTTTTAAATAAATAAAAGTTCATTATTTCATTATACTATTGATATTTCACAATGCAGTAAGACTTGATCCCCAACCCCCCAAAAGGCAGGGGTAAATATATAAGGTATTTAAGATACATTTTTCCAGAGCAGATTTCTTCAAGATTCATTTTATGTTTTTTGTTACCCAATAAACAGTCCTTTGCTAATTTGTCCTGTCTTCATTGTGCTATAAAATATTAACCCTTTATTGCCTCCCAAGACAGAGGACTCTGTATTACTTAGTACTAGGGGCATTTTGGATGCTGCAAAATCTGGAAGGCCAAGTTCAGGTGAGAAAGAGGTATAGCTGGATCCATTGGCTTGAGGACCTCAGATAATCCAATACTTTGCCCAACACATCACTAGACCCCTGGGGTTCGAAATAGCCACTCACAGAAGCAAAGAACTAAGGCTTCAAGATTGATTCCCACAAACCCACATGTGGTCTCAGTGGGTTGGTTGGTAACTAACACACAAAAACAAAGGAATAAAACTCTTATTGGTTTCACAGTAACAATTTCTATTAAATTCAGCATAGGAGAAGCATGGATTACTGTCAGGAGAAAAAAATGCTTAGCAGGAGCTAATGATCTAGTCAGTACATTCAGGAAACACACTTCCAGAGGTCTCTGCTACATAAGCTTTTGCTTTTTTTAATGCTGCCTCTGAAATTTGCAGGCAGGGCTAGGTTTTTAAATTACATTAGTGTGGACTTTCATTCTTCATGGTGAATACATTAAAGGGAGCCACTATTAAAGTTTCTTTTCATATGTATTGAAAAGGAAATGAATTGCCACCCTATTAGACCTGTCTCAATGTTCGCTAAGCATATTATTTGCACACTTGATTGTAAGCCATCAATAAGAAACGTCTGGATTAATTTTTTGGCATGAATAAGAAAAGGAGGGGTGTATTTTTAATTATGATGACATGCACCCTCTATCTTAAACACCCAAGAGAAGCATAATTTCATGAATCCGTGTGATAAGGGGCATATGGGGATAACTGCTCTTTTCTTATTAATAATTTCTATTTCTATAAGGAAGATAGATTGAGAATCTCATCTGGAGGTTATACTTTTAAATAGTCAGATTAAAAAGCAGTTATGAAATAGCTTTTGAAGTTTGGCTGCAATTGCAGTTCATTTGCAGCCCATTTCCATCATAATAGAATCCTGGAAGTGAGCATAGGGGGGAAAGGGCTGATTCAGCCCTTGACATGGTGTGGAGTTGTTCTTTACAGTAATATCTGCAAGGTTTTGTCCAGACTGGTAAGACACCTAGATCTCATGGTCTCATTATTTTTAACTTGAAATCCTGTTTCCTAATAGTGGTAATGACTATTCTATCAAACCCTTTCTCTCTTATTAAAACGTGGAAAGAAAGCAGTATTTTAAGAAACTAAGCATGAAGCAAAATTGACACACAGGTCCCAGATACAGCAAGACAATGCCTGAGGTGCACACATGCTTTTCTTACCCCAATTTAGTGCTGTCTTGTGGAACAAGCATTCTTTAAAAGTGGAGTTGAAGACCATAAGAGGAAACCTGTGGGAACGGGAAAAGACAATTATAGATTGGGGGTGGCAGAGAAACATAAAGGGAGGCACAGATTTCTACACTTGACCTAAACTGGTAAAATTATGACATCAGTAGACTTTGATAAGTTATGTACATGCAATGTAATACCTACAGCAACCACCAAAAAGAGAGGTCTATAAACAGATACAAACAAAACCACTATAGGTAAATTAAAATAAAATTCTAATACAATTATAAGCTACCTGCAAGAAAGCAAGAAAAGAAGTAGTGGAACAATGAAAGAAGGACAAACATAATGAAAAGTAAAATGTCTGAGTTAGGTCTTAACATATTGGTAATTACATTAAACAAAAATGGTCTTTAACAATATGACCCAACTATTTGCTATCTGTAAGAAACTAAATTTAAGTGTAATAATATAGGTATACTGAATATCTACGAAATGAAAAAGAGTTATCTATCTATATATTAGCAGATAGATAGATAAATAGATGTAGAGATATGTAATGGAAACCTTAGTCAAAGAAAGCAGGAGAATCTATATTAACTTCTGATAAAGTAGAGTTTAGAGGTATGTGTGTATATATATCCAGAGTCATAGAGGAGCATTACATTTTATTTTAAAAAGCCAGTCTACTAAGGATACATAATCTTAAATATGTTTGCACTGTAGAAAATGTGTGAAGCACAAACTGGCATAACTGAAAAGAAAAGTAGAAAAATCCATACCAATAGATGAAAACATGCATACTCCATCTCAGCCATTGATAAAACAAGTATGTAGAAAATCAGAGAAAAAATATAGAAGACCACAGCAACATTAAGTAACAAAATCTAATTGACAATTATACAATGCTTCACCAGGGGTACCTGGGTGGCTCAGTTGGTTAAGCGTCTGGCTTCAGCTCAGGTCATGATCTCACGGTTCGTGGGTTTGAGCCCTGTGTCAGGCTCTGTGCTGACAGCTCAGAGCCTGTAGCCTGCTTCAGATTCTCTGTCTCCCTCTCTCTCTGAAGAGTCCCTGCTCACACTGTCTCTCAAAAATAAATTTTAAAAAAGCGCACAAAAGAATTAAAAAAAAAAAGAATGCTTCACCAAACATTAGCAGAATATACATACTTTTCAAATGCTAATGTAATATACCAGAACATACACTATTTTGGGCTATAAAACATCCTTCAGTGAATTTAAAAGAACTAAAACCATACATACAAAGTATGTTCTCTGACCATAAAGGAATCAAACCAGAGATCAGCAACAGAGATAGAAAAAAAATCTTCCAAAATTTGGAAATTAAGTAGTAAACTTCTGAGTATTTCATAGATTAATAAGGACATTTTAACACTTTAAGATGAAGGAATATAGGACATATCAAAATTTGTAGGATACAGCAAAATAAGTATTATGCAAGCAATGTATCATACTAAAATGCATACATTAGAAGAGTGGACAGTGTAGAATCAATGATTGAAGTTCCTACCTCAAAACCTGGAGGAGCAAAATAAAGCCAATGCAAGTAGGATCAAAGAAATAATAAGGATAAGATCAGAAATCCATGAAATTGAGAACAGAAAAATAGAGAAAAATCACTGAAACAATGAATTTCTTTTTTGAAAATATTTTTAAAAGTTGACAAATCTCTAGAAAGACTGACAAAGGAAAAAAAGAAGAAAATATTAGCAATATCAGGAATGAAATAAACAAAGAAAATCAGTATCAGATAGATATATGAAAAGGTGCTCAACATTGCTATCAGAGAAATGTAAATCAAAATCACAGTAAAATTCTATACACCAGTTAGGATGACTGTCAGCAAAAATATAAAAGATAATAAATATTGGTGAGAATGTGGAGAAAAGGGAATCCTACATACCTCAGTAGAGATGTACATTGGTACAGCCACTGTGGGAAGCATTTTGGAGGTTCCTCAAAAAATGAAAAATGGAATTACCAGGTTATCTAGCAATTCTACTTCTGGGGGGTGTATCTGAAGAAGATGAAATCACTACCCCAAAGAGATATCTGTAATTCTTTTTTTTTAAATTTGTTTTAATGTTTACTTATTTTTGAGACAGAAAGAGACAGCATGTTAGTGGTAAGGGAGAGGCAGGGAAAGAGTAAGACACAGAATCCGAAGCAGGCTCCAGGTTCTGAACTGTCAGGACAGAGACTGATGCAGAGCTGGAACCCACAAGCAGTGAGATCATGACCTGAGCTGAAGTCAGACACTCAACAGACTGACCCACCCAGGCACCCCAATATAGCTCTATTCTTATGTTCACTGCAGCATTATTTACAATAGCCAAGACATGAAAACAACCTAAGTGTCCATCAGTAAATGAATTGATAAATAGTGATGCACACACTCAAAGATACACACACACACACTCTCACACACACACACCATACACACACTTTGGAGTATTATTCAGCCATAAAAAGAAGGAAATCCTGCCATTTGTCACAACATGGATGAACCTTTGAGGTCATTAAGCTAAGTGAATTAAGTCTGATGCTGTAAATGATATCTGTGCCAACTCTGGGTTTTATTACAATCCTCTAGAAAGTGTTGATATTTTTGTCTTAAATGACAAGCTGGTTAGCTGGTTCAGCCTGGGAAGAATGAGACATATCTTACTTCAGTTCTCAAAGGATCTGATGCTTTGGGGCTAGCTTTCATTTGCCAGTTTCAGAAATAAGGCTGAAATTAAATGGATCCATACACAGAGTTAATATCATCTTCTCTGGCTCTCCCTCTACAGTTCCCCTCACCCTCTGGCTTCTATCATCTTTCTGTAGCTCTTTTGGCATGGTTGCTACTGGAGTTTCAGCCATGCTGCTTTGCTCCATTATTGGGGCTTACCTGCATAACGAAAGCACAAGTGAGGGAAATTCACAAATTTGTCCTAACTTCAGCTGATTACTTATTCACATTTTAAACTTCCTTCTCACAATCTGCCTGTTTTTATTTGCTTTACTTAATTTTCAGGTAGCCAGGGTTTTTTTTCTTTTAAATTTTGTCCACTGTCACATTGTAACTGGCATTGTAATTGGCTAGAGGGCTGGTCTTCAGGTGGTTACACTGAAATAGCAGAACTGGACCTGTAGGAGTATAGTTTCATAGCAGAAGTAAAGGGATTACATTACATATCAGATATTGTTGAAGAGAAAGTATTCAGGAATGAGTTCGTAGACTTTGGCTTGACAACCTACTAATGCAATTACCATTATTTTAAAATTGGAATATTTCAGAAGCAGTAGGTTTGGGGTGGGATGGCATAGAAGTTCAGTTTGAACAAGCTGCGATTGGAATACCTATTACATATACAACTGGAGAGTTTAAGTGAGAAATGTGTAATGCAAGTCCTTATTTTAGTGGAGATGTCAAACTGGGGATAGTTTTGTGAATCATCAGCATGTAGATAATATAAAAGGATATGAAACTGAATGAGATTCCCAAGGGAGCGGATGCAGTGAGGAAGAGAAGACACCAAAGAGAGGCCCCAAAGCTGAGACCTGACCCACTTTAAGAGGCAGTACAACACAACGTGAAAATGTGCTCAAAGCAATATATAAAGTGGGGTTAAGAAAAGAAATAACTAATCCAGCTTGGGATATCAAGGGCATTCCATACAGATACCTCTTAAAAGCAATGCAAGTGTCTGAATAAAAGTTAACTAAGGACAGGAAAGGACGAAGGGTGTTCCCCTTAGATGGAATGGATTTCCAACTATCATTGGAAATATCATTATCAAATGCAGAGAAAGAGGAAAGAAAAGGTCATGCAACAGTCCCCCAAAGAAATGACAGACCCAGCAGAAGCAGCTTGTTACAGAAAATTCTATGATGTGTTTGAGGATACCAAGATTCAGAAACTACCTGATAAGCTGAGTTTTTCTTTCTTATAAACTAGAATCTAGTACAGAATATTGGGAACTCTGCCATTCAATTTACATTTTCTTTAAAGAACTCTTAATTCATGAAACAAATACAAAGGGGGTTTCTCTTTGAAATTGAAGTTGAATTAACATGTATTTCAGGTGGATGGAGGTATCTTTCCCAATGTCCTCACTCACAGTATCAGCACCCACATCTTTGAGGGACTCTAGAGTGCAACATAGGATTTATACACAGTACATTTACTGATAAACAATATTAATATAATCAGCATCACAATAATAATATGAAATTGTTCCAGTACTGACCAAACATTCCCTCTGGAACTTTGTAGTTACCTTTTCCCCCAAATCCAGCCCTTGGTCATCATTGATACTATGTCAATCTCTCGGGTGCTGTCTCTTCTGGATGTCATATAAATGGAATCATATATATGACCTTTTCAAAACTAGGTTCTTTATTTTTAGCCCGATGTGTTTGAGTTACATCCACACAGTCAAGGGTAATAGGATTTTGTTCCTTTTCATTACTGAGTGCTCTTCCACCCTGTGGGTGTACCCATTCTCTAGTTGTGGGCCATTTGGATTGTTTCCAGATTTGGATGATTATAAATAAAACTATAGTAAACATTTGACTCAAGATTGTTTTGTGAACATAGATTTTTATTTCACAAAGGTAAATATGTAGAGAGGGGTGAGATTACTGAGTTGAGTGGTGAGTGCATGTTTAACTTCATAAAAACTATCAAGCTGTTTTGGTATTGCCACTGGGGTTTCCAAATGACTGCAGCAAAGGTGAGTTATGGTGAGTGAGATTACACGGCTCACAAAGCCTAACATATTTATTATTTTGCTCCTTATAGAAGAAATTTGCTGACCTTTTGTATTTTGGTGAATATCCCATGTGTATGTGAAAAAAATAGTATTATCAGATGAAGTGTTCACCTTCATTGATAGTAGTGTTAGCTCTTCTATATTCTTATCAACTTTTCTAGTTATTTGTTCTATTGGTTACTGAACATGTAGTGTTGAGAACCTTTGAGGTTTTCAACTTGAATTTTGTACCTGTCTTTTTTTCTTTTGTTTTATCTATTTTTGTTTCATACATTTTGAAGTTACATTTTTAGGTTCACACCCATTTAGGATTACTATGTCATTTTGTTGAATTCAACATTTTATTATTATATGATGCCCCCCCTTCCTTATACTCTGATAATATATTTTTTTAATTAATTCTGCCTGATACTAAATAGACACACCAGCTTTAATTAGTGTTTGTATGGTATGTCTATTTCTACCCCTTTTACATTTTTTATTATTTTCTAATGGTTGTTTATTTTTGAGCGAGAGAGAGAGAGAGAGAGACAGATGTGGAGCTAGAACCCAAGAATGGTGAGATTGTGACTTGAGCTGAAATTGGATGGCTAACTGACCGAGCCAACCAGGCACCCCTAAAAACAGTATATTGATTTAAAAAGGCAAGATAGAACTACATGTTAGTTACTAGAAACTTAGATTGAATATGAGAGCATAGATAGATTAAAAGTAAAAAGGATGGATGGGCGCGTGGGTGGGTCAGTCGGTTGAGCATCTGACTTTGGCTCAGGTCATGATTTCACACTCTTAGACTTTGAGCCCCGCATCAGGCTCTGTGCTGACAGTTCAGAGCCTGGAGACTGCTTTGGATTCTGTGTCACCCTCTCTATCTGCCCCTACCCTGCTCATGTTCTGTTTCTCTCTCTCTTTCAAAAATAAATAAACATTAAAAGAATGTAAAAAATCATTTTAAATTAATATAGTTTTTAGAGCAGTTTTAGGTTTATAGAAAAATTGAACAAAAGTTATAGTGTTCTTGTAGAAATTCTTTCCTTCTCCCCTCCCCATCTCCCATATTATTAACATCTTATATTTAGTGCGTCCAATTCTTTACAGTTGATGAGCCATTACTGATACATTGTTAACTAATATCCATAGTTCACAAAAGAGTTCAATCTTTGTGTACACTGTGTGGGTTTTGGCAAAGGTATAATGACATGTATCCACCACTATAGTATCATACAGAATCATTTCACTGCCCTAAAACTCCCTGGTACTCCACCCATTCAACTGTCCCTCCCCATGAACCTCTAGAGATCCACTGTTCTTTTTACTGTCTGTATAGTTTTGCCTTTTCAAGAATGTCATAATTTGAATTGTACAGTGTGTAATCTTTTCATATTGATTTCTTATACTTAATAATATATATTTAACTTTCCTCCATATGTTTTCATGTCATTTCTCTTTTTGTAGTTATGGTAGTTCTTTTTGTGGCTCCTCAAAACCTATCCGTAGAACTCCCTTATGACCCAGCAATAGCCCTGCTAGGGATTTACCCAAGGGTTACAGAAGTGCTGATGCATAGGAGCACATGTACCCCAATGTTCATAACAGCAATGTCAACAATAGCCAAAACATGGAAAGAGCCTAAATGTCCGTCACCTGATGAGTGGATCAAGAAGATGTGGTATAGATACATGATGGAGTACTACATGGCAATGAGAAAGAATGACATATGGCCATTTGTAGGAAAGTGGATGGACCTTGAGGGTGTCATGCTAAGCGAAATAAGTCAGGTGGAGAAGGACGGATACTGTATGTTTGCACTCACAGGTCTAACAGGAGAACAGGAGAAACCTAATGGAGGACCAGGGGGAGGGAAAGAGGGAAAGAGAGTTGGGGAGAGAAAGGGATGCAAAACTTGAGAGACTATTGAATACTGAAAATGAACTGAGGGTTGAAGGGGAAGGGGGAGAGGGAAAAGAGGTGGTGGTGATGAAGGAGGGCACTTGGGAAGAGCACTGGGTGTTGTATGGAAACCAATTTGACAATAAACTATTTAAGAAAAAAATATTAATAATGAGTATTAGATAATTTTACTTCACATAATGAAGGCTGATATATTCCCAGAAGTTATACATAAATGACATTTTTATTTACAAATACATAGCATCCATTAATATGAAGAATACTATGGCATACCCTTTGGGAAATAAATAATCTCTACTAAATATACTTAGCTCATAAATTACTTTTAAAATATATAATTAAAGTAAAATAAATCCAACCCATAAGACATTTTGTCTTATTCTTATTCCACAATCTCATTTTCAATGGTTAAGGGATTTGTATTTTTCAATGGTTAAGTTTATTTAAAATATCTTAATAGAGAGTTACCTTTAATCACATTTTAGCAACAATGTCTTTTATTGCAACATACTACTATATTTTATTTCCTAGCATGTACAAAGTTAACATAGTATGGACATTAAGTTAGAGTTCTAGCCTAACCTACAATTACCAGAACACATCTTGAGTGACATGCTTTGTTCTGTCAGTTGAAAGCCATTGACAAGGTAAATGTAATGTAATCCAGAGTCTATGTGCAGGCTGACAGGAGGCTAGAGGCCATCTCCTCTAAGGAATAATTAATGGAGCAGAAAGTCAAAGTGAAGATTCAGTTTAGACATAATAACACTTTCCAAATATCTGCAGATTTATTCTGAGGAAAAGGGGTATAGGCATTGTCATATTTCAGAGAATTTAACTAGGATCAAGAGATATGAATTATAATAACATTATTTATCTTTATTTAAAATATTTCTTAGTAATGATTATAATTACCTAACCATGGAACACCCTGCCTCTTGAAGTAGTGAACTTTCAGTCACTTGTGGTTTTCAAATAAAATATGAGTAATTAGCTACCCAGAATCTTATCTCCTGTATAATTTCTAAGTGTTCTACCTTCTTCCTGGCTCTCAGACTCTGGATATAGAAATAATGCCCAATAATAATTAAATAAAAAATAACTTAATGAATAAGGGCACCCTGGTGGCTCAGTTAGTTAAGCATCCAACTTCGGGTCTGGTCATAATCTTGCAGTTTGTGAGTTTGAGCCCCACATTGGGCTCTGGGCTGACAGCTCGGAGCCTGGAGCCTCACTCTTCCCTGCTCACTCTCTGCCTCTCTCTCTCTCAAAATAAATAAATATTAAGTTTTTAAAAAGAAAATGCCTTAATAAATTAGGAAAAATGGTGTGATTAGTTTGCAAATGTCAAGAGATTTTAGAGACTTCTCAAATAAGATATAACTTACATCGCACCTTGCTATTGAGTAAAATTTGAATAGATGGACAAAGGAATACAGAGCAAGTTATTTTGGGTACAGAGTGTATCAATCAGGGCTATTAGTTATATAAAACATATTACAAAGTTCTGTATGTATGATCATAAAACATATACTCTTTTATATTATTATTGGCAGCAATATTTCTATATTGTATGAAGCCTTTTTTATTACTGTGTATTATCATATACAAAACTATTCCATCATAATAGAAATTAGAATGCTCGTTACCTTAGGGATAGTGACTAAGAAGGGGCAAAAGCAGATTTCTGTGACACAGGAAAGATTTTTTTATCCTTGTTTTCAGGTGTTTCCATGGGTTTATACAGTGTAAAAATTCATCAGTCTAAAGATTTGTATATTTGCATACTCTATGGCTTATAAAGAGCACATCAATAAAAATGTGGCTTTTTTTTGGCTTTTGTTTTAATTACATGAAGTGAAGATCTAACTGGCTTAGGTCTCATGCTTACTCTTTGGCTTAGGCAGGATAGAGCACTGTGAGTAAGAATTTTAGGAAATTACATTAAGGAGAAAGGGTTTCCTAAGAAAAGTAAGACAATTATTATCAAAAGAGGAGAGGGGCTGTGCAGGCAAATCAATAGATGGCCACCAAATATGGTAATGGTATTAATTATTATATGGCAGGATATTAATATTAACTGACAACTTATGTTTAAATAAGACTTTCATATAATCTTATCTCATTTACCCTTAAGAATTCTATAAGCAATGTTTTACATTTAAAGTCAATAAGACACAGAGGGCACTTGGAAGCAGATTTGGAATTTACACACAGATTACTTACCTCAAGAGTCTACATGATGAAACCCTATGCTATGGCTGCTTCTCAAATACACATTATATATTTAAGGGTGTTGAACTAGACAAGATAGAATGGAGCAAAGTGAAACAAAGATATGGATGCACTAAGCTATTTCATTGTTCCATTTAATTCTGCTTATGGGAAGGGTTTTCAAACCTTCATTTTATAAATCAGAAATTGATGGATACAAATTCACTGAAGCCTGGGAGATTATAAACACACATACACACATATAATGATTTCCTTTTTAATGATTTATCACATATAATTAGAAGTTGGGAGTTTTTGTCCTTTCTAAAGCCCACTATCTTCTTTTTCAAAATTAAGGGCTTTAGTGTTTGTCTTACCAAAAGATTCATTTTGCTATTCATTCAAAGATTATAAGTTCTAGTTGGAAGTGGATAAGATAACTGAGAAAATGTCATTCAGGTCCCTCATCAAAATACTGAATAGGGTCACATAATTGGAAAGTTATTTAAGCATAGCAGGTGTTATCAGGTGGTGATGTAATCAGATACTATGGTTATCTTCCCCTTGCAAACCCAGGTCATTTCACAGTGGAAAGGATACCAGTCTCAAAAGGGACAAAGAAAAAGTCTTATGAAGGAAATCATTCGGCAATGGCATATATATCAATGCCTTTAGGAAATGGTAGCAACAATCAGAGTCTAACCCAACTAAAGCAGATATGGCAGGACACAGGAAAGTAATGTCAAATCAGAAGTTTTATTGGATTGGCCTCCAAAAGAGATAAATGTGCAAATGCAAAACTGATGAAAAGAATTTACTTTTCTATTAAATGGATTAATATGAATCTGCTAACTCTAAACTTTTTATGACAGTTTTCATTATAAACGATGGCCTCCATTTTAAGCAATCCACCATCAAAAGTCTAACTTTAAGTGAGATAAAGAGTTACCTTTATATCCTATTAATATACTTGCTTCTGAATATTAACTCACAACAAGTTTGCCATTTTTCTTAAGGGTTGTGCACCTTTGTGGTCTTTCAAGCCCCTTATATTGGTATCATTCTATTCAGCTTAAAATATTCTGATATTTTAAAAATGGGAAGAAACTATACCAAAAATTTATGAGCTTTCATAAGTTTTTACAATTTAAATGAATTCTTACATATGCCTTTATGACAAAAAGCTTCTCAAAGTTATTTCCATATTGGTGTCAATATTTTTATTCATATTCACTCAAGGGCAACTTGGAACACAAGGACAACAAATGTCCACATAAAGAAGGTTCTTATAATAAAGAAATGAGATAGAAACAGGAGTAAGAATTATGTGACATATTTTTAAAAATATCATATTTTAATAAAGTATTTTAAAAAGCTTATTTAGTTCACTCTAGAATGGAAATTTTTACAAAGATAATTTAATACATCTTTCTATTCTCAAATATAATTTCCTCATATGATATCTTTCTCCAAAATTGGGAACAGCTGCAGACCTTATTCAGTAAGAGAAGAGAACCTCTTATATGTAGGTAAAATATTCCTAATGGGGATCTAGAGGAGAAGGGGCCCAGATGGTGGGGCAGCATGGAAGTTCTCTGCTTCCTTCATCCCTGAAATGCAACTAGATTAGCAACAAACCATTTTGCACACCTAGAAAATTTTTCTTAGAATCAACACAACAATCTGCATAACTTGAGCCACAGAACATGGCAGGCACACATGGAGAGGTGACCTGGGGGAGAGAGAAGCCATTGAGGGTAGGAACTGCTTTGCTTTGTGAAGAGAGGAGAAAGACAGCAGGGAGAGCACAGGAAAAACACTCCCTCTGAACACAGCTGGAGAGAAAAAGAGAGTGGAAACACTCACAAGGGTTTGAACAAGAAAGGGAGCAAGGAGGAGTTTCAATAGTGTATCAACAGGGGAACGGAGTCAGAAATTCCACAGCTCAGTACCTGGTGGTGCTCTGGTGGGAAGCGTGAATCCCAGGAGCAGACAGCGAGATCCAGACGTCCTCAGAACACACAGGAAAAGGCAGATTCCCCTTCCTGGGAGGACATTTGGAAAGGTCTAGTGGTCTCCCCATGGGAAGGGTCCCAGTGGACCTGGAGAAGTACAGCTTTTGCTGGTATTGGAATAAGGACGCTAGGGTGTTGTGAAACTTGGCAACAGTCGTGTGTTGTGATTTGCCATAGTTCCCTGAATCACAGCTGCTACTCTATCACACAAAATTTGTCTGGGACAGGCTGGCACACAGATGTACTCTCTGGGTCTCTGCAGAAGCATGGTCACATGAGCATTCCCAGGGTCAAGCCTGGTACCCAGTGACTGCTCAGGGAGACCCTCCCCCAAGGGGTTGCTGTGGGCCCAAGCCCCAGGGCCCTCAGGAGTGAGAGGGTTGGAATCATAGCCCCATCTGAGATAAAATTCAAGAGAGGTGCCACTTGGGAGGCTAAAACCTTGTTTATGGACAACATAGAAGCAGGGACGGATGGAAGCTGGAGATAAAGGAGGGGTGCCTGATGGCTAGTGTGTGAGAGCACAGAGTTCTGATGCTTGAGGCTAGGGAGCTGGGTAACACCATTTTCACCTCTCCCACAACTGCACATACACGTTCACATGCACCACCTCAATCCACCCCAATAAGCTAGGAGTGCCACCAAGTGGAGAATGGATCTGTAACACCAACCCCATGCAACTGTGCCAACTAAGGCCTAGAAGCCCACCACAGGTCTCTCCCCCTACTTAGTATACAGACTATAAAGTGCTTCATAATTTGACTTCTATGGGAAACTGGATGTAATCTCATTTGGATTTCATTCTGTTCGCTGACCAATCTATTCTTTTTTTTTTTCTTCTCTTTTTCTTTTCTTAGTCTTGGATACAGAAAGAGAAAAAAATTATTTTTATTTTCAGTCTTTATAAATGTATTTTTAATATACTTTTTATTTTTTGCAATTTTTATTTTCTATTTTACTTTATTTCATTTTATTCCACCTTATTGCCTACTTTTTAAATTTTTAAATGTTTTCTTCTTTTTGCTTTTATTTTCTTTCCCTTTTTTCTATGTTCTATCAAGATTCTTTCAACAAGCAGATCAAAACACACCTAGAATATAGCTTCTTTAATTTAATTTTCTGTGTTGCTTTCAATTTTCTACTTTTTATTTTTTATTTAATTAATTATTTCTCTCTCTCCAAAATGATAAAAAGAAGAAATTTGCCAGAAAATAAAGAACAGGAAAAAATGATAGCCAAGGACTTGATCAACACAAATATAAGCAAGATGTCTGAACTAGATTTAGAATCACTATGATAAGAATACAAGCTGGGGTTAAAAAAAACATAGAATCCCTTTTTGTAGAAATAAAGGAAGTAAATTCTAGTCAGGATGAGATTAAAATTGCTATAACTGAGATGCCTTATTAAATGAATGCTATGGTGTCAAGAATGGATGAAGGAGAGCAGCAAATCAGCAATATAGAAGACAAAATGGAGAATAGAGAAGCCAAAAAAAAAAAAAAAGAGGGGAAACTAAGGCAAAAGAGCACAATATAAGAATTAGAAAACTTAGTGACATATTCACAAAGAATAACATCTGAATCATAGGAGTCCCAGAAAATGAAGAGAGAGTAAAAGTGGTAGAAGGCTTATGTGGGCAAATCATAGCAGAAAACTTTCCTAAACTGGGGAAAGACACAGACATCAAAATCCAGGAACCACAGAGGACTCCCATTAGATACAACAAAAACCGACCTTCAATAAGGCATATAATAGTCAAATTCACAAAATACACAGACAAGGAAAAAATTATGAAAGCAGCAAGGGGGAAAAAAGTTCTTATCCTATAAGGGAAGGCAGATCAGGTTTGCAGCAGACCTATCTACAGAAACTTTGCAGGCCAGAAAGAGTGTCAGGATCTTTGCAGTGTGATGAATTGGAACAAATATACAGGGGAGAATTCTGTAGCCAGCAAGGCTGTCATTCAAAATCGAAGGAGAGGTAAAGAGCTTCCCAGACCAAAAAAACCAAAAAACAAAACACAACAAACAAACAAACAACAACAACAACAACAACAAAAAACAAAAACAAAAAAACCCATCAACAACAAACAAAAACAAAAACTAAAGGAATTTGTGACCACTAAACCAAATCTGCAAGAAATTTAAAGGGATCTCTGAGAGGAGAAAAGACTAAACAAAACAAAAAACACCAAAGGCAACAAAGACTAGAAAGGACCAGAGAACACTACTAGAAACTCCAATTCTACAGGCAACACAATGGCAGTAAATTCATATCTTTCAGTACTCACTCTAAATGTCAATGGACTAAACACTCCAATCAAAAGCATAGGGTAACAGAAAGCATAAGAAGACAAGATCCATCTATATGCTGTTTACAAGAGATTTATTTTGGACCTAAAGTCACTTTCAGATTGAAAGTAAGGGGATAGAGAACCATTTATCATGCTAATGGACACCAAAAGGAAGCTGGAGTAGCCATACTTATATCAGATAAGCTAGATTTTAAAATCAACACTGTTATGAGAGATGAAGAATGGCATTATATCATAATTAAGGGGTCTATTGACCAAGAAGATCTAACAATTGTAAATATTTATGCCCCCAATAAGATACACCCAAAATACAAATCAATTGATCACAAACATAAAGTAACTCATTAACAATAATACCATAGCAGTAAGGGACTTCCACACTCCACTTACAGCAATAGAAAATCATCTAAGCAGAAACTCAACAAGGAAATGATGGCTTTAAATGACACATTCAACCGGATGGACTTAACAGACATATTCAGAACATTTCATCCTAAAGCAGCAGAATACACATTCTTCTAGAGTGTACATGGAATATTCTCCAGAATAGATCATATACGGGGACATAAATCAGCCCTAAACAAGTGCAAACAGATTGAGATCATATTGCATATTTTTGGACTACAATGCTAAGAAACTTGAAATCAATCACAAGAAAAAATATGGAAACACAAGAAATATGTGGAGATTAAAGTACATCCTACTAAAGAATGAACCAGGAAGTTAAAGAGAAATTATAAAGGACATGAAAGCCAATGAAAATGGTAACACCACAACCCAAAACCTCTGAGAGGATGCATCAAAGGCAGTCATATGGTGAGAGTATATAGCAAGCCAGTTCTTCCTAAAAAAGAAAGAAATGTCTCAGATACACAACCTAACCTTACACTAGAAAAAGAACAAATAAAATCCAAAACCAGCAGAAGACAGGAAATAAAAAAAAGATTAGAGCAGAAATCAATGTTATTGAAACCAACCAACCCAACAAACAAACAACAACAATAAAAATAAAACAGATCAATGAAACCAAGAGCTGGTTCTTGGAAAGAATTAACAAAATCGATAAACCCCTAGCCAGTTTGATCAAAAAAGAAAAAAGAAAGGACCCAAATAAGTAAAATCAAGAATGAAAGAGAAGATATCACAACCAACAACACAGAAGTGCAAACAATAATAAGAGAATATCATAAGCAATTATATGCCAATAAATTGGGCAATCTAGAAGAAATGGACAAGTTCCTAGAAATATATAAACTACTGAAACTGAAATAGAAAGAAATAGAAAATTTGAAAAGACCAATAACCAGTAAAGAAATTGAATTTATAATAAAAAATCTGCCAAAAAAACCCCAAGAGTCCTAGGCTGGAGAGTTTTGAGGGGGAACTCTATCAAACATTTGAAGAAGAGTTAAGACCTATTTCTTGGAAGCTGTTCCAAAAACTATAAATGGAAGGAAAACTTCCAATCTCATTCTATGAAGCCAGCATTGCCTTGTTTCCAAACCAAAGAGCCCACAAAAAAGAATAACTACAGACCAATTTCCCTGGTGAACATGGATACAAAAATTCTCAACAAGATACTAACCAACTGGATCCAATTATACATTAAAACAATTATACATCATGACCAAATAGGATTTATACCTGAGATCAGGGCTATAACAATATCCACAAACCAATCAATGTGATACATCACATTGATAAAAGAAAGGACAAGAACCACATGATCCTTTCAATAGATGCAGAGAAAGCATTTGACAAAATACCATCCTTTCTTGATAAAAAAAACCTCAAGAATGTAGGGATAGAAAGATTATACCTCAAGATTGTAAAAACCATATATGAAAGACCCACTGCTAATATCATTCTCAATGGGGAAAAACAGAGCTTGCCCCAAAGGTTAGGCAGGGATATCCACTCTCACCATTGCTATTCAACATAGTGTTGGAAGTCCTAATCTCAGCAATCAGAAAATACAAAGGAATAAAAGGCACCCAAATCAGCAAAAAGGAAGTCAAACTTACACTCTTTGCAGATGACATGAAACTCTGTATGGAAAACAGAAAAGATTCCACCAAGAAACTGCTAGAATTGATCCATGCATTCAGCAAAGTCACAGCATATAAAATCAATGCACAGAAATTGGTTGCATTCCTACACACCAACAATGAAGTGACAAAAAGAGAAATCAAGGAATTGATCCCATTTACAATTGCACCAAAAATCATAAAATACTTAGGAATAAACATTACCAAAGAGGTAAAAAATATATACACTGAAAACTATAGAAGTCTTATGAAAGAAATTGAAGACACACACAAAAATGGAAAAAAAATATTCCATGATCATGGATTGAAAGAGCAAATATTGTTAAAATTTTGATACTACCCAAAGCAATCTACATATTCAATGGAATCCCTATCAAAATAACACCAGCATTTTTCACAGAGCTCCCTACCCTCTGACTTACACACACTTAAATGAATCAGGAAGACTAGAGGGGGCTGGAGTTAGGACATTTTCCATCCTTGAGGTCACTTAGTCTCTAGTAAAACACAAGGTGGTCAGGCTCTAGTGAAATATTTTTTCTTAAGGCATGCTTTTGTTAAAACAAACAAAATACACTAGGCATACTTTAAAATGGCTAATTTTCCCTTCTGTAGGCTTGAAGCAAAGGAAACTTTATTATTATTATTTCTTATTTTCACCCTGAGAATCTGATGGGACTCCATCAGGTCAATCTCAGGAAGATATGAAGTCCTCCTAAATCTAGGAGTTTTTGAATCTCAAGTCTGTCCTTATTTGTACACCATTATTGGTTCAAGTGGTGGGTTTCTGGTCCTATAATTCTGCTCTAGTAAGTTGTGATTCTCTATATCTGCCTGTTGGAAGCCATTTTCTGAACTCACTAAGTTGAGAAAAACTCCTTATGAGGTAAGGCAGATTTGCAAGGCTCTAACCTTCAGATGGCAACCGATGTCTACCCCCCACTCAATTATTTTTGCTTGAGTACTGACCCCCAAGCCTCCTTGTTGACTGGTGTCAGGAGTGACTTGCCCCCTTATCCTAAAAATATGCTAATTGCACCTTGTGAAGGAACCTATTATAGGAATTTCTTCTTCTGTGTTTATAGGAGCGACTGTTACATTTCCTGAGAAACCTGTTTTTCTTCCCCTCCATAAAACAGGATATTGACACCTGCTCACAAAGAACTAACTTTGCCTTTGCTATGCTAAAAACATGGCCTTGTATTTGAATTCTAAAGATACCTTCCTTCCCCATATGATAAGCATCTAAGTCACCTATATCAATCACTATTGATAAAGGTTATGCATGAGTCTTCTACCAATCTATGTTCTGGGAGATTTTTACATACCAAAGAATTTGTCATCAGAAATCATTATCTAAGGCAAATTCTACTTCTGTCCTGGGCCCATACATTTTTTTCCATAAATAAAGCTGACTCTCTGGTCAGTGCAGAGATGCCTACCTGGTGATCAGAAAGTAACTCGAGGCTCTCTCACTCCCTTTGCTGACATCATCCATCTTTCAGGGATCCCTGGACCTGCTGGAGCTGGACTCTGGCATCTGCCTATCTGTGTCTCCAATTTTCAGGGCAGTATTTTGCCTTGTGACCTCAATTTTCTTATGAATCTAAGAATCTAAGAAAAGTTGTAAGTTTTTAATTTGTTCAGGTTTTCCCTCCCATAACAATAGGAGTGACAACTTCTAAGCTCCTTATATGCCAGACTGGACACCAGAAATACCTCCTAACTTTTTAATACCTTTATATTTACAATCTTCTCTTTGCCTTCTCCCTTCATCTTCCTTTTCCCAAGCTGTCATTCTTTCCTCAGGAGTCATCTTGGTTCTTCATTCCATTGTTTCTTCCTCATCAAACTTTTAGACATTTTCCTCCCAACCATTGTGATTCACAGAGACAAGTTTGTGTTCTAATGAGGGGATGAAAAATGCCTCCATTTCCACCCAAAGTGAGGTTAGGGAGCTTCTGGGTTTTGAATTCAGCATGGACTGAAATCAGGCAACCAAGTTCTCAGAAAATTGTTCAGTGCTGTCATGGTTATAGGAAAGATCACAGATATAGCCTTGCATTCAATCCAAAGAAAAAAACAAGAAAACAGGGATCCTGCAGAATTTTCCCAAATAGAAGCATAAGAATAGAAAACTAGAGAGCTGAGGGAAATACAGAAATACTGCCCTGTTTGTCTGCACACACAAAACATGTTTGAATAATTTCTTGGGGGAAAAAGTTTAAACCACTGACTGAGTAAACTGTTCTTCTCCACTGAGCTGTCAAAGGAAGGGTTGAATGAACAAGAATGAGGAAATACTGTCCTGGTAGACAGTGTAAACACAGGCTCCTTTCAAAAGTGATGTAAGTACCTTGGAGTTATACACAACAGAGAATTAATTAAATTGGCAGGTTGGCTGGACTCAGCCAATCCCAGAAAATATAATGGAAGAAAGAGGAAAGGATACCTAAGGGCCTCAACACCAGCCTGAAAGGGAAGCTTGTATTTGCCCGTTGCTGTCAGGTAGCAGGTGCTGTTTGGCTCTTCATGCAGAATTTCTACCACTAACTCTTCACAACACCCTTATCAAAGAAGAACGATTAGCCTTATTATAAGGACGAACAAATTGAGCTTCAGAGTATTAAGTAGCAAAGTCATGGTCAGCTTGCTACTTATTTCTACAACCAGGATTCAACCCAAATCTGCATTATCTCAAAGTGCATGCTTTTAAACCACTCTACTCTCCCCTTAAGAAAGCCACTTTTTGTTATCGCTCTCCCTTGTCAAATTAGGAACTCAATCCTCTAACCGGGACCCTCCTCTAAGAAAGAAATTGAGAACTTCCGTGCCTTAGAGAGGCAGCCTCAGTTCCCAAACTGAAGAGTAGGGGTTTAGTATGTTATTAGTATTTTTTAACCCACCTTACTCTTTATGGACACATGACTTTTAAGTATGGCCTGTTAAAAATGTATCACATCTTTCTGGGTCATGAGGATCCACTTAAATAAGCAATTGAGCTTTATTTTTATTTTATTTTTGACTACCAGTTCTCCTTAACCCTCATTCTATAGCATTATGGCAAATGCCATATTCGGCTTAAGAGTGCATGAAAATGTCTCTGGGAGTAGATGAATCTAATTATAGTGAACAGGAATGGGGACATTTTCTCTTATGATGCAGTCTCCTTTATTAGCTAAAGCTCTTCCTGGGATGTATTGGAATGACCAAGCCTTGTTGGATCCTTTATTATTGTGCAGAAAGGCAGAGGAAGTTGGTCATTAGTAAGATAATTGCAAAGTTATATAATTTATTTCCAAGACACTTGAAAGAGAAAAAAAAAAATCTTGGGCACCTGGCTGGCTCAGTCATTTAAGTGTCAGACTCTTGATTTTGGCTCTGGTCAGGATCTCATGGTTGGTGAGTTTAAGCCCCACTTCAGGCTCTGTGCTGACAGTGTGGAGCCTGCTTGGAATTCTCTCCCCCTTTCTCTCTTAAACAAACAAACTTAAAAAAAAAGATCTCAATCAGTAGAAATGTCGGGGCAACTTGTAGAAATAGGGAGTGTTCTGGGTAAGGCAGGTTTGGTGATTCTGTTTGTTACTATGTGATTGTATTACTCAGAATTCTCCAGAGAAACAAACCAATAGGAGATAGATGATAGATAGATAGATAGATAGTTGATAGATAGATAGATAGATAGATAGATAATAAAGAGGCTTATTAAAGGAATTGGCTCATATGATTATGGAGACCCAGAAACCTGTAATCTAGAGAACCAGGGAAGCTAGTGGTATAACCGTCTGAGTCCAAAAGCCTGAGAATGGGGGTGTAGCAGTGTTTCACACACAGGGAGTCAGGAACCAAGGCTTTTTTTTTTTTTTTTTGTAGGAAACAGCTTTATTTATGCCAGTATGTGCTCCCCAGGCTAAGACTCAAAAGACTGAGAACACAGTGCAGCAGGGTGAGGGTCAGGGGTACAATTTTTGCTCCTTTGTCTCCCCTATATGGTAATATACAGTCTGAATGGGCGGTCTATGTTACAGAGCCCCAGAGCTATTGTGCACCTGCACACAGACAGGTTGCCTTCCCTTGTGTTGAGGTTTTCACCACATTCCTCAGGGAGGGGCTCTACCACAGGGATATGCAGGTAAAACCCCTGTCTGAGTCCTTAAGTATGAGAACCAAGAGTGCCCTGGTTGGAGGGCAGAAGATGAACGTCTCAACTTTAACTAAGAGAAAGACTTTGCCCTTCCTCCAACTTTTTGTTGTATCCATAATGGGCAGCACACACACACACACACACACACACACACACACACACACACACTGCCTATAAATGTATATACACACATGTAAGATTTAATAGACGGAGGCAGAGGTGAGAGGAAAGAGAGACCACGCTAAGGAGCAAAGAAAGCCTTTATTGGAGTCTGCAATTCCCAGGCAAGGTTCTGTAACTCTAGAGTGAGGAGTCAGGGAAGTTGCCCCTCGTGCAGGAGGGCAAGGTGTTTTATGGGTGCAAGAGTTCTGGGTTTGATCTCAGGTGGGCAGATAGCCAAGTAAGGGCATCTTTGGACTGTGACAGGATAGGATTGGCTGTTTACTTTGGTGGGGTGGGGGATGCTGGAATTCCATGGTGAGACATTCCAGTTTGAGGCATTCCAGATCAGAGAGTGGGGGTCGTCGGTCCCTGGCCGTGCCTGGAACTATTCTCTGACCCGCAATAAAATGGCCACTTGGTCACCTTCCTAAAGTAACTCTTACAACACACATATACACACATACATAGATATACACACATATTGCTTATTATGTTTACACACATAACACATCTATATACATATACACACTGCCTATATATGTATACACACATATCCCTATACATACACACATACTACCTCTTTATATATATATACACACACACACACACACACACATACATATGTACATGCTGCCTATATATTTATATACATACATATATATTTTTTACACATATATATGTATGTATAATGGATATGGAAGAATGATGTGACAAAGAAGGGTATTATTAGAAACTTTAGAGTGGCATGGGGTACTTAAACTATCTTTTGGCATATATTTGGCATATATATATTTTTCACAGAAATATCATATAAGAAGATATTTCCATTCTAGTTTTAATACCCCCTAAAATTCTTTTCAAGTGGCTCAAAAAGTTATCTGTGAAACGTCTGGTTATAGTATGTTGCATAAAGACTCAACCACATAGATGCACCATTTCTTCTAGCCCCCAGATGTGTGGGTCAGTTCATTTCACGATGACCACCTAACAGTTGTCAGTACTAATTTTTAGTGACCACATGTGATTTCCTTAGTGGTTTCCTGAGTCTTTCATCTTGAGCTCACAAGCAAAGTGGCAGGTCGTCAGCGGTTCAGCACAGGTAGGGGGCAAACGGCTAGGTGAGCGTGCTGGTGGAACTCTGCTGCAAGCCGCCGGGCCATGTCTTACCACAGTAGCAGCTAGATTTCTTTACAATTGTCTTAGCAGCCATTCACAGCCACAATTTTTTTAAAAAATGCAAAAGCTAAGCAAAGCAAAACAAGAGTTACTAAGGGTTGTATAAATATGATTGGAGTTGGTGGCAGAAACTAAGAAGCACAAAGTATTTTGGTGGTTCATTTATAGAGCTTGCTTTAGCTTATCAGGTCCTCAGAGTATAACCTTTTCTACAGTTACAGAAACTGAGACTCAGTGAAGGGAATGAACTGTCCATTTCTCATGTGATACCATAAATTCAAGTGATCAAGGAACATGGAAATGCATATCTTATCATCTTTATTTAGACAATGTGCTCTCTTAAGGCAGAAGTTTTTATCTGCTTTGCTCAGTCAAATGTATTGACCTGAGAAACAAAACTTCTTCAAAAGTCTTAAATGGAAGGGCAAAAGACATGATGCCCACAGAATCTCTTATGCAGCCTGCCACCCAGGAAGTGCTCAATAAATATTCAATATGAACAATGGGCCTCTTCATCCTGCATTCTCTCACAGATATAGATTGTGTTATGACAAGAATAGTTTTCATTTGACTTTAACAAAAACCTTTAAAAATGAGTCAGAACAATATTACGGATTACAAAACTGATGTTCAGAAATAAGCAATTTGTCTAGATTTATAATTTAGCAAGGCCAGAGTTCATTGGTAAATAAATATGAACTTCATCAGAGTCCTCTTTCCTACAATACTTTACCATATTAATTGCTGAAGGACTCTGGGTTCCATATGAATAATGTCCCCTAGTGTCATCACATAATTGTTTATTTTAATAACTCAAGGACATTAAATGAGAATGTAAAAGGCAAATTATACAACTTGATTCTGAATTCTGGCTAGGATATCCCATGGGCCAAGAAAGTCAAATATCCAAGTGTCTAATTACAAAATAATTACTAGTTAAAATTTAGATGACTCATTTTTAAACCCACAGATAAAAAGAGCAGATGGAAAAGGAAGCATGATTTTTGTATGGAGACAAACCCAAACAGTATAGAAAATAAGGAGAGAACATTTAAGATAATCTATTAAAAAGAGGAAATGAGTTTCTGGAAGCCATATTTGGAAGGCAATACACTGGGGGAGATAGAGAGGAGATTCATAGAGTAAGGTAACAAACAAAGATGCAGAATTGAAAGTTAATGAGAACAATCCGAAATTGCTACTGTTGACACATGCAGCATCCCTGTTTTCAGGGCTTAGTTCATTTTCAAATCACCATCTTAAGGTACAGACTCAGAGTCCCTCTTCTTTCTGTCACAGCATAACTCACAGTTACACCCACTACCTCTAGAACTAGGAAATAAAGTTCACTAAAAAAAGACTTATAAGATAATGGCAAGGTGTATGGACTTGAAAGTCAGATAAGTCTGACTGTGAGTCTTGGCTCTACCAATTCTAACTGTGTGTCCTTGATCAAGTTTTTCAAGAACTCCTTTCCTGTAAACATAGTAGTAATAACACTTACTCTCATAGGAGTATTGTAAAAATAAACTCAGACACATGAATGGTTTGGCACATATCTGGTTCATAGTAAATGCACACTAACTATTATCTCTTGTTATTACTGATCAAACACTCTTCACTTTAGTTTGAAAGGATATAGTATAGCACGCACAATTCAGGAGTGTTGGATTCCACAGTATTCTTTCACTTCTGCGACTGCAAAGCATGCTAATAGTGTGAGCTTGGGAAAACCACTTGACCTCTCTGAGGTTTTCCTCCTTGTCTCAAAACATTGTAGTGAGATTATAATTTAAATATGTATCAGGCTATTACTGGACCACAACTGAAAACCTAGACATCAATGAATTCATGACCAAGTAGAGGAGATAAGACAGGTATCAAAGGAAATCACTAATATTCAAAAAAAACCCACCATAATATCAAGGATTTAGCAAGGATTTTGAGTGTCAAATGAGTGCACAAGGGGAGACTATATGTATAATAAAACTAAACCAGAGAATTGATATTTTACTTGAAAAAGTCAGATCACCCTATAGAAACTTGACCCAGCTTAATTTTCAGGCCCATACTCATATCTCCAAAGATTTTACTAGAAGTCAATATTTCTGCCACAAAGCGGGTCACTAATAAATAACATTTTCTGGTTTATTGGTTGAAAAAAAAATTATTTATTGTAGACACACTATACACCAGGCCATGTGCTCCATTTCATCCTGGAATCATTTCTGTTTGTACTTGGCAGCTTCCTTTCTGTACTTCATACATGCCTTAGCTTAAATGGTAGTCTTCTCTGATCACTGTCTCTAATTAAATCATTTACCCTATCTTACACACACACACACTCACACACACACACACACACACACACACACTTTATTTTCTCCCCTAACACCTCGATTTTTTCTGATGTTTCACTGAAGAGTGACATTTCTCTAAAGACCAGTTAATGTGGTTCATGTTTTTCTTCTTCTTTTACTGGATCCCTTGTTGATTTTACAATGGACTGGATATTGTAGCTTCTCAACTCATCTCCAGAGTTTTCACAGAAGTATTCTGGACTATACATTGTTGTTAATTCCATGTCTTTGTTGAAGAAGGATGGGCTGTACCTTCCTAGTCCATCATTTTGTTGACATCTGGTCATTGTAATGCATTTTCAGAGGGCTTATTTTTGGTTATTTTATTTTTTTCAGTCATTGATTTACTCAGCTCATTAAAATTGATTTAGGCTAATATTAAATTTGTTTTAAATATTCTGAGAATTCAGTTACTGAAGGTGGAGAATGATGACCTAGGCTTATGTTGGGTGTCAGAAAGGGATTAACCTGCCATTAATTTTACCATGTATTTTTAATTTTTAATGTTTTTATTTTTTTCCATAATATTTTATTGTCAAATTGTTTTACATACAACACCCAGTGCTCTTCCCCTTAAGTGCCCTCCACCATCACCACCACCTCTTTCCCCCCCCTTCCCCCTCAACCCTCAGTTCATTCTCAGCATTCAATAGTCTCTCAAGTTTTGCGTCCCTCTCTCTCTCCAACTCTCTCTCCCTCCTCCGTTCCCCCTGGTTCTCCATTAGGTCTCTCTTGTTTTCCTGCTAGACCTATGAGTGCAAACATATGGTTTCTGTCCTTCTCTGCCTGGCTTACTTCACTCAGCATGACACCCTCAAGGTCCATCCACTTTTCTACAAAGGGCCATATGTCATTCCCTCTCATTGCCATGTAGTACTCCATCGTGAATATATACCACATCTTCTTGATCCACTCATCAGGTGATGGACATTTAGGCTCATTCCATGTTTTGGCTATTGTTGATGTTGCTGCTATGAACATTGGGGTAATTGTGCTCTGATGCATCAGCATTTCTGTCTCTCTTGGGTACATCCCTAGCAGTGCTATTGCTGGGCATAAGGGAGTTCTATCGATAGTTTTTTGAGGAACCTCCACACTGTTTTCCAGAGCGGCTGCACCAGTTTACATTGCCACCAACAGTGTAAGAGGGTGTCCATCTCTCCAGACCCTCTCCAACATCTATAGTCTCTTGCTTTGTTCATTTTAGCCACTCTGACTGGTGTGAGGTGATATCTCAGTGTGGTTTTGATTTGTGTTTCCCTGATGATGCGTGATGTTGAGCATCATTTTATGTGTCTGTAGGCCATCTGGATGTCCTCTTTGGAGAAGTGTCTGTTCATATCTTCTGCCCATTTCTTCACTGGATTATTTGCTTTGTGATTGTGAAGTTTGGTGAGTTCCTTGTACATTTTCGACATGAGCCCTTTATCTGATATGTCATCTTTCTGCCTTGCAGAAGCTTTTTATCTTGATGAAGTCCCAAGGGTTCAGTTTTGCTTTAATTTCCCTTGCCTTTGAGGATGTGTCAAGTAGGAGATTGCTGCGGTGGAGGTCTAGGAGGTTTTTCCCTACTTTCTCCTTGAGGATTTTGATGGTTTCCTGTCTCACATTCAGGTCCTTCAGCCATTTTGAGTTAATTTTTGTGTATTGTGTAAAAGAATCGTCTAGTTTCATTCTTCTGCTTGTTGCTGTCCAGTTCTCCCAGCACCACCTGCTAAAGAGGCAGTCTTTTTTCCATTGGATACTCTTTCCTGCTTTGTCAAAAATTAATTGACCGTACATTTGAGGGCCCAAAAAAGAAAGAGCAAAGAAAAAGATTATTGCTACTAGTAGTCACAGAAATATAAAATCAAATGACACTTCTGGTCTGTCCAAATTCTGAAATATATATGGGTGTGTGTTGTATTTGCTAATTACTACTCTTGGCCATAGAGAAGAAACTTAGGCATTTATCAATGTTTCAGGAATCAAACCAAAATTTTTCATATGCTTTAACCTAACTGTTCTCCATATAAGAATTTGTCTTATATGTGTAATTACAAATACACAAAATATTTATAAATGTTATGAGTTATAAAAATCTTGAAAAAACGTAAATTCCAATAAGAGGGCACTGGCCAACTAGTTGCCAGTACATAAGAATGATGGCTAACAACATCAAATTTTAAAAGGATAATTAATTGCAAGTGAAAAAAAAAACAGTCACTAACCATTGAGCAAGAAAGGAGGTTAAATGTCAGGTGTTGTATGAACCAATTTTGCAAAACATGCATCTAAATCTTTAGATGAAAACAAGAAAATGTCATCAATTTTTATTCTGGGACAGGAATTATGAGAAAATTTTGACTTTATTGTTCAGTGCTCTTATCTTTATTTTGTAAATCTCAGTGAAAGGCATAGGAAGTGAGAGAGGGGGTAAGAATTACTACCCACCACTTGATCCGCACTAAATTCCAACATAAAGGTCTTAAAACAGACATGAAAAAAATAAATTTTGCTTCCTGGACATGCCTCAAGCTGTGGAATCCAAATTACTAAAACTCTGTTCTCTAGCATGTTTTTCTTTCATGGAGTAATGACATCAGTCAGATGGTGTGATAAAATATATACGTGTAGAACATTTTAGTGTTACTACCTACCTGACTATTGCTAAAGCCATCAGGAGATAGAGCAGGTGTACAAGCAAATTAAGACACACAGAATCAGTACAACTTCTTTTCATACTTAGTGATTTTTCTGATCTTTTTCTTTGCTTGGGGAAGTTTCTTAAACTCTAGCCCTTTCCTCTAGACTGACCAAGAACAGACTTCAATTGCATCATCCTAGTTACTTTTTTAAAAAGTAAATTACATTTGTGAGTAGACTTTAATATTTTACTATTGTTATCAAAGTTAGAGGATTTTCGCTTTGCTCTTCATCTGTGCCCAGCTCTGTTGTCTCTTTCAATTACCTAAATAAATCACTATGTTACCAATCACTTTCTTCATGATCAACTTGTTTTTAAAATATCAAATACACAGACCTCGAGATCCATACTTCTGGCATTGATGTATGTAATATAATTCTTTTCTCACAGTAAAGAATAATTCAAAAGCTTTCTTTCATTAACTGCTGTGATCCATTATTGGCTTACCTCCTAAAATTTCCTTACAACATCTGCAAAGTTAATAAACCAATTATGGAAGCCATTGGAACTCAAAGAGAGATTAAAAAAAATAAAACACCTCTCTTCTCAATAGCTGGTACTGTAATAAATGGTATGTCACAAAACAGTAATGTTACAAATCCCACTATCATTAAAGGAGAAAGGAAATATTTTCAAATAGAAGAAACACTGGTAGAGCCATGGTAAAGCTCCATGGTAATTGACTTCTAAAGCAGTTTGAACATCTGTATCTGTTGTTTGCTTGTTTAAAAAAGCATGGAGCCCTCAACTCATTCATCATAGGAAACAGCAGGGCTCAATTGTTTGCATGGATGGAGACACATTTCGTGACCTTGGGTGAGTTAGGCAAGCTCTCGGGACCGAGGCTCATTGATAAAAATGGAAAAATTTGGGTCATCTCGGTGGCTCAGTTGGTTGAGTGTCTGACTTTGGCTCAGATCATGATCTCAAAGGTTCATGGGCTCAAGCCCCACAACGGGCTTGCTGGTGCCAGCACAGAGCCTGCTTCAGATCCTCTGTCCCCCTCCCTCTCTGCCCCTCTCCCACTTATGCTGTCTCAAAAATACATAAAATATTAAAAAAATGAGAAAATTTGCCATTAACCCATCCAACAGGCTTAGCTAGAAGAAAATATGATCATTGTTCTAATGCTGAGCTTCATAATTCATGTAGCCGAGAAAACAAGGTAAAAGCTAAACCTAAGACTGAGAATGTGTCACTAATAAGTCTGGAATATTCTTAATCCATCAGGGCTGCTTCATGGCTACAGGGAGATACAAAAATGGGGTTAAATTAGGTGACTTGTTGTCTCAACTATCTTGTTTCAAAGCCTAATGCTGCAACCTACAGACTGCCTAGTATCTGGAAATTATACCACTTTTCCAAGCTTCTTTTTCCCCTCACATCTTCAGTGGAAACATCATATAATTTTAGTTAGAATTCAATGATAAAATTCAAAGAACAATTAATAGTGTACTTTATTACTCAATAAAACCAGTTTTATTATTTTTACATTTCATTTTTATTACAATTCAATGATGTATATCAAAGTCACTGAATGAATTTCTTCTCTCTTCTTTTGACATATTCCCCCCAAATCTTGTAATTAGCCATAAAAATACTATAAAAATTGGAAAGGAATCGATAGCAATTTTAAAGCAAAGAGAAAAGATATACTCTCCCTTTGCTATCCTACTTTATAGAAAATTCTCAAGTCCAGAAGATTTTTGCTCTGGGTCTGCCCCAGACACCTACTGTTTATTGGACCTTGAGCTGTCAGTTACTCTCATTTTAGAGATTCAGTTTCTATAACCATAAAGTGAGGAATTCGTGTTTGACATGCTCAGTCCACTAAACACATGTGAAAATTAAAAACTAGTATTTATGGGAAAAATTCTATTAATTTGCAAGTCACATTTACTGTTCAGACCTCTTAAACTAATCATCACATTCCTGGGAATTTATTTTTAGAAAATAATTCTAAAGAAGAAAAAACCATATCCCCAAATGCTTGCAGTAATCTTTCTCAACAATTAATTGTGAACATCTCTAAAACTATAGAAAATTTGAAGGAATATTACAGTGAATACTTGTATGAGAACTAAACAATGTCTACCTCTAATATTTAATATATGAGCTTTAATCTATCCATTAATTTATCTAATCACATATCCATTTAATTTTATTTCATTTTTGAGATGATTGTATATTTTATTAAAAATTCTCTTGAAATGGTGAATTATACTGATTGATTTTTATATTTCTGGAATAAAACCTACTTGGTAATAATATGCTATCTTTTTTATGTGTTCCTGAATTTATTCTAGCAATATTTTATTAAGAATTTTTTACAATTATCTTAATGAGGGATATTCGTCTGAAATTTTCTTTACTATAACTACTTTTGTCAGAGTTTGGTAATAGTCACTTCTGGCCTCATGAGATAAATTGGGAAGTGTGCCCTCCTCTACTTTTTAAAACATTTTGGTAAGATGGGTATTATTTCTTCCTTAAATATTTAATAAAAATTATCTAAATATATATATATATATTCTAATGAGAAGTCCACCATCATTCAGATTGTTATTCCCTCTCTGTCATGTAACTATTTTCTGATTGCTTTTAAGATTTCTCCTTTCTCTTTAGTTTTCATCAGTTAGACTTGATATGCCTGTATAAAACCATCTTTGTATTTTTTCTTTTTGGTCCTTTTGACTCCAAGACCTTGGAGACATGATATGGATATGTAGTCTGATATTTTTCACCAAATTGAATATTTTATCTATTTCCTTAAAATAATTTTTCTGACTGTTCTTTCTCTCCTAAGTCAGTGGGAATCCAATTATCTAGACTGCTTAATATTGCAGCACAATTTTCTAAGCTTTGATTTATTTTTTAAACAAATTTACTTTCTTTTTTTTTGCAGATTGGGTAATTTATATTAAACTTCATATTAATAGAGCCCATCAAGTACAGTCTTCAAAATATCGTTCAACCAATTCAATGATTTTCTTTCCTCCTTTGGGAAACTGTGACTTTAATTTCCAGCACAGAATTCTAGGTTTCATTTTTCTGCTGTGATTCCCTATCAGTTCATTCATTATTACCACATTTTCTCTAAGTCCTTGAACCTCATTTCAGTAATTGATTTAAATTCCTTGTCTTCTAATTGTAAAATGAAGTTTATTGTGGGTTCTTTTTCTAATTGGCTGCTTTATTTTATTTTGTTTTATTTTATTCTTGGGCCATATATTCTTGCTTCTTCATCTATTTAATCATTTTTGCTGCATATCACATATTGTGTATTATGTATGGTAGGGAATGTGACTTATGTTTTCCTATAGAAGGTTTTAAATTTTGTTTAATCAAGTAGTTTAATTAATGATAGACCTGTTGCCATTGATAGACTTTTTTTTCTTTGCTATTGTGGTTTTATTTTTCCTTTTGTTACAAGTCATAATTTTTCCCTCATATTTTGGGCAGGCTTTTTCCTTCTCATTTGGCTTTTCTGAAGTTTCAACTAAGTGCCTGAAGTGCTTAGCAAGGTCTCTTCACTTTGGTTTGGCTGTAAGTCAGAGTCTTCCAACATTGCCCAACCTCTGGGGAGATTCTCAAGTCGCCCCGCACCCCACAGAAGCCACTCCCTGTGAGGCCTTGAGTGTGTGGTCCTGTAGATCTGTGATTTATCTCTGAGCCAAGGACTGTCGGGGAATCATGATTCTGGTGTGCCTCTCATTCTGCATAGCAGTCTTTTCTCTGTTTCTTTGTCCAGCATATACTGGGTGCTCAGCTGTCCGAATTCTAACTCTGCCTCTTGTGTTCACTAAAACCCCTGTCTGCTCTAAATCATGTTGCCCCTCATCTCACTGGGGAAGCTCAGTGCAAGGTGTGCTCAGTGGAGCCACAGTGCCCTTCTTCACCCTTTATTTCCCTTGACTCAGCTGAATCCAGTTCCCCAGGTCCAGGTCCATTATTTCCCATCCTGCCTCTCTTTTTCTATCACATTTAGGTTAGGGAAGAAAATAACTGAATATTTCAGCTTTTATCCTACTACTCTATTCCAGTGAATCTTTTTTTTAATGTTAATTATTTATTTTTGAGGGAGAGTACACAAGTGGGGGAGGGGCACAGAGAGAGAGGGAAAAACAGAATCTGAAGCAGGTTCTAGGCTCGACCTGTCAGCACAGGGAACTTGAACCCAAGTACCATGAGCTCATGACCTGAGCTGAAGTCAGATGTTTAACTGACGCCCCAGTCTCTATTTCAGTGAATCTTTTTTTTCTTTTCTTTTCTAATTTTTTAAATGTTTTATTTATTTCTTGCGTGCGCGCGCGAGAGAGAGAGAAAGAGAGAGAGCAGGGGAGGGTTAGAGAGAGAGGGAGACTCAGAATCTGAAGCAAGCTCCAGGCTCTGAGCTGTCAGCACAGAGCTGGACGTGGGGCTCGAACCCACGAACTGTGAGATCATGACCTGAGCCAAGCTGGACGCTGAACCGACTGAGCCACCCAGGCGCCCCTCTATTTCAGTGAATCTTAATTAAGGTTAGATTATTTCCCTGTGAAACTAATCATGGATGTGTGTTCCAGGGGTTGGACTTTGAACTTCTGCTCTCCTCAGACTCAGTCCTCGCTGCCTCTTGGACCCTGTAACAAATGGCCTCTGATTCCTCACACCGTTCAAGTGTTCCAGGCCACTCCTGTGGGATGTTTCTATTCTGCTCACAGGATTCAGGCAGTGCAGTGCAGCTCTTTAGCATTCCAATGAAACCCTGTTTTCTAGTTCTGAGCTTCGTCATTGATCTTTTCAAAAATGAGACTGAGGCACACCAAATTTCCAGGCACAGCTTTATTCTTGAAATAAATGGGATGCCTCGGTTCAAACATGTCTAACCTTTAAATGAGATATCTAAGGTGTTTGGCTCCACAAGCTGCTTGTAAAAAAAAAAGGGGGGGGGAAGTATGTGGTTTAGAAGCAAATGAGCAACGCTCTTTGTATCCCATATGCACGTGATCGCGGTCTGTGACTGCAAGTGTGGTAGAGTTAAATACATTCAACAAAATAAAGTTACTTTTAGATTCTCTCTGTTTCCCCCTCTGACAATAAAGCAATCAAAACATGTGTAATGTCTGTGTAGAAAAGTTTCTAGTCATGTGCTTTGCAGCGCAGAAGGAAAGCATTACCATAGTTTCTACCATTGAAATGACAAGTCATTACGGGTCTCAAGACCAATACGTCTGAAATTGGGGTGCTCCTTCCAGGAAATCTTAGGGGAACTTATATGGGTCACATTAGAAGGCATGCACAGTTTCAGAAAATGTGTTGCTCTTGGGTGGGAATTTATTGGGCGTAAACTGGATGCGTAAATCTCTCCATAAAGCTGATAGACAATTATATCTGCATATTTACAAAAATAAACTTACCACATAAATATAGTAGATATGCCTACCACAAATATATAATCAATTTGCTCCAAATTCACCAAATAATCCCCATCATTTTATCAAATTCTTATGAGGAAATAAAAGACACAGTAATATCAAACATACATATTATACACCCTGCTCCTTATCTATTTTCATATTGTTTGTCTCATTTGAACACCACAGTAATCTAGGGGCAGGATGGGGGCAGGTATTCTATTACCAATGAAAAATGTGAGGCTCAGTGTGGTCAGGTAACTCATCGAAGGTCCCACAGCTAGCTAATTATCTTACCCAGTGCCCTTTTGACTACACCACTCTCATTTGGCTTCTCCAACATGATTGCAACATCAAGATACTTCAGTAAGTTTAAGTGTTTGATCAATAATTCAAGGAGCTACTAATTGAATTGGGCAACATTTATGGATTCATTAAAAGGTATCACTTCTCCACAGAGCTCTGCCAAAGGTCATATGATAGCTGCCCCTACCTTGTCACAGTCATCCCTCAAAATAAATTATTCAAATTAGGAATTGTGTGCCCATTGACTTTAGGAGAAATACTGATAAGCATATTTATTCTCAAGCTGCTCACTAGGCACATTAATATGTATTTTCTCAAATATAAAAAAACAACTATACTTCGACCATGAATACGTGAAGGCATAAGGAGAGTCCATTCAGAAATGTGGAAAGGGCAAATTAGTTTGCTGGGTTCAGCAAACCTACCCGATTAGGCCTGCACTTCCAGCGTGTCATTTTAGAATAAGCATCCTCTGGGAGGCGGCTGCCCGGATGCTTTCCCACCAGAGTTAGGAGCGCCTGACGCCGCTATCAATGAACAGCAGATGTTTGCTCGTAAGCTGGGATCACAGACTTTAATTGCAAGAGTAAAATGATCTTTGAAAAGGGAAAAAAAGAAGCCGAGTGTTATCAGTCACTTTTGCGGAATCCTTGTGCACTGAGTAATTAATTACGTGTGAGAGCCGGCTCCGTTCCGAAGGATGTGGAAGGGAGGGACCATGAGATTTACCTGCTTGAGCTGTTTGGATAATTTTACCTTGTCTAGAAAAGCTCAGGAGAAGAAAAGAAGAAACTCTATAGAAATTCTTTTGAACTTAGTTATGTGGCTATTGACAATTAGAATATTTTCTTCACATTTCAAGTAAAACGAAATACAAAGGAAATAGATATACTGCCTTAAGCCAACAAAATGTGAATAAAGAATAAGTTACAAAATTGTCAATATTATTCTTCAAACCAAGTATCTACAGAGTATTATTGTTAACAGATGAAGTATCATCATTAACACTGTTTTGGATTTGAGAAGAAAAACGTTCAAATCTTGGAGACAGAGAAACCCGAGCTTGAATCTCCAGTAGCTACTCAAAAGCTGTATATTAAAAAACACATATTAAAGGGTTTTTGTTTGTTTTGTTTTGTTTCTTTCTCGCAAAAGAAACCATCCTAAGGCAAATAGGTAAGGGTAGTGGGGTATCTTTTTGATTCCAATAAATAACTGAATAATTACTTAATGGGAATCAGAATCATGCATTTCTAAGGATCTCGGCAACCACCCTAGGGGACCATGTTCTGTTCTGCTCTGCATGAAATGTGCCAGTTTCTCTTGGAGGTCATAGTAACATTCATGTGGAGGGGACACTGATGTTCAGAACCTCTTGTTAAGCTAAATATGTTGGAATGAACTGATGTGTGTTACCTTTGGGTCACAAATCCAGAAGTGGTAAAAGGTCTGCTTCAGGTGGGGAAGCATGCCCATGTGCAGAGCTGCAATATTTTTGTTTCTTTTCCTTCTACAGCTGCCCAGGTTTCCCTCCATTGGAGCAGGTCTTCAGGTATTCACCTTTGCCAAGGACCTCCTCCTACTCTGTTTGCCAATTGTCTGTCTTATGAGCAAAACATCAGGCTTTCCCAAATTATCTAACTCCTTTCTCCATACCTGGCAGAAAACTCCAGTGAAAAAGACAAGCCCTCCTTTCTCAAGGAAGTGAAGGTAACTAGGGTTCTGTTTGGGAAACTTTAAGATAGAAGCCACAACGAAGTCATATTAGAAACCATACTGACTGGTAATCAGAAAGAACTTCCCAGGGTTTTGCAATTCTCAAAACTGGCCAGGAAGATACTTGAATTACTAGGATGTGTATGATTTTAAGGATCTCTGTTTTATCCAGCCATCACCACTGCAGAGCGTGTGTTTTTCTTCTTTAAAATATGAAGGGATGTGTAACAGTAGTGCCTTTTTCCACATGGGGCAGAGACACTACACTGAGGTAGAATGCTGGGAGCTTATTGATTCTCTTCTGTGGACCATAGCTTCATTTATGTCAAAAAGAGTGAGAGAGAGAGAGAGAGAGAGGAAGGGAGGGAGGGAGTAAAAGAGGAGAGAAAAAAAAAGATTGGTTAATTTATTGTAAAGAATTGGTTCACATGATTATGGAAGCTGACAATCTCAAGATCTGTAGAAAGCAAGTTGTGGCCCAGGAGAGCTGGTGTCAGAGGGCAGGACAAAACTAATGTCCCAACTCAAGGCAGGAGGAGTTCCCTCTTACTTACAGGAGAGTCAGCCTTTTTACTGTATTCAAGCCCTTCCACCTTGTTCTTAGAAATATTACTTTAAATAACAGCACATAACGGATGAGGTTGATATCTCCATGGATATGATTTTAGAAGCTCCATCAGAATCCGTGGTATACCCCAAAATAAACATCATTTCTAGTTTGATATTTGAAATGTCTTTAATATAAAATAGCATTTGCATCTCATTATGAGACAAGGATTTAAATGCAATGCAAATCCACCAGAAAAGTCTCTGTCAGTGTATTAACCATGGGGCTTTTTACTTGGAGTGATGGAAACCTAATTTCAAGCTTATTGAAGGGAAAAACATGAATTCATTTGATCATGTTACTGAAAATAATAAAATTATTATATCAGAAACTGATGGATGTAAGGGTTCAAATTACGTTTTTAAGAAATACAGAAATACATCTCAATATATTATATCTCTCTCTCCCTCTCTCTCTCTACCCTCTACTTAACTGAGGGGTGCCTTCATTCTCTGGCAGGTTTTCCCCTTTTGGTGGCAAAGACAGTAAACTTTTCATGTTCACATGCTTCTTATAGCTTGTGATCTCAGAACAAAGGTCCTGCTCCTCCCAGAATCTAAACTATCTCCCAAAGGAGGCCTCTATTTGTCCTGATTGGGAAGCAAGACCTTTTGGTAAACTGTACCCTCCTTTGTCACACTGAATCTGGGAGGAGTAATTCCCAAAATGAAGGCATGCAGGAAAGACAAAATGGGTAACAACAATGCACAGTTAGACTAGAGTTGACATGAGCATTCAGAGGCAGAGGAAACCAGGCATGCCCTTACTATATTTCAGAATTTACCCATTTCATTCTCAAAACAACACCATGACGTTCATTCTACATATAAGGAAAACAGCCTCAGAAAATGTGTTTATGGTTCTTAACCCTTTTTGTTTGTTTGCTTATTTGTTTTCTTGATTTAAATATATCTATAGTAGAAAATATATCTGTCAGAGTCACTGAATAACTAGCAGTGAATCTCAATGTCATATGTGCACATGTGTGTCCAAATTTAGGGAAGAGGGTTCAGTCAGTTTTTGCTGTGTAACGAATGTCCCTGAAAGTCAATGGCTTAAATTATAATGATGTATTATTATTTATATAAATAACAAACATTTATATAAACATATATAGTATTTATATAAGAAATAATAATTTATTTATTATTATTTATAATTCTGTGGGTTGACTAAATGATTCCTATGCTGGGTTTTCCCAGGTGTAACTTACATGGCCATCAGTGGAGTGGTCATGTGATCTAGCCATCTTATGGTGTTTACATGCAGTTAGCTAGGGATCTCAGTTCTCCACACAACCTCTAGGTCCCTCTGGGCTAGCCTGTTTCCTTGTTTGACTCAGGAGAGTATCCAAGCATGTGCAAGTGGAAGCCATAAATCCTTTGATGACTTAGCTTTGGGACTCTCCTAATGTGACTTGAGGCAAACTGTATTCAGCAACACAAGTTATAAGGCTGGTATAGTTTCAAGGTTTAATAGACGTTACACCTTAATGAAAGGATTGACAATGCCACATTGAAGACTGGGGTACGTACTAGGGTGGGAAAAATCGGTGGCCGTTTTTTGTGATTGATCATATAACCTAAATTTCAAGGTTCAGGCAAAAAGTACTTAGGAAAAGCCTTCCTGGTTGATGCTTGCTCCACCTTACATCTCTCCTAGATCTTTAAAGGTAGATTTTTCTGAGATAATTGCCATGTTCTATTCATGAGACAACACTGATGCTGTCAGTGGCCATTAATGAGCCATCTAGTGATGGGCAATTCAGTAAACTCTATTTGCAAAACTCAGCTTTTAATTAATAGTGAGTTTTTAAAATCTATCTTAATTTAAACTTGTCACATCAATTAGCCTTGGGGATGAGTGAGTAAACACAAACATAATTTATCACTTTATCAAGTTAACAAACACCATGTTGATGTCCTCGGAACCCCTAATATAGATTCATGAATTCATGTATCTGACAATTACTTATTAAGCCTATTTGCTAGCCAGATTGGCCATGACTTTGCTACAGATTTTTAATGTCAACAAGACAGGAATCTTCTTGTTCTTGCTGCTCTCACAGTCTAGCTATGAGGCTTAAATAAAGGTATTAGTATGATATTATGGGAAATAAGGTTAACTGTGGCAGAGATTATCCAGAGGGTGAAGAGCAGGGTATATTCCTTGAAAGCTTACTACATGAATAAGTTTATTTCAAGTTTATAAACATCCTGAGAGTTAAACAACTGTAGCCATTTTAAAAACAGTTTAGGAAGTCTCATTTAAGCTCGGAGACAGTAAATAAGTTTCTGAAGAACACAGTAAATAAAGGCTGAGGCCAGTATTTCAAAATAGAAAGATCTGACTGCAAACTCCTTCTTTCATACAAATTACACAAAATTTAATAATATATTCATTATTCAGAGTGTATCGTATTAGTTACATGTTGCTGCATAACAAGTTACTGAAAACTTAATGGCTTAAAACAAAACAGGATTATCATCTCACAGATTCACTGGGTAAGAATTCAGGCACTAGTTCATTATCTTCAGGGTCTCAACAGACTTCAATCAAGGAATTAGCCAGCCTGTTCTCAACTGGATTGTTGGCTTTCAAAATCACTCAGGTTCTGGGCAGATTTTATTTCCGTGTGGTTGTGACTGACAGCCCCGGTTTCCTGCTGACTGTCAGCTGGAGGCCACCCCCAGCACCTAAACACCATCTGCTGTTCCCTCTCATGTGGCCCTCTCTATAGGCGGTTCACAACAGGGCAACCTGCTTCTCCAGGGCCAGCAGGGAAGTAAAAGTGAGTCAGTGAGCAAGACGAGTTTTATATAACATACGTGATCACGGAAGTGAACTCTCATCACTTCTGCCATGGTCTATTGGTAAGAAGCAAGGAACAGGTCCTGTCGCAAGGGAAAGAGATAATACAAGGTGTAAACACCAATATGCAGGATGCACGGGGCCACCTTAGAGTCTACCCATTGATGGCAGATATTGGCATTAATTGGGGGTTCACTCATGGACTTCTACATTTATGAATTTTTAAGTGCCATAGGGAATGCATACTTACACACACACACACACACACACACACACAGACACACTGTGTAACACCTTCTTATACTCACATACACTCACACATCCCTCCTAAGCTTCACAAACATGTTTGCAAACATTTTTGCAAAAAACATGTCATTCTTGGCACTAAAGTGTGAACTTTCAATCCAAAAGGAAACAACCTCTATCCTCCTCTTTCTTAGTCAGGAATGAGTTGAAGGGAGGGAAGTAGACAGGAGGGCTGCTAAGAAAAAACAATCAATTATATTCCCCTCAAAACTAAAAAGCTAAAAGGCATACCTTTTATCAAGGAACTTGGCAGGCCACCAAACTGTCCCAAACACACAGAGTGAACAGCCCCTGAGAAAATTCTATCCGGAAGGCAGCCCTACAGCCAATTGAAAGGTTAATTAGCTGAGTTGGCAAACAATGTACACAGAAGGATCTTGGTGTCAGATGAATCCTTTTGCCTTGAGTGTGGTGATAAACCCAGGGACTGGGGAGCGTGGGTATGTTCTGCAGAATGAAGAACAAGGCCAAGACATCTTCAGGGTTTTAGCCACTCTCCATGGATCTCTCTAGACTTAGAATCTTTTACTCCATCTGAGACAAGAAGGTTTCTCTTTGAGGGTTAGAAAGCCTATTCGTCTGTAATGGATGGGGCTGCACCAGCACCTAAGAATAATAAGAAAAATGATGAGACAATTGGGGAAGGAACAAGATCACTCAACTATGTACCCAACAATACTGCCACCAGATGACATAAAAATCAATAGAGCATCAAACCAGTGCCTTGGAACATAGACATAGGAATCAAGCAGACCTTAGTTAAAACCCAATCTGTGACACTCTAACTGCTTGATCTTGGGCTAATTACATAGTTTCTAGGAGCCTCAGTAAAATGATATCAGATGGAGAGTAAAGTTAGTTTTCCTTTGTGTAAAATTTTGCACTAGGCACTTTTCATTTATCACCTCATTACTCACAGTAACTCTATCATATTTCCCTTTATCACAACTTTTCAAATTATCAATAAAAAGTCTAAAAACTCAGGGTTGAGTAAGCAAAAATAAAATGTAAAATTAATATTAAAAATAATGAAATGAAAGTGGTTTACTGGTAAAGATTCTGTTGAAATGGGTGGATTGGCCTACTCTTTCTCCTCCCACTGACTTTTTGTGCTTTAGCTTTACTCTCTGTCTACTCCATAGACACGTTTCCTCCGTGTGATAAATAAGACCCACAAAGGCAGCCACAGCAGACAGCTCGCAATGATTACAGGCCAGTGAAGGCCTAAGGAAGACATTGGCTGATCATCCTATCAATTACTGCAACCATAGGGGTGGAGTTCTGGTTGTCTTATCCTAGGTACATGCCAAAACCTAGGCCCAGGGGTGAGATCTTTTCATTAGTAGGTCTACTGTAATAAGTCTTATTGGTGAAGGAAGCAGACAAAACATTTTTTTCTTTTTGGTTAACCACAACAGGGAAGTATATTTAGTTAACATTTTACAGATAAGAACAAGAGCAAGTAAGTAAATGGTAGAAAATCATCCATGTATAGGTGGGAAAGCAAGGTTTGAGTCCTGATTATGTCAATAATATGTTGGAAGAGTTGTCGATATACTGTGTGATTAAATCAGAACAACCAGGTCCTTGTCACTGATTCTAGGAGTGAACTATATTGGGAGTATCTGAGTGGAATAAGAAGTATTATAAAAGACTTCTTGGGGGAAGGTATCTTACATGGATTTGATTGGTTAAACAGAAAAGCAAGAGAAATGCTACAGTTCTTAATTAGGCTTAATCAATTCATTTTTTTCTTTCAAAGATTTACTTTTAGTTGACATAGTATGGAACTTAGATTTAAAGAGAGATTGGTTTGTTCCCCTTCTAGCTGAATATTATAAAACTAAGTTAAAGAGAAGGAGGCTTGAATCCAGGCTTAGCTGCTGACCTCACATCTGATTTTGGATGAGTTATGTGTATCCCATGAGCTTCAAGCTCCTCTTTATTTAGAAAATATTACTTCACAGAGTTTCTTGAGATTCAAATTTGGGAGGAAATGTAAAAGTGTATTAAAACCCTAAAAGCACAATCCAAATGGAAGACAGTATTAGTATTTCATATTATGTACTCTCTTTAGGACATGCTGTGTGCCATTGTTTACTGATATTTCTATTTTTTAATTTTTTTACATTTATTCATTTTTTGATAGACCGGGAGAGACAGAGAACAAGCGTGGGGAGGGGCAAAGAGAGAGGAAAATACACAATCTGAAGAAGGCTCCAGACTTCAAGCTGTCGGCACCTGTCAGCACAGAGCCCAATGTGGAGTTTGAACTTGCAAACTATGAGATCATGACTTGAGCCGAAGTTGGATGCTCAACTGACTGAGCCAAACAGGCGACCCTGTTTACTGATATTTCTAAAATCAGACAGAAAGTGGGTCTTTATCACTATCGTAGTTTTATAACTTGGTAATAGAAGAGGAATCTCTTGAGCTAATTTACCTATCAATTGCTGTTATTTTTCTTCTTACATATCAGTATTATATTATTTATTGTAGTGAAGAGGACTTTTATACCTAGTGCTATGGTACAACATGCTTACGGATTAAGTGTTGTACCTAACCAAAAGTTTTGCTTTAACCCAAATTAAATGTATTTTTCTATTTATTACTCTCTAGCCAACAGGGATATTCTATTGATTTTCTTGATATTGGCCCTTCATTTATATTACTTGGCACCATTTCTCCTGAACCTTTTGCACTACAAGCTAAGTGGTCCTTTTCACTTTCCCTTGTAAAAAAATCTTTCCTTCTCTCAAACACCTCCAATCATCTTCAAGTCTCTCTTCCTATGTAATTCCAGATAAGAATAGGGTATTGATTTATAGTGAGTCTTCATCCACTGCTGTGGAGACACAAAGTGAAGTGCTACATCTTGTGAATAATTACTTTAGAAAACAGACCCCAAATGCATCAAGATAAAGCAACGGAATTCATGCTCCGTCTCATTCATGTTGACAGTTGCAGAAATCCAAGTCCAATTGTGCTGCCGTTAAAAGTACAGACAGAGGCTGGAAAAAAAGAAATGACATGTGATTGTCAAAGCAACTCTCGTTGCAACTAAAAGATGGTTCAATTTTGTCTGAGGAGGGCATCACGCTATTTTCTGTGTTCTTGGAAAGCTATTATTCAGGAAGAGGATCCTGAGTGATTCTTCTTATGTTATGTGACCACTAAGTAAGTAAATAATGCATTAATAGCTGTCACACAGTTTTCATTGATGTCCCCATCTGTGACTGCTCCCAGCTGACCTTTGGTCTCAGGTCAGTGCTCTTTCTGGGTGGGCAAAATAATGCTGAATGCTGTCGTAGGAGCATTAGGATGCAGGAGAAGGAATGGGGAAATGTTTCTCCTTGTCCTTTTACTCAGTTTCTCTTATGGACACAAGTTTGGGTTAGGGTAATATTTAGAAGTGGTCTCAGAAAATGAGATGGAGAAATATAGAAAATAAAGACAATTAGGTCTAAATTTAACACATAGAGTTTTAAGAATACTGCTTAAAACCTATGAGTTAACAACCAAAACACTTAAAAACAAATTGTTAAAATTAAAAGCCAGAAATTATTAAAATAAAACTTCTCAGGGAATGGGGTACAGTCTATAAGCAGGGGGGGATAAACTATTGCTTTTCTTCACAAATCCATAGATTAAATTTTACGATGCCAAGTATTACTTTGATAAATGTAGTTAACAAAGATAATACGGCTATAAAATTAAAAAATGATTTTGTACAAAAAGTAAACTAAGTTTATTAATTAATAATATAAATTTTCACATGTATTTTCTAACTAGGACCTTATCATATTAACAATAACATGGGAAAGTAAGGCTTATTGCTACATGTGTCAAGTAAAAAAAAAATGAGATACTCAAAAGTTAAGGAAACTTCCAAGATTATTCAGAAGTCAGAGATACATTGATTAGAAGACCCAGGCCCCAGACCCAGAGAAGCCTCAGAGAAGGGCTCTTCCCGTCCTCTCTCCTCTGACAACAGGGATGTTCACAGGTACCATTCACTAGAGCTAAACAATTTTAAGGCAAGTGGTAGGAAAAGAAAGCCACAGAGATATTGACCTAAGATTTAAAATGGGGAAAATGCAAATGGGGCCAAGACTGTCTTAAATAATGTGTAAGTGAGCCAGTGAGCCATGCAAGTTATGAGGTACTAGACGTCCGTGGGAAGCAGGCCTAACACTGCATGGGGGACGAATATGTCATTCACTAATCATCTGTGACAGAAAGGGAATATTGGGATTGGTAGACCTTAAGCCCAGTTACAGACTCATATGACTCCACTGCCAGATGCCCTATAGCAGGGTTGAAATTTAGGAAACAGCAGAGCCCAGGAATAGATTTGTCTCACTAAAGTGGGGCAGGAGGAAAGAAGTGAGGTTGCAGACCGGCACCCAGCTTGTGCAGATAAATGGCAGGGGCCAACCTAGCAGCCTGGACCCCTCTCCCATTAGTAATGGGAGCACACTGGTTGGAGGAGGGGGCATCTGCTCTCTCCAGGGCTTTGCTGATGGTCTTGATTTCTGTGAAATATAAAGCCTGTTGCATCGAGCTGTCTGCGGTGATGCTTCAACAGTTTCTCCTTGGAGATTAGTTAGAAGGCATCTGTGCTTTAGTTAGTGTGTGCATGTGTGTGTGCGTGTGTGCCTGACTGTCTGTCTTTCAATGGAAATGAGCCTTTTGGGGAAGAATTTGGAGTTCAGGCTTTTCATGCTATGTGTCCAACCCCACTTCCTTTCTGTGCTTCTCTGCATAGGGCTAGTCCTGCATTAGTAAACATGCAGTTTAGACATTTTAAAATAATTTTACTATGGTGGCTTCAGACGAAAAGTGACTTAGGAGTAGAACAGTGTGGACAAGGTCTTTTTTCCCTGTAGTCCACTTTGTCACCCTGTTGCTGGATACAGGAAAAGAAGGAAGTTGTGGAGTTGTTTCAGAAATTAGATTGCACAAACACATACACCTCTCATGACTCATTCCCATGGTCCCCACCCCATGAGGAGTGTCCTGAATCTCGTTCCCAAGGGAGGACTCAGTTAATCACCCAGCAGGTTAAAACAGCCCATCTTGGGGCACTTGGGCGGCTCAGTCGGTTAAGCGTCTGACTCTTGGTTTCAGCTCAGCTCATGGTCTCATGTTTCATGAATTCGAGCCCTGCATCAGGCTCTGTGATGATGGTGCAAAGCCTGCTTGGGGTTCTCTCTCTCTCTCTCTCTCTCTCTCTCTCTGCCCCTCTCCACCTTGCTTTGTCTCTCTCAAAATGAATAAATAAACTTAAACATTAAAAAAAATAAAACAGCCCATCTTTCCTCATCTGATATCTAGACCTGTGGTTTGGTCTAAATTCCAACTCATAAAAGGGGCAGTGTGGTGGTGGTGTGTGTGTGTTTGTAATAAAACCAAGAAATGCACTTCAGTTAAAAGTAATATTCCTCGGGGAGCCTTAGGGGCTCAATTGATTAAGTGCCCCCGACTCTTGATTTCAGCTCAGGCCGTGATCTCACAGTTGGTGGGTTTAAGCCCTGCATTGGGCCCTACACTGATAGAGTGGGTCCTGCTTGGGAGTGGAGCTTTTCCCCCACACCCGCTCTCTCAAAATAAATAAATAAACTTAAAAAAAGAGTAATATTCCTCTATGATACAGGTTGTTAGCCCTTTGTAATTTTGTGACCACTGTCTGCATTCACTAAGAATCAACTCTGGAAATTATAGAAGGATGGGGCAAAGTTTAGGAGTTTTAAGGGACAGAGTTGGAGGTGGTAAATAAAGCAAGCAGCCATTAACTGTTCATCAGGGATCAACAAGAAACAAACAGCAATTATGCCACATAGAAAGTCACTCTCAGACAGCACTCTGTTCTACCTCCAGGCCTAGTGTGGATGTCACAGCTAAGCAAAGACATAGTCTAAGATGCACCAGTGTGGGGACGTAGGGGATGGAGTGGCAGACAGGAGACAGAAAGAGGGGCAGTTATGGAGCCCACAATGTGGAGAGGACGGGGTCAGCGTGAGAGAGGCAGACACCAACTACGGTGAGAAGAGCATACCCAAGCTCACTGATGTACAGTCTTCAGGGACTGGGACAACTGTTAGGTCACCCCAGCCCTTCTTATAACACCATTCTGTTTTCTTGCAAGAATCCATTATCTATCACTGCAACATCCATTTTCTTTAACTTAATTAAATATTTTTATGTAAACATTTTGGTAGAACCACCTATAAAAAGCCAGTATTACTTTTAGATTTAAAAAGTCAGAATAGGGGTGCCTCGCTGGCTCAGTTGGTAGACCTTGCAACTCTGGATCTCAGGGTTGTGAGTTCAAGTTCTACGTCAGGTGTAGAGATTACTTAAAGACAAAAATCTTAAAAAAAAAAAGTTAGAGTAACAACAGTAAAGATTATATGATGACATTCTAGCTAAATGCCACTGCTCATAAAAAGGCTCTAAGAAGCACTTGCATGGCTCAGTTGGCTGAGCATCTGACTCTTGATTTCGGCTCAGCTCATGATCTCACTGTTGTGAGGTTGAGCCCTGTGTCAGATTTTGTACTGGTCATGAAGCCTACTTCAGATTCTCTTTCTCTCTCTCTCTCTGCTCCTCCCTTGCTCACCAGAAAGAAAGAAAGAAAGAAAGAAAGAAAGAAAGAAAGAAAGAAAGAAAGAAAGAAAGAAAAGAAAGGGCTCTAAGCTTGATGTTTCTTGTTGACAAAGGGATGTTTCCTGTTACCAGAAAAGGGAGGAAGGAAGGAGGAAAGAAAGAGAAAGATTAACAAATGTTGAGCTATAGCAAAAAAAGTGAGGCTTGTTCCTTGATAAAGATCACAGGAATATAAAAATAGAATTTTAAAGTGTGTACATTTTTTCTCCCCGTGATATGACGTGGTGTGTTACATGGTATTATGGTTCTGTACCATGTGAAATACACCATGTTATATATAAGTTCTACCTGAAATCACCTGGAAGATGCAGGCATAACACACTTAGAAAGTCACTGTACAGTGAGTAAGAGCATGGATGGGCTCTGGACACAGAAGTGGACTTAATATTGGCTCATTCATTCCAGAAATGTGTGTTGAGTACCGCCTGGGTGTGTCAGGTACTGGAATAAATGGTGAAATAATAAAAGAGCCTTCCTTTATGGGCCTTTAAAAATTTTCATAACCAGGGTGCCTGGGTGGCTCAGTTGGCTGAGTGTCCAACTCTTGACTTCAGCTCAGGTCATGATTGCACAGTTAGTGGGTTTGAGCCCCACATTGGGTGCTTTGCTGGCAGTGTGGAACCTGCTTGGGAATCTTTTTCTCCCTCTCTCTCTGCTTCCCCCCTCAACTCTGTCTCTCTCAAAGTAAATAAGTAAAAACTGAAAAATATTGTAACCAAAATTTACATACATACCAAAATTTACCATTTTAACTATATAATTGTACAATTTAGTGGCATTAAGTACAGTCACAATGTTGTGTAACCATCTATCTCTTTCCAGAATATTTTTATCATCCCAAACAGAAATTCTGTATCCAGGAAAAAATAATGTCCCATTCCTCCCCTGTAGCTCCTGGTAATCTCAGTTCTACTTTCTGTTTCTGTCATTTTATCTTTTTAGGTAACTCCTGTAAATGGAAGCACACAATATTTGCACTTTTGTGTCTGGCTGACTTCACTTACCATAATGTTTTCAAGATTCATCCATGTTGTAGCATGCATCAGAATTTTATTCCATTTCATGGATGAATAATATGCCATAGTAAGAGTATACTGTATTTTGTTTATGCATTCATATTTGATGGATACCTAGGTTCTTTCTGCTTTTTAGCTATTGTAAATACTGCTACTATGATCATTGTTGTATAAATATCTATTTAAATTCTTGTTTTCAATTCTTTTGGATATATACTACTTCCTTCATAGGTCTTGCACTTAAAGAAGAAGTAAGAGCAGATAAATTTCAACTTTTGAATCGTATGTTACCAGGACACACATCCCATGACAAAGGAGCACAAAACAGCTGGGAAGAATCCAAGTGGAGGAGATTCTAGGAGGAAAAAAAGGAATGGCACAGATGAAAATTCTAAGTTAACTGAGTCCATAGTCTATTAAGAAAAAAAAAAGAGAAACCCAGGAATATTTAGAATGGCAGAAAATGAGATTAGAAGGAAAGGCAAGAAGGTGATCCCACAAAGATTTATAGGCTACATTAAGATTGTCAGACCTCCCAAATACCCACATGGTCTTCTCCTTCACATTATCAGTTCTCTGAATGGAAATACCACATTCTCGTAAATGCCATCATTGATCACTGAATGCAAACTAACTCGTTACCCTCATCATCTTCCAGTCCTTATTTTGTTTAATTTTTCTCCACTGCATTTATAGTCCATATACATGTGTTTGTGTGTATGTGTGTGTGCATGTCCTTCTGCCCCCTGGAATAGAAGTTCCATGATGCAGAGGCTATGTCCTTTATTTAACTGTTGCATCCCAGGACCAAGGTCTGTGATCCTTAAGTGAGCTGTAAATATCAGTGGAATTAGTGAATGAATGAACCAATGAGTAAGTGAACTGACTCTCATTTACTAACTTTATGACCTTGAGTAACTTATGTCCTTTTTTAAATTCAAGCACCTCTTCTGGGTATTTGTGCAGATGAAGTATAATGTGCATAAAACACACAAAACAAGGCCTGGAACATATTAAATGTCCAATAAACATTAGCTCATAGAATTTGCAGAAAGGGACATAGGTAGCAAAAGGTTGAGGGAGATAAATATAGAAAAACAAAGCAAGATACAATTATCCATTCATTATTTGTTTTGGTAAGAACTTCTTCCTTGTATTAGTCCTATCTATCACAAACACAAGGAAGCAAAATTAAATAAAACCAACAAATACAAGCTAGACTTTTGACTGTCAGGGAAGATAATAAAATAATAGGAATTAGGCTGATGTTGAATACAAGTAGAATTTAAACCTTTGTTTCATAGAATCTAATATCACAAGTCAGTCATGAGGTTTGCTTTCCTACAATGATTTACTGGTTTCCACACAAACTGGGGTGAATGAGTGATTGTGTTTGTGTGCGTGTGTGCACAAAAAACATACCTGTGACAAGATACACAGAATCATATGATATGGTTAAGTAATTTTCAGCAAGATGCTCCAGGTGAGAATCATAACAGTCCATCTCAAGTCCTTTGTAGTACAAGAGACATAGAATCATCAGAAAAATCAGGAAATTTGAAAGCATTTTTCATACCTCCTCCTCACTCCACAAAGCACTTCACTCTCTACTCATGAGGATTTATAATTTAATGAAAAACAAAAATCAATATTTCAGCACTGATCAACATGGACCCTGGGAATAAAAAAGAATCACATCATGCAGGTGTTAAAACACATATAAAAGTGAGGATAATGAGTAAGGTATTTTAACTGTAGCTTTTGGCTTGGAACTGATAAGAGATAATACTCTCCCACATGGAAAGGCTTTTGCTTCACACCTACTTTGTGGAGCTGGCGATAATTTTGAGGCAGGTTGCAAAAACTATGGCTTACATTGCCAATTTCATAGTTACCCGTAGATCTGAGGAATAAAGACTCAAGGCTCCTTTTAGAACTCATTGGTTTTTTGTTGATTTTCTAATTTATTTATTCATAAGCTATACTTTCAACTTATAAGGGGAATTGGCGATGGTCTAAAGCACATGCTTATGTACGCACTAGAGCTGTGTTTTAACACTCTCCCAGCTCTGGGGGAAGCATTGGAGCTGGTTTTGTTGAGTTCCAGCAAAAAATGGCTCTGGATATGGGTGTAGTAAGGTGGAAGCTGAAGGGATTCTCATTTAATATATCAAAATGGAAAACCATTTCTTATGAGAACTTTATTTATTTGTACCCCATTTAAAACTCCCACTGTATAGGTATATACTGACCAGCGGTTCTCACATATAGATGATTGCCAGGGTTTCTTGGGATCGGTTTTTCAGCAACCAGCTCTAGGCCTTCTTTTCCTCTGAGTCTGGAGTCAGGTCTAGGAATCTCAATATTCAACTGGCACTGAGGTGAGTCTGCTGGGCTGGGAACCATATTTTGAGAAATCACATAGTACTCAAAACTTTGAGTTTTGATTTGCAAATTGATTTGCTAATATTTGTGCATTTGGAAGAAACTTTTACATTACAGACACAGACTTAGAAAAGAGACATTATGACACCCCGACTTGGGAAGGTGCATATTACAATCCATTATAAATGTTCTTTTAACAGTTGAGGAAAAGTATTGTTTGGAGAGGACAATAGATTGGGTCAGTGTCAGAGAGGAGTGGGAGAGGTAGGAGGAACACAACTTGTGTGGGTCCTGTTAACAATGGCTATTTCTTGAGAGGCCAATGATCTGTGTTAAATCACATGCCATTGGGAAAAAGTAACAGGATAAAGAAAGAAACCAAAGTTTGGCTTTGTCATGAAAATCACAATGGGAAAGCTATTGAGATGTAAAGCATGAAAGAATCAAGGTGAAAACAGAAGGAAGAAGGATCTAGTTTCTCTTTTAGCTAGAGCACGCCACGTCGGAGAGAGATGTGTGTGTGTGTGTGTGTGTCTGTGTGTGTGAGCGCACACGCCTGCACACGTTGGGCTGTCAGGAAAGGAGATGAGAGTCATCTTCACACAGAGAACAAGCTGAATCAGTATTGATCAAAGACTGACACCAAACATACAGCCTCCATAATTAAACCCGCTGTTTGTAAACCCTCATTAGCAAGCAAGAAGGACCATTATGAGTTTCTCAGGTCACAGGTATTAACTCCACATCATTCTAATTTCCAGTCCTTGGTCACTTTCTGCCACATCCTCTTGCTGCATCTCAAAGTCAATTTGCAACTTAATGTTGGGGGATCTGCCAGAGAAGTTATATTCTGTCACCAAAGTTGCAAGTAAATGTCCTTAGTGTATGAAGCACTAAAAGTCAAAGTGAAGTATGAGGGTCTGGTTTCATTTCTACCCATAGTCAGGCTATGTGAGAGTAAGGGCCCAGCCTAGGTGTGTTGGGTGTGAATGTGCTTGTGTGCAGTTAATAAACCTCTGGGAAAGGATATCGACATCCTCTCCAGAAAGAGAAAGAGTTGACTAGGCATTGAACAAAAGCTGTATCAAATATATGCCCTCAATATAACCCCCTTTCAAGAGGAGGAAACTTCATTATGAGTTTCTCAGGAACATGTGTTAGCTCCACGTCGTTTTAATTTCCAGCCCTCAGTCACTCTCCAACACATCTTTTCTCTGCCCTCTCAAATTCAATTTGCAATTTAATGCCAAGAGGTCTGCCAGTGATGAGGTCTTGCATGTCCTCAGTCACATGGGAAAACATACAGCATTCTGTGCAAGAACCTTACTCAAAAAATACCAGTGGCATTAAGCCATCAGATTGAAAGAAAATCACATTTCATAAATTCGAAGTTTAATCTATATGTAAATTTAGCCAACATTTTTAAAGAATAATAATTCATGAGTATTGATGTTTACATTCTTTGGCAATGTTTTTATTTTTTTTATTACTTTAAGTAATGATCCAGATACAAACAGCATTCTTGTATTTTATAAAAACAGGTGCTTGGTTGATTGAAGAGATGCATAATAGACACCCATCTCCTAGTTTCAGGGAAACAAACCCACCAAGATGTTTCCTGAGCTAAGAAGAAAGAATAGTGATACTAAACAGAAAGCTACCAATTTTCAATAATTTACATTAAAATTTTATGAAGGAAAATACAAAAGTTTCCTCTAAATGCACAACCTTTTCATAATAACTATAAATCAACAACAAAAGCACCCAGTAATAACGGAAACATTGAGATTGTTCAGATACAGAATTATGTTCCAAGAACCAAACAAGAGATCTTTTTATTCTTTGCATCATAAGAATAGACACATTAATTCTAATACTCCAATGATACTGTTCTTCAAGAAGCTATTGTTAAATATTTGCTAGAGAAGAAGTCTCATGTGTCAGAGGAGTAAATAGTGTGGTACCAACTGCTATAAGAAGTAATTTCCAACATTTCCCTAATATATTAGAAGTTGTTTCCCTCATTTGTGCAATCTTTTTTTCTCATTCATGTAACAGCCGACTAACCTACTATTACTAATTCAATCCTAGATTTCTTTCATCTTTTTGCTATTGTATCACCTAGAGTTTGTTATCTACATTGGCGAACAGAGGGGGGAAACAGAATATGGCAAAGACATGACTGTGTCTTAGAAGTATTGTCTCACAGGTGACAAACATCACTTCCATTTATGTTCTATTGGTCAAGAATAGTTCATACTGGGCATGCAATGCTCTCACAGGCCTGCCAAATCACTTTGCTGCAAACTAATGGCCACTATGAAATGGAACTCCATGATGGTGGATATTTGGCCCTGATCCAATAAGTATCACAAAAATTTGTCTAATATTACCCCTGTCAAGCACAGATATAGATCAGCATTACTAAGATTTGGTGAGTTTGTTTAAAAATGCAGATTCATTGGCCTCTGAACAAAAAAACATGTGATTTAATAAATGTGGTAGGGTCCAGGATTATTATGTCCAGAATCACTAAATTCTAATTTTCCTCTAGCTCCAGTCCCAAACACAGCCAAATCCACATGAAAATGTTCATCGCATCCTGTAACCTGACATTTACATGAAAATCTTGAGTTGGAGGCCCATGAATCTGTATTTTAATAAATTATCTGGAAAATAATAATGCCTAGCCTAACATTTTGCAGCTGATTGTCAAATGCCACTAAGTGTCCTAAAGGCTTTATTATATAAGCCAATTTATTTGGTTGACCCAATTATTTTCTTATTTCTTAAATTTAATCTTCAAGAAATCCAATGAGGTATTATTATTTCCATTTTATATATAGAGAAAAAAGCTGATGCATAGAGATGAAGTTATCCAAATTTATTCTAGAAAGTGTCCAAGCTGATTCAAACTAAAGCAGATGGAATCTAGAACTTTCATCTCCGTCACTATATTGTACTTCGGTGATTTTGTTGCATGTTAAAGCCTGAAAAGCATTGTCTTAAGAAATAAATAGGCAGGGCCTTCTGACATAAGTAGTCTAAAGAGTGCTTTGATAAACACTGAAATCAATTTTAAAAATATTCCTTACTTTTGCTTCCAAACTCGTGTCCCCAGTCCTGACATTTCTGAATTCCATATCTGTACATTCAAATACATTTTCTACATGTCTCAGTTCAATTCTTTATGCCATAGAACAAATTCAGAAAATTCTCTGCTAAATTCTCTTTCTTCAGTGCTCCCTTCTGCCTTCCAGGCAGTTGAGCAGATCTGAAAAGGAGGCAGTCATCCTTAACTTTCTTTCCCTCATCATCAACCTTGCCCATGATTCCTACCATTTTCCTATTAACCCTCTAGCAAATTCAGCTCTCCTCTTCCGTAGTCCATGTCATCTTCATCGTCATTATCATCATCAACATCATCACCTCATCATCACCACCATCGTCGTCATCATCATCATCACCACCATCATTATCATCGTATCACCACCATAGTCACCATCACTGTTGTCACCATCATCACCATCAGCAGCAGCAGCATCACCATCACTGTCATCATCACCATCATTGTCACTGTCATCAACATCATCACCATCAGCAGCAGTATCACCATCATCATCTTTGTCATCACCATCATCCTCCCCAGACTTCTGCAATTGCTTTGCATCTTGTCTCCCACTTGTCCCCTCGAAGCCATTCTTTACATTGTGGCAAGAATGATCTTAAAACATGGTGACTAAAGTCCTAGATGCTTGTCATTTCCCAACTAATCCTGCATGTGCCATTCTTCCTATCTCCCTGGCCTCAAATCAGACCACTCTCCCGCAACATTTACAGTCCGGGCATGTTGGCTTTCCCTTGGTTCTTCCAGCTCCCCACATTCCTTCCTTTGGCTTTCCATTTTCACATAGGTCACTCTGCCTGGGAGGAGTATAAATTTTGAATAATTCCAGTCCTCAGCTGTCTCATCTACAAAATGGGAATAACATAACTTTAGATCATAGTTGTTAAAACTATGAAATACAAGTGTTATATAATCAGTAAGTTTTAATTTCCCTAAATATGTTCATTTTAAAATATCTTCTAATAATCACTATATCAAAACATATTGAATAATATATTCCTTCCCAACATTTCACCAGTTGTAATTTCATGGAATCTCAATGTTAGATATGTCCTTTAAAGAAACTGTTTATAAATTTCAGAAATTTATTAAAATTATCACAGATCTTGCGTGAAGCATTTTTCTTACAATTTTTAATTGCTATCTAGTTAACAATATCCTTCAGAATATTTCATCTTTCTAAGGATGTAGGTGTTGGATAAGTATAATTTTCAAAATTACTACTTTGTTCTATAACCCATCAATGAGTTAGTAAAAATAATTAATGGAGTTTTCACATTTTTCTGGGACCTGACGGGGGAAAAAAAGAAGATTACAAATAAATGAGCAAGTAAAGGAGCATTAATTAACATCTAATTTGTAATAGCAGAGTTCAGTGCTCAATAATTTGAAAATTAATTGAACTTTTATGTTCATCTATAAGGTAAAAACATAGCCAAGTTCTTGTTGAGAAAAGATTAATATTACCCTAGTAAAAACCCTCAAGACTAATTTGTTGAAGAAATAAATGTATATGGTATAAGGGTTATCAGTAGTAGAATCCAGCAAGAAGAATGTTATAGTATCATGTGTGTGAAATATAGAAGTGGAGAGTGACAGACAGATAAACAGAAGAGAAAGAGAGAGAAAAGGGAGAAATTATTAGTAAATGCTGGAAAATGAATAATAGGGAATTAAGGAGACACATGACATGTTTGTATCCATCTTGCAACTTCTTTATAACATTTGCAGAATCTAGATGCCGAGAACTCTTTTAACCTTTTCATAAGTATAAAATTATTATATAAATTGTAAAAATTGCATTTTGTCCCTGGAGCACTTCCATCCATGTCCCAATTTTCTCTACTGCTGTCCATATTGTTTAATACACAGTTGGCCGTTGAACAACAGGGATGTTAGGAGCGTCAATTTCCCACACAGTTAAAAATCCACCTATAAATTTTGACTATCCCAAAACTTAATTATTAATAGCCTACTGTTAACTAGAAGCCTTACCAATAATATAAAATGTCAACACATATTTTTATGATATATTATATTCTTACAATAAAGTAAAATAGAGAAGAGAAATGAAAATGTTATTAAGAAAATCATAAGGAAGAGAAAACACATTTACACTACTGTATTGTATTTATTTAAAAAATACATTTTAAGTGGACCCTCACAGTTCAAACAAACCCGTGTTGTTCAAGGGTCATACATATTATATGACGTTTTAATTTATGATTATCTGTTTCCCTTACTAGAATGGGAGTTTTTCATTTTATTGGCAGCTTTACCCCGTGCATCTTGAACAAAGTTTCAATGTAACAAAGCTCAAAAACATATCTGATTGAAGGAATGCTTGAATGAATGAACGAATGAATAAGTAAACAAATGCATAATACAGTGGTACTGAGGATCAGCATTACATACTTACATTATACACACATGTGAGGCACTTAGCACAGTGTCTTATGTGCTTGATAAATATGTTTTTACTGAGTCGTTCAGGAGGGTTAGATTTCTTGCTGTGCAGAGGTAAGAGATTAGGCTGAAGCCAGGGACAAGGGCTCCATCTGGGAGGGACACATGCTCATAATCATAGAAGGAAATTTCTACTTTATTCCAGAGAAAGTGAGGAGTGGTTTATTCAGAATTGTTTACATGAATTTCTTTGTTATGGTTTGAATTGTGTCCCACAAAATTCATGTGTGGACATCTTAATCTTTCGTACCTCCAAATGTGACCTTATTCTAGTGATAGGGTCTTTACTGAGGTAATGTTAAAATGAGTCTTAGGGTGGCTATAATCCAGTGTGACTGACATTATTGTAAAACAGAATATTTGGAAACAGACTTATATAACAGAAAGAATGTCATGTGAACACGGGGAGGGCTGTCTCCATGCCAAAGAGAGAGATCTAGAATGGGTTCTCCCTCACAGCCCTCAGATGGATCCAATCCTGCCAACACCTTGATTTCAGACCTTAGCCTCCAGTTTGAGAGGCTCCATTTTTAGCTCCATTTGAGGCATAAATGAGAGGCATGCTTCCCTAAAGCAGGGCAAGTCACTTAACCCTTCTGAGCTCCAGCTTTTTCACCTGTAAGTTGGAGATAATGCCTGATAAACAAACCTCATGACTCTACACCAAAGAGAACATGTGAAAACATATAAGAGAAATTGAGAATAAATAGAAAGGAATATGAAGAATCAGGCACATAAGGCATGATCTGTGCCTTCTAAATGCATAAGAGTTCTTTTATTCATTAGAGCTTCTTAGAATAGTCATGACAAATAACTCTCTTACCTGAAGGAAAATACTGTCAATAGCAATTCACCCACCCTTTTCCTAAGAAGAATTTCCCCAAATGGGAAATTCTCCAGTTGTGAATGGAAATATCAATGAAATGTGATATGGACAAAGAATGATATTTCTATGGTCAACATGGCATTTTTCTCCCTAAGAACCAATAAATGTGAAAAAGTCTGCCCTGAAAAATAACCATCAGTAAAAGTGGGGCCAACCACTTATCCTACTCATGGAGGGACACAAATGATTGAAGGGCTGAAAGGGTGAAGGAAATTGCCCCAAGGAGACAGAATCCTTGAGAACATCCTACTGACCCTTGAAAGTCTGAGACTTAGTGAATTTTGTTGTTTCACATATGTGAATGAGCATGGTGATGGTGTTTACAGCCTGAGGTAGCACAAAGAAACCAGTACTTAACCTCCATTTTTAAATTAAACAAATGGGAAACTGTGCTTTCCAAATCTATTAGTACCTTACAATTAAGTCCTTAACAGAGGTTCAATAGTTGAATACCCTATCTTTTAAGGAAAAGAAATTGCAGACAGTTCACTTTTAGGTTAAGTGTTGTTAGCCTTTCACCTAAATTGTGAGTTCCTGAGAATGGAGTACTCTTAAAGAGAGTCTTTGTTTTTAGGTGTCAGTCTGGTGTAGGATGAAGCAAGGCCACATCAGCAAGCAAAGATCTGGGCTGCAAAATTGTCACAAAACAGTGAACGTCATGTCCAGAATTGTGCTTTGTTTTGATATGCACCCTCAAAGACCATAAATAGGAGTGCTTCTTAATATTCTTTTGGCTAAATTAAGGGCACCTGGGTGGCTCAGTCAGTTGAGTGCCCAACTCTTGATTATGACTCAGGTCATGATGTTACGGTTGGTGAGATAAAGCCCCATGTAGGCCTCCACACTGTAAGTGTGGAGCCTGCTTGGGATTTTTTTCTCCCTCTCTCTCTGCTTGCTCACTCTTGATCTCTCTCAAATATAAATAAATAAACATTTTAAAATAAGTTCTTTTCATTAATAAGATATCAGACACATATATGTGAATTAACAGGAAATGTTAGAATGCAAAGAGGAAAGGCAAAATGTAAGAAAGAGGGAATTAGTGTTTTTCACTCCAAGTCTTAGCAGTCAATGTCCTTATGTCTGAAACCTCCCCTTCACATTCATGAGTCTTTCCTTACTTCTTTCCCTCCAATCATCATTCCATTAACACATATTCTCAAGAAAGAATCTGAAACTCATGCGCAGAAAGGGGTAATTGACTGATGAGCCAACTTAGTGGCCATCTTAGAATCTTAACAGGAATTCGTAGCTGAATTAAACTAGACAGTTTTGACTGTTACAACCCACAGATGGGAAGAGATGCATGAGAATTATCTATACTGCATAGAGTCCAGGGAGACTGTTAAATATCCTACAATTCACAAGGCAGAACCCCCCTCCCAAATAAAAAGAATTATTTCAGTGCAAATGTTAATGGTGATAAAGTTGATGAGGTTGAGAAATCCTAGTCTAGGGTAAGAAAGCCTAAGAAGTGTAATTCTCAGCATATCTGGCAGTGAAGAGAAGAAGAAAGAATATTTGTTGGGAAGAAATCAAACCTCATCTTTACCAGGCATCACAGTGTATAATGAATGGCAGTGACATCTCCTAGAGAGGCAGTCTAGGTGAGCAGTAGAATACAATCAGATCTACCTTCAGAAGGGAGGTTCAGCATGGCAGCACAATGGCTGGGCCTTCTGTGGGCACCAAAGCTTGATTTCATAGTGTGGTATTGGTGTTCCTTCCAATATTGGGGCCCTTGGCTTTGGAGTCACATCTGTTTCTCTTAATTTTGCAATTTACAGAGAGCAAATCTCAGTTCTCATCTCCACACTGCCCACTGCTTGTCCTTCCAGGTGGTTTAAATAAGGCTCACATACGTCTTTAAGCCCATGCTGTCTCATAAGTAGAATGGGAATAAACCACAACAATAAAAGTAATTCAGTGAATGGGTTTCTGTAAAGCCTGAGACTTACCTGGGACAGAGAAAGTAGGAGTTGCATCTCACTTTTAGCATTTACTACCAATTTCATTGTTTTTAAGATTTTAATTTCAGCATAGTTAACATATAGTGTTATATTAGTTTTAGGTGTGAAACATAGTGATTTAACAGTTTCATATATTACTCAGAGCTCCTCAAGATAAGTGTTTTCCTAATCTCCTTCACCTTTTTCACCCATCACTCCCCTGAACTTCCCCCTGGTAACTTTATTCTTTATAGTTAAGCTATTTTTTGGTTCCTCTATGTTTTTCTTTGTTTTTTTTTTCCCTTACATTCCACATGAGTGAAACCATATGATATCCATCTTTTTCTGACTTGTTTATTTCACTTAGCATTATTCTCTTTAGATCCATTCATGTTGTTCAAATGGCAAGATTTCATTTTTTTATAGCTGACATATATATGTATATATAAACTTATATAAATATATATATAACTTATATTATAAGTATAAATAAATAAGCACATATATATATATATATATATATATATATATATATATATATATAATTTTCTTTATCAATTCATCTATCCATGGACACTTGGGCTGCTTCCATAGTTTGACTATTGGAAATAATGCTGCAATAAACATAGGAGTGCATATATCCCTTTGAATTAGTGTTTTAATATTCTTTGGGAAAATACTCAGTAGTGCAATCAGTAGATAGTAGGGTTTTTAAATTTTTTGAGGAACCTCCCTTACTGTTCTCCTCAGTGGCTGAACTAGTTTGCAGTCCCACCAACAGTCCAAGAGTTCCTTTTCCTCTACAGCCTTGTCAATACTTGTTGTTTCTTGTGTTTTATTTTAGCCATTCTGATAGGGTAAGGTGATGTCTCATGATAGTTTTAATTTGCATTTCCTTGATGATGAGTGATGTTGAGCATCTTTTCATGGTCTTTTGGCCATCTATACATCTTCTTTGGAGAAATGTCTGTTCATGTCTTTTGCCCATTTGTAATTGGATTCTTTTTTTTTTTCTGTGTTGAGTTGTATAACTTATTTATATGTTTTGGATACTAACCCTTTATCACATATGTTATTTGCAAATATCTTCTCCCATTCAGTAGGTTGTCTTTTAGTTTTGTTGTTTATTTCTTTTGCTGTGCCGAAGCTCTTTATTTTGATGTAGTCCCAATACTTTGTTTTTGCTTTTGTTTCCTTTGTCTCAGGAAACATCTAGAAGGATGTTGCTATGACCTACATGATTCTGAGGTAATTGTGCAACCCTTAATGTTCTCATTTGTGAGATGGATCTCACTTATGTCAATAGGACATTTTGAAGATTTAATGGGAAAAGGAAGAAAATCATGAGCTCTAATCTGTCACATTTTAAGTGTCTAATAAATTATATTGCTGTTGGGATCATTGTTTTTTATCATTGATAATCTTTTCTATTAATTTTCTTTCATTAGTTTATTGCTAGTTTGGTTTATTTGTTCATTCATTTATTCATTTGACTAACATCTGGTAAGATCTTACCATAGTCTGGGTATGATAGAGACAAATCCTTCAAAATGCTTCTTTCTTTGCCAAAAACACTTTGTGAAGCTAATGCTCTAAACCTGGGAGAGGCAGACAGAGGTGGCCAATGTGGCGATGAATGAAAGTAACCTGTGCCTGCATGTCATCTACTCCCAGAGAACACATGGAACCATCTTGATCCACATTGGCTTTCTCTTAGCTCTTTTCGTCTTTTCACCTTTGTTGTTCCTTCTGGGGCTTAATTCAGCATAATGTGATATTCTTTATTGCAAAAATACTTCCCCAAGCTAACTCAAGTAAACAATCTTATTAAACCTGATTTATGCATAAGGAAATAGCTAGAGAAAGGAAAAAAAAATGAGAGAGAGAGAGAATCTGACACTGTGCCTTAGGACAACTAAAGTTGATTCCTCTGGTGACCACTCCCCCCCAACCACTTCTACTTTTATTCCTAATAAAAATTATTTGATAGATATTTAAATTTTATTGCTATGTAAGCAACAGGCAGCAACAGTAACATTCAACAATACACATTATTTCTCATGGTGTGGATCAGACGCTGGCTGTTGAGTCTGCTGCCCCCCTACTTCATGCTGCAGTCTGTAGTGCATAGTTGGGGGTGGAGGGCAGTTCTGACTGACATGAGTTCATTCTGGGGCCCAGAGTGAGGAGGCAGGAAACTCATAGAAAACTCTCCTGAGATGCTAGGAATGCAATAAGGAAAATGGAAACACACCAGGGCTTTTAAGGTCTAGACTTAGAAATGGAGCCTGTTACCTATTCCCATGTTCCAGTGACCAAACAGATCACAAGGCCAAGCATAAAGGCAAATAGAAGAAAAGTATGCTCCACATTTTCTTAAAGACTAGAAGCATGCACCTGAAAAAAAAATCAAGAAATGTATAAAGAATAAGGACTAATAAAATGATCTTGCATATAACCTATGGTCTGCGATGTCCTGAGAAATAATTTTAGGTCCAACTGATGTAACCCAACATGTCAGCCCTGGCCACTACCAATTTGTTTCATTTGATCAATAGGAAATGTCAGGTTAGTTGAAAGTTTTTCAAAGAAATGCCTTCACCAAACGGTTCTAATCCAAAGAAATGGTCAAAGAATAATACCTTGTCTTGTTATTATGGCAGTTAAACATTCTTACTGAAAACATTATCTGTAAGGCTGACAATAGTCCTATTGCCTAACTCATAGGCTATATATAGAAAGTAAATAAGACCATGCATAAGCAATTCTTAGTAAAGGACTTGGCACATAAGTAACCAATAAATATTAGCCAACAATAACAATAATAAACAGAATACAAAGATTTATTCAACCTATGTTTTATAAGCACCTAATATGTGTATGACACAGTGATAGATTGTGCCAGAAAGAACAAACCTTTGCTTCCAAAAACCATGTACCAAAATTAGAAGGTGAGGTTAGGAAGCCCTAATCTGTCATCAGTTCTTAATGGTATGCTTTCTAACCCAATATATGCCCTCTTCCCCCCTCCCTTTATAATAATTTCAGTGGTCCAATCACTGGTAATCAAAACAGCCCAAATTAGCAGAGAGAATATGCTGACCTTACTACTGAAGGGATTGGCAGAGGCAGGATCAATAGCACTAAATGCAGTGAGTCAGGTAAGATGTCACAGAGAAGGTGGCATGTGAAGTGCAGTAGGACTGTCACAGACAGGTATCAGTGGAGGTGTTCCAGGCAGAAACAAACACGCTAGAGAAGAAGAAGAGATGCCCTCACGACAGGGAGGGTACTTAGGCTGGAGCACAGGAGAGGAGTCTGACTCTTCCCTCCCACGGATGTTTAAATGATTGTTTCCTATCTTACTGGTGTCAGTTTGGGTTTCATCTACCCAGTGTGGCCTCGACTGATCACCCTGCCTAGGGACCCCAGTGAAACTGTACCATATTTTTGTTTTCCAGATTTAATAGCATTGATAGTTTCTGAAATTCTCTTTTTTGTCAGTGTGTTTACAGCCTACCTCTACCTTGGAGTACAAGTTATCTAAGCATAACTGTTTCTCTTGCCCTTTCTAGATTTCTTGTGATCATAATGAAGTTCATGGTAAAGCCTATTGACATAACAGATAAAGAGCTGAGGAAGAGTAGAAAGTAAAGCTGGAGTAAAAAGTCAGAGGCTGTGCAGTATCAGAAACATGAACTATTAAAAAAATAACTGGTAAGATGAACTTCATTAAAATGAAAAATGCTCTATAGAAGACATGTCAGAGAATGAGAATGGGAGTAAATATTTGCAAAAGACATTTATGATAAAGAACTGGTACCCAAGATACAATGAACCCTTTAAACTCAACAATAAGAAAACTGATTGAAAAACAGGCAAAAGGTCTTAACAGATATCTCATCAAAGAAGATTACAGATGGCAAATAAGCATATGAAAAGATGCTCCACATTGTATGGCATTAGACAAATTAAGATTAAAACAGTACTACACATCTATTAAAATGGCCAAAATCCAGAACACCAACATCACCAAATGCTGACAAGAATGTGGAGCACCGGGAACTCTCATTCATTGCTGGTGGGAATACAAAATGATGCAACTACCTTGGAAGAAAGATTAGCAGTTTCTCACAAAACTAAACATACTCTTACCATACAATTCAGCAATCATACTCTTTGGTATTTACCCAAAAGAGGTGAAAGATTATGTCTACACAAAAACCTGCACATGGATATTTCTTTATAGCAGTTTTATTCATAATTACCTAAACTTGGAAGCAACCAAGATGTCCTTCAGTAGGCGAATGGGCGAATAAACCATTGTATATCCATATAATGGAATATTATTCAGTGCTAATAGAAATGAGCTATCAACCTGAAAATATATGGAGGACACTTTTATACAAGTTGCTAAGCAAAAGAGGCCAATATGAAAAGACTACACACTGTATAATTCCAGCAGTATGACATTTTGGAAAAGGCAAAGCTATGGAGGACAGTAAAAAAGATCTGTGGTTCTCAGAAGTTGGGGGGGAAAAGGGAGGAATTGGTAGAGCACAGAGGATTTGTGGACAGAGAAACTACTCTATATGATGCTATAATGGTGAGTGTGTGTGATACACACATATTAAAACCCATAAGAATATATAACACCAAGAGTGAACCCTAATATAAATTAAGGACTTTGGGTGATAATGAGGTATCAATGTAGATTCATCACTTGTAACAAATGTGGGATGTTAATAGTGGGATCAGCTGTGCTTTTGTGGGGGTAGGGAAGATGCGGGAACTCTATACGTTTTGCCTAATATTGCTGTAAACCAAAAACTATTCTAAAAGAAGGGGGGGGGGAAACCTTAGAGAATACAGGATCTAGACTTTGACTAAAGTCTTTCCTCTGAATAGAGAATGAGGATCTGGGGTTTTTGAGAAGGTGAGTATAATTTTCAGAGCTCTGCTTTTGGCTGGTTTGTATGTATTCAAGAAGCAGAGGCTAGGCATGAACAGAGGGTCATGAGAGCAGTAAGGTCACTGTAAGCACGTGAACAAAGAAGGCAAGTTTGTCTATCATAGGGAATGATCTATGTGAGCCTAACTCTTACCCTTTATGAGATGTCCAAACTGAAGAAAACATCAACTGATTTTCCTGTCTCTCAGGACAGGCTGCTCTGGAAAAGACTTATTTCTTCAGACATAAGTTTTGAAACTAGAAATTACTACCTTCCACATGAATCTAAAATGGTTCTTTTCAGGGTGCCTGGGTGGCTCAGTTGGTTAAGTATCCGGCTTCGGCTCAGGTCAGATCTCACGTTCGTGTGTTCGAGCCCCGCGTCAGGCTCTGTGCTGACAGCTCAGAGCCTGGAACTTGCTTCAGATTCTGTGTCTCCTTCTCTCTCTCTCTGCCCCTTCCCCTCTCATGCTCTGTCCCTCTCTGTATCAAAAATAAATAAAACATCAAAAAAAAAGTTTTAAAATGGTTCTTTTCCTCCAGGTAATAAAGCCCATTTCTATACCAACAGGTTTTTTTCTTTTAACCAATCATGTTACTCACTCTTGTTTCTCATGCTTTTATAGTTGATTGAGTGCATTTTTCTGTATTTTGATTTTTTGAAGGTTTTGGAGATTTAGCTAAGTTGACAGGTGTTGTATTAGCATCATTATTTCCACTATCTTCTAGCTTATCATTTTGTGACTATATCATAATTTACTTATCACTTTTTCTGTTGAGGATTATTTAAGATGTTTTCAACTTTTTTCCCAATCACATACAAGTATTTAATGAACAGTCAAGCATACATCATCTTTTGCATATATGACAATTTCTTCAAGGAACATACAAAAGTTTCTGGATTAGAAAGTGTGTACAAGGTCACCTGGGTGGCTCAGTCGGTTGAGATTCCAACTTTGGCTAAGGTCATGATCTCACAGTTCATAAGTTCGAGCCCCACATTGGGCTCGCTGCTGTCAGCCTGTCAGCGCAGAGCCAGCTTCAGATCCTCTGTCCTCCTCTCTCTGCCCCTCCCCAGCCTGTGCTCTCCCCAAAATAAATAAATAAATAAATAAATAAATAAATAAATAAATAAATATAAAAGTATGTATATAAAACAATTTATTTAATATTGTCATTTGCCCCCTGAAAGAATGTACCAGCTCTCACTGCATGGAATTTTGAAATTTGTCATATCTGTGTTTAGCCCTTTGGTGTTATTTGACTGTAGATTTATGTAAGTGTTAGGGGGGCAGAATAATAGTTTTCTATTGTTTTAATCTGCTTTCCCTGATAACACGTCAGATTGAGCGCTTTCTCATGTACTTATTGGCTGTTTGTCTTTTATCTTTTGTGAGTGACATTTCATATATTTTGCCCATTTTTTCATTGGGTTGTTTATCTTTTTCTCATTTTGATTTGTAGAAGCTCTCTATAAATTCTGGATACTTAGCTTTTGTCAGTTTTATGCATTGCAAATATCTTCTCAAAACCTGTTCCTTGTCTTTTTACCTTGTTTATGATGTCTTTAGATGAACAGATGTTCTTTATTGAACGGATTCAAACTTATCTATTTTTTTCCTTTATGGTTAGTCCTTTTTTATGTTGCTTAGAAAGGAAAATCTTTGCAAGCCTAAGATTGTAAATATAATGTTTCACATTTGATTATAAATGTTTAAAAGTTTTACTTTGTGCAGTTGGTCTTTTGTCCAACAGAATTTAATTTTGCACTATCTTAACTTTACTCCTCTTCTTATACACCCTCCATGAAAGTACCCTCCTTTATTGCCTCAATAAATCTTGATTTGTTATAAGACAGCTTAATTCCCACTTTGCTTATGAAGCCATCTCTGAGCTCTCAATCCTTTGCTGACTTCTCTCTCCCTGGACTGCTAAAACATCGGTCTCTGAAATTGTGATGATTTTTATCTGAATACTTGGAATGTAAATACATACCTGCAATGTCCAGACAGGTAACACTCAGACAAGTGAAATGGGTCAGAATGAACATAATTAGTGGGGAGGGTAGAGATTGTGATGTACAACAGAGCACATGACCTACTCATCGGTGAAGCTACCACACAGGTTTGGTCAATTATTGCCATGGAAACCATTGGCCCAGAGTTGTCAGATCTTCTGATTTTCATTTTAGAAAGAAATAAAAAATTTAGATTTTTACATAAAATCTTCTAAGTTTTGAAGTTGACAACTATTTGAAATGTTTAAATGAATAATATAGGGATCTGTGATATACAACCTAATGTGTTTGTCCACCTTATTGGCATGATCACCTTCTTTAAGCAGCCTTGATTTCCCCCCCTAATCACTTAATCATGGAATTAAATAATAAAGAATTTCATAATCACAATCAGATTCTAGGAACAGAATTTAGAGGGAAGTCTAGAATATGATCAGGATGCTTGCCCACTTACTGAACATGTTTCATCCCAGCCTGACCCACACCCTGAGAAAATGACAAACAGATAAGACCTCTTCCTGAGGGCACAGTTGTACCTCTACACTTGTGGATAAAACACAATCATCTCCAAGAACTTTTTGGTCACTGGACCAAATGCTAAGGAGAATAGTTTCATTCTCCTCAGAAAAAAGCAACAGAGGAGTACAGAGAAGTAGACAGAATGCCTTTGTCTTCCAGAGAAACCCATTCTACTTTGAAAGATGTTCTAGGCATGGCCGGTGGGTGTTTAATTTAATCTTGGTTCCTAAGCTTTAGTTTCTTCACCTAATCCAGCTCACATGCAGCCCATGGACTATTTTAAAGGTTCATTTCTCTGGTGAAATCAGTCTTAGAACAGGAATCAGAATATTAGTTTCAAGTCTGTGGGTGCCCCTGGGAGCTTGGTGTAAAGTATTTAGTCACTCTGATCTTCATTTTTCCCATATGCAAAGTAAGATGAGCCATAAGATCAACCCCAAGTTCAGCGTCAGCAGAGGCCATGGCACACAGTTGCCAAGAGCATGCTCACAAGTCTATCAGATGTGAATTTGACTTCAAAACATGTAACTCTATGGCTGGATGACCAAAAAAAAAGTTACACAGCTTCTCTGGGCAGTTATTTCAATGAGTGTAAAGTGTTTTTAAACATAATTCTTATTCATTTGATTGCTCTGAAGCTCAACTGAGATCATAGGGAACAGCTCTGTGATATGATTAACTGGTCAGTAGGTACAAGACAACTTGTACTATAAAAGGCGACAGAGATATTACTTCTTTTTAAAATATTTTGATGTTTATTTTTGAGAGAGAGAAAGAGAGAAAGAAAACAAGTAGGGGAGAGCAAAAGACAGGGAGACACAGAATCCAAAGCAGGCACCAGGCTCTGAGCTGTTAGCTCAGAGCCTGATGCGGGACTTGAATTCACAAATGGTAAGATCATGACCTGAGCTGATGTTGAAGTTGAACCGACTGAGCCACTCAGGCACCCTGATATTACTTCTTAATTATCATTATTACAGGATGTTTTGTTTCAAACCTGAGTTAAACATTCTTTACTTACTCCCCAAATTTTTAGGTTCCCATGAGAGGAACATTTTCAATAGCATCTCCTTTTCCAGAAAAATATGTATAATTCTCTCCTTGAAGACAATACTTTCAGTCCTGCCTTCTACACGACCTACCTGGGCAAGGGGTCAGGGAGTTTTCAGTGGAGTTTGGCAAAAGTATGTCCACCAAGAGGGAACAGATAACACCATAATGCCCCTCCAAAAACCTGTAGACACTCACACAAATAAAAAAAGCCCAAAACTTTTAAAGGGGATTCCCGCGTGTGTATTTGTCCTTACTTCTTTGTTTGCTGGTTGTCTATGTGTATCTCAGCAATTCATAATAGTCTTAATTTTTCAACAGCTTTCTTGAGCTATAATTCACAAACCATTTTGTGGTTCTGTGACTCTGCTTCTTCTTTTTGAGTATCGCTAATGGTCTTGCTGTATGTTTGGGGCTAACTTGGTACATGTGGGCTTTTGAATCCATCCAAATAAGGATGTGTTTGTTTATTGGTGTCTCTGTACCAATACCTAAGTCTGTGTGGGTCTGTATCTGTGGATCTCTTTCCTATGATATCTCTGTGTTTATGTGTATCTGAGTGTGTACACACCTAGGAGCCTATCCTGAGGTTCTAGGAATGAATCTGTGTGCCTGAATATGTATGTGTAGCTATGTGGCATAAGTTTCTAAACATGCTAGTGTTTCTCTCTCTGTGCTTGCTCTGTATTGTGTGTTTTGTGAATCCCTACCAGTTCTGAGCACTTGTATGTCACTTTTAGTTATAAATGACAAGGTCAGGCAACTGTAATTTTGCCTATCAATGTTGCTAAATTGTTCAAACAGGCATGGTGAAAAATAGGTGAATGATTTTAAATTCTGATTTTCTTTTCTTACACTGGGACCTATATCCTCCCCCTCAGGTTGATTTTGGGAGGATGCTGAATAGACAGTGATTGGTCTTCGGTGGCCCCAGTCATAAGAAATTGTAAGGGTCCTCAGGTAATTCTAATGTACAACACAGGGTCAGAATGTCTCCACCACTAAAGTGGCTAGGCTCTGCCATTCTTCTGGAAATCGGCGACCTCCTTTCCTTAAAGTTGACATTAATTATGTCACAATGGTGAAGGAGGTTAATTTGAGTACTTTATTGGTTGTGAAAAAGAATTTATCCTCCCTTTGCCTGTGGAGGAGGGGAGTGTCCCAGGAGACCAGAGCCTGAGCGCTAACAGCTCCTCACAGCTGAGGAAGAGCTCCCCGCGCCCCCCCTTCCCAGCCCAATCCTCCTCCTGTTCCAGCAGACATGGGGCTCCTTTTATGAGTACATCTGTCTAATTAGGCAGATGTAGTGCTGCCTTAATTTCCATATAAATCCTTCAGACCCACAGTGGGTATTTGGCAAATCCAAAGAGAATTTACTAGTATCATAAACAAAATGTTTTATTTTTAAAAAACTGCATGTTTTGCAACATCCCTTTCATGGAGAAGCTCAGGAAAGAGAAAATTCAGGGTGGTGCAGAGCAAAGGCTTAAAGTTAGGAGGGAGGGAGAATCCAAGAACAAGGAATGAAAAGAATAAAATTTTTGATACTTGTACTCTGAGAGAGAGGGCCATACATGAGCCACAAAATAACGATGTAAAAATTAGGGGGGGAAGGGAAATGAGCCCTTACCTTCAAGTTACAGACCCCATTTACAGTACTAATAAGAACCCCTGGAGATTGATTACTGACTCTCTCCAAACCCATCACTCCCAACCACCCTCCAAGGAGAGCTTTCTCAGATCCTGAGAAGTTTAATTCTGACACTCATAGCAATGAATTCAGGAGGGTAGCAGACTTTCATTCACTGAGACCAGAGAAAGTTGGATTCCTAAATATCCTCACTGTCTACTATTACAACTAAACATTTACATGAAACACGGTAACTGCTCAATAAATATTTGAGAAATAAATAAATGACAGGTCTGGTTTTAACAACATAGTGGATCCAAATTGGTTACTGGAGGTCTCTCTCTAACAGAACGGAAGTGAAATAATCAGTGAAAAGGTTCTCTTAGGTCTCTAAATTGCTCACAAGGGAACTATTATGTGAAATAAAGTATTCCTTAAAAAACACAAAACTTTAAGAGGATAGAGGTAGAAGTAGAGAATATGAGTCAGTGTTTATTAGCATAATTTAATGATGCTTACAGATGTTTATAGAAGGAAAATAAAGTGGGAAAATACCTTAATACCACAATCCATCTGGAAATTTCAGTCATATTTTACACAGTACTTTATAGCTTCTAAATATAACTCAGTTAAAAGGGTTTGGGTTGGTAAAAATAATAGCTAACCTTTAGTGAATCACCTAAATGTACTAGCACCATGATTTACATAAAAGCTCTCATTTCATATTTTCATTTACCTCAGTAGGTTGGTTTGATACCACAATTTCACAAGTAAGACAAATTCAGCCTTGATAGGTTAAATTACTTGCCTAAGTTCACATGACTAGTAGGGGAGAATCCAGAATTCTCAAACTGGTCAACTGACTATAGAACTCATATGATTAACAACTACACTCTTTGACTTGACTTTCTTGATCACAGAAGTACCAGGTGCCAACCTTTCTGACAGCTACTGTATTGACCAAGTATTGAATATGATGGAGAAGCTTCTATGAGAACTACCTCAAATGCATATGATTCACATTTCTTAAATACTATACCTTATGACACTTAGATACATCACAAAGGTATATACTGTCCACAAGTTTGGGAATACCTTATTGTGGAAGGCATGAGATTGTTTGGCTTGGCCATTCTTTTTTTTTAATGTTTATTTATTTTTGCGAGAGAGAGCCAGAGTGTGAGTGGGGGAGGGGGCAGAGAGAGAGAGAGGAGAAGACACAGAATCGAAGACAGACTCCAGGCTCTGAGCTGTCAGCACAGGGCCTGACATGGGGCTCGAACACACAAACAGTGAGATCAGACCTGAGCTGCAGTTGGTGGCTTAACCAACTGAGCTATCCAGGTGCCCCAACTTGGCCATTCTTCAGGTAGGCAAGATGGCCATCCCACAGAATTTTATAGCTACCCCTGGGACTGTTAACTTTATTTTTGTTTTTTTATAGTTGAGGTCCCTGCTGCCCCAATACCTGAAGAAAAATTTCCAGGAACAGACTAGTCAGTGATAAGACTAGGAGAGAATTTAGTTCTGCCAACTCTCCAGCTACAGATCTTTGGATGATATCAGATGTTTACTCTTTTTCTTGAAATATTGAAGAGATAGAAAGGATGGAAAGACAGAATTTGTTGACCTGAGTGATCTCTGACAACACTAAAATAGCCCTAGAAGGTTTCTAGACATTGATCCAAAATAAATTCTTAAAAAAAATTTTTAATGTTTATTTTATTTTTGAGGGAGAGAGAGAGAAGGGGGGGGAGAGAAAGAGAGAGAGAGAGAGAGAGAGAGAGAGAGAGAGAGAGAGAGAGAGAGAGAATGAATGAGTAGGGGAGGGGAAGAGAGTGAGGGAGACACAGAATCCAAAGTAGGCTCCAGGCTCTGAGCTGTCAGCCTAGAGCTCAATGTGGGGCTTGAATCCACAAACCATGAAATCATGACCAAACCACAGTCAGATGCTCAACCAACTGAGCTACCCAGGCATCCCCCAAATAAATTCCTAATAGGATTAGTCTTTTTCTCAAATGGGAACCAAGAACTCTTTCCTCTTCTCCAGACCTTAGCATTTATAACATGGGGGAAATAGTTACAAGTATTATGCAGTCTTATTCCTTAGACTGAATCCCTTGGAGTAGCCCCTGCCATTATTTTGGCCTCTATACAGAGTGATAGAGTCTGGAATATGGGGAAGTGCATTTATCCTTATACTCAAACAACATTGTATCTGTCCGCATCACAGTAAGAAAAGCCAAAACAAAAGACAAACAAACAAGAAGTTTTTCTAATTGTGGTTTCTCTAAAGCTTCCCCAAAATAACCAAAATTTTAGGATTTTCATGCAGAATTATGCAGTCTTTCAAATCAGGCTATCATTAGGAATTAGTACAGCAATTTTCTAAATTGATCCTACTTTCCATTAGACACAGCTTTTGTCCGACCAGTAGTCTGTTATCTCATTCACAACAGTCCCTGTCCTCAACACCACGTGCAGCTGCTTCATTTTAACATGAAATGAGTTGCAATTTGTTGATGAGAAATCTCCCTTAGAAAGAAAGAAAACAAAAAGGATCTTAAGACAATTGAGATGAAGAGACAGCAAATTCTAGGTTAAAACTTGGCATGTTTTAGAAGGTGCTAATCTAAGTGGCCATTAGATAAATGATATCAATATCTTGTTCCTGAGGGGGAAAGGTAAAGAGCAGAGGGAAGGTGAACAAAGGGAGCATCAGAAAGGGGGAAACGATCCTAAAAAAATTCTTCTACTCTGATTTTAGAACTTTGATATACAACTCATTTCTACGTATTCTTTTATCCCCAAGTCCACAGTCAGGATTCAAAGAGGCTAAAAGTTCTTTTATTCCAAATATTACTCATTAATTGTCTCTGATACATTCAGACCACATAGTTCAGCCTGTGATTAAATAGCACCTTATCCATTCCTTAAATGTTCTTATGATGCTTCTTCATGAACGAAATTTCAGTGGGACTCCCGACTATTTCAACAAGCATGAAACATTGTCATTTTTACCAGAATTATTTGAAAACTAAAGCAGCAAAATATCATTTTATAACAAGTGAATTAGCAAAGAATGTTTCTCAATGATGATATCCAATGCAGATTTATAACTTTTCTTGATCCTATCAGGGATAAGATTGCAAGGTGATTAATTGGATATCTATACCTACATATAATTTTGAGTCTTGCATAGAAATCCTTAGCTCCAAGGAACATCTAACTGGCTCCTAGAATCCCTGCTAGCCAAGCTGCACAGCTATTTGGATATAAAACTTAGCAGCAGCCAGAACAAAATAGGGAAAGAGAATGAAAGGCAAGCAGGCAGGCAGGAAGGAAGGAGGGAAAGAAGGAAGGAAGAGAGAAAGAAGGAAGAAAAAAAAAGACTACAATCAACAAAAACACTGAATAATGTAGTTGAACGATCCTATTTGAAATGGTCCAGGAAACTCAAAGCTTTAACCAATATTAATTGCCTTTTTAAAGTCTTTTAAATTATTATTATTAATTATAATTATTATTTTGCTGGTGCTTTTCCTTTATTTTATAAATATGGAAATAAGTAGTCTTTAAGTTAAAAATAATCTCCATATTAAACAATTTGTCCCACAATAGGCACAAAAAGTTTTAAAGAAATTAGCAGCTTTACCAATTGTCTCAGCACTGGTTTGGGTCACAGAATTCACAGATGGGCAGGACAATGGTATATGATCATCAATTAGTGAATGTGTCAGATATGCTGACTCTAATATATATTATATAATATATATTTCATTATGTAAAGTACATATATTTATATATATTTCATTATAAAAATTACAAGCCTAACATTTGTGCCTTTGAAGAACATAAGTAAATTTCTTAGCAGTCTTTGACCTGCTTATCCTTCACCCCAACACCCTCCAAACACAAAGGTGAAGAAAAATCAAATCAGGAGCTGTTTGAATGCTGTATATGTTAGAAAAAGTTATTAACTTTTTTGATCACAGTTCAAAACATTCAAAGAAAGATCACACTTACAATATAGTTTTTTTATTTAATTTTTAATTTTTTTATTTGAGAGAGAGAGAGTGTGTATGAGCAGGGAAGAGAGACAGAGGAAGAGGAAGAGAAAGAATCTTAAGCAGGCTGCATGATCAGAGCAGAGCCCAACATGGAGCTAGATCCCCATGACTCTGGGATCATGACTTGAGCCAACATCAAGAGTCAGGTGCTCAACCATTTGAGTCACCTAGGTACCCTGAGCACTTACAATATGAAGAAAGAGGTTGGATAAAGAAAACAATGTAGAGTTGCTTATATCAGGGAATACAAATAAATACATATATTAAAATTTTTAAGCTTCCTAAGATAGTGATGTCTACTGTGAAGACACTCATAGTTGGGACAGTAGCCATCAAGAAACCATTGTCCCCCATCCTGCTCTGCTACCTTCATCTTATTAGTCTCATCTCACCTTCACAGGATGTACACAAGAAGTCTAAACACATTTCATGCAAACAAAAGGAAAGGTCTGGTACCTGAGAATTTTCTCCAATTACGATGCTTGACCTTTACTAACAGTGCTCTCATTTTATGTATTTGACTGAGTCCCTAGCTGCAAGGGAAGCTGTGAAAGGGGCAGCACACTTATTACACTTAACACTGCATTCCTACTCCCACCCCAGAAAAAAGTAACATTGTTTTCGGGAAGAAGCACTAATACTAGGTAGAAGGACTAAAGGGGTAAAGGTAGGGGTAACATCGAAGAGCACTAAGCAAGGCTATTTATTTTGGCTCAATGCCCTGATTCATCTGCAACTCTGACAGAAACACCAAGCTGCAAAATATAAAGTCATGTAATATGCCTTCATAATATTACCCTTTAAAGCTTTCATGTGTGCCCTATCCTACTTATTAGATTGAAACAACCAATATGAATATAAGGCATCTAAATCAGCTTTCCTAAATGTCCTCTACTGAAGATTAGTCCTGAAATAAGGCCCAGGAGAAAAATGTTCTTGTTGTCAAACACATTGGACTGTCTTAATGTGCAGTCATATATTAAAGCCTCTGTAATTCCTAAAGTTAAATATGCTTAACATAATGTTTCCCAAATGACAAAACATACTTTTTGTGATGTATATAACCATTCTGCAGAATTAATTTGGGTGGTATTGATAAATCTTCTCTCATAAGCCTGGAAGGCTAATCCTTGCTTTCTGCAGAGGAACATTTTCTATAGAGGATTTCCCAGTATATCCACTGACACTTTAGTTCATTGTTAACAGTGCTGCTTGTCAAAATTGTTTGTGTTTATCCTTATTTTTTTTTTTTAGTTCAAGCCATTGGATCAGGTTGGAATGAGTAGGCAATCTTATTCTTCTTTAGTTAACAAGTCTTTGACAGAATGCAATAGGTTTTACTGAGTAAACTAAAATTTAAAAATATGACATTTTGAATTATATTATGGGAAAATAAATATAATGTGAGAGATTTAGAGATTCTGAAAAACGTAGAAACAGACAATATCTTCTGTGATTACTCAAATAAAAATACCATTTAACTCACTTTAAATGTGACCCTTTTTAGAGCCCATATCTGTTTCAAGAAAAGAAAGAGAAAAGCCATGGACTTAGAAGATGACTGATATTTAATTTCATGCCTTTATTCCACCTCCATACCCCTCCAGCCCTTACTGTCTACTGTCTTAGAGTTGTAAAACCCCAACTAAGGCAGAGACTAAAAGTAAACATGGGCTATAACTTAGGGTTCAATAATATTGATCCCTCTTCTCATAATTTGACATGTTAGTGGAAATAAAATGTGTTCTCTTCTGAATATTCTAAGTCCACATTTCAAGTGATGGGGTGAGGAGTAATGCAATAGTTTTCTGGTACACATGTTGGGGCAGTTACATCAAACCAGTTAGGTTCAGACACAAAAATTGGAAAATGTTAAGAACGGAACACAACCACCACAGAAATCCCTTTTTCCTTCAAATACTCTTTAGAAGGGTGCTTGAGTGGCTCAGTCAGTTAAGGGTCTGACTTCTGCTCAGGTCATGGTCTTGCAGTTCTTGAGTTCAAATCCTGTGTCGGTCTCTGAGCTGACAGTTCAGAGCCTGAAGCCTGCTTTGGATTCTGCATCTCCCCCTCTCTGCCCCTGCCTCTCACATTCTCCCCCTCCACCCCAAAAAAATAAATAAACATTAAAAAAAAAATTTTAAAGCATGGTTTTAAAGTCTGATGAGTTATCTACAAGCATTAAGTTTCTCCCTTTTGCACTGATGTAACCAAAACTCTTCACCCTGCCTAGTAAATTTTTCCCTACAAATATTAAACTTAAACCCACTGGCTGTGAGGAAAGTCAAGATCCTGAGACCCAGCAGCATTTTACTATGAATTCTGACTGCAAAAACACAGCCATATCAGAGCTTTTGAGTCTAGATGTCTATATGAAAAGATACACACACAGGGTTGCCTGGGTGGCTCAGTCAGTTACGAGTCTGACTTCAGCTCAGGTCATGATCTTGTGGATTGTGAGTTTGAGCCCTGGATTGAGCTCTGGTGACAGCTCAGAGACTGAAGCCTGTTTCAGATTCTGTGTCTCTGTTGCTCTCTGCCCCTCCCCCACTCATACTCAGTCTCTCTCTCTCTTAAAAATAAATAAAAACATTAAAAAATTAAAATGCACACACAGAGAGAAATGCTTTGCTTGCTTTCCCTCTTTTCCCTCAGATAAGATGTCACTTTCAGCCCCACACTAGATGACACAGGTTACATGGAGAGCACACACAAGGATGAAAACCTTGGTGCCTGGGAGAGATCCAGTGAATTCATGTCAAAAGGGGAAATTCCGCAGAGAATTTAATGTAATGCCCATCTCGAAGTGGTCAACCTTCCTGTCCAGTTCCATCCCACCAGAATGTCCACATCAGTCAGATCCTTTTAAACTTATCAAATGGAGCCCTGGAGTTTCAATATCTTAGAATCACCTCCATATTCTAGGTCTTTCACATCTATCTCCTCCATAATGCTTCCCTGGCACTCACAGCTCTTGCCTCAGGGAAGTTAAGGAAGTTATCCAAGGATGCCTCATTAGTAAGTAGTAAAGCTCAGATTTTGACAAAAGTCTGTCTAAATCCAAAGTCCATCATGATCTTAATTTCCTCAAATAGGAATAATGCTCAGACTCTTCCCTAGTAAAAGGTGTGTGAATTTTAATCCAAAAGGTCTAAGTGCAGAGTCCACATCTCCGTTGACCTCATCTCTCTTGCTCACAGACGGCATGCCCGAATTGGTGGCCAGACTGGGCTTAGTGAAACCCACTTACTTTCTTACAGTCCCCACTTGTCATCCTGGAATTACTGAAATGGTGATTCAAGGGAGGAATATTGTGGAGAAGCTCTGGAGGAAAAAAAAAAACTCAGAGCACTTCACAGTGATGTCTCTATAGATGGTCAACTAGTGGCTTTATTGGCAGTTTCAAAACATTTTGGATGTGCTTCAAGCAACGATTACTATAAAGTGAGATTCAAAACCCAATCAAATTTATGAGGCAGCTGACACATCGACTTCACTGTGACATGTTTGTGTGAAAAAAGCATCACAAAAACAGCTCCATTTGTTTCTGGCAAATGTTTGCTTCTTAACAAGTGCCAGTTATTTTATGGAAGGCACAAGATGCTAGAATATCTTTTCCAAGAGAAATTCCAATTCCTTCTGGCTTATAGTAAGCTACTAAGCTACTCTACTGGACCTAATCTGGGGACAAGCATATTTTAAATCATTATCTCCACAAATCATTTTCATCTGTGTGCACTTTCTAAACTTATTAGCTATTACATTTTTAGACTAAAAAAACAACTAGATTGAGGATTTACTTAGAAATATCATTTGGAATTTGGTACTGTAGCTGTCATCACATTTAGCTGTCTCATAGGAAAATGACCTCACGGAAAATCTACAAAATACTTTCAATTCCTTATTATTCCTCTAGCACCACCTCAGTTAATCTTTACCATAGATAGCACTCAATGCATCTATTAATTAACCTTTAAAGAACTAAAGTGTCCCAAGGATATTTTTTAATTAAAAAAATTATGGATCAAACCAATCTTCTCAGTGGTGATTTGTAGCTCAGCATTGCAATTGTATGATTTCCTTCTCACTTTGCTCTAAAGACCTGTCACTGTTTATAGCTCAGTTCATAGGTTCTCATCTACTCTCTGGGTGGAATCCCTCCCTCCTGTGGATTCCCATAGTCTTTTGTTTATTCTTGTCCTAATGCATTTATAATCTTCCTTTCTTTGGGGATACTTACTCTAAAAGATTGAAAATTCTATGAAAACATATTAGACTTTATCCATCTTTGCGGCCTCCACCACATCGAACCTAATTACCCTAAAATATAATTATATTGAAATGAAGTAACTCAGTATAATCTTACTAAATGAGAATATGTTCCAAAACCTAATACTTTGATAGACAGCATTATTTAGGTGATCAAACACCTCCAAAATAGTCTAGATTGTACAAAAATATATTAATCTAAGCTTAATATTTAATATCAGGCAGCCCTGAGACTTTATCTCGCCAGTTATTACCTAAAAGACTGTGGGCGATAGTTTAATCTCTAGAAGTCTTGAGTTTTTAGTAAAATGAGTGATATTAATGCAACATAGTTCTTAGGGTTAATGTGAAGATATACAATGCCTACCATAGAATAAATTACCAATACATGGTCATCATTTATATTCACTTAAATAAATCAGGGCATCTTCTCTGCCTGGGTCAAGGTAGCCTGAGATGGTTTTCAAACTGTGGACTTTGGATGAGCAGTGTGGGCATCATCTGCCAGCTTGTTAGAGATCCTTGCATTCTTTACCAACCTACTAAATGAGAAACTCTAGAGGTGGGCCCAGTAATCTGTTTAAAAAGTCCTTCAGGTGATTCTGATGAACACTAACATTTGAGAACTCTCATTTCTTAGGAGCTTAAACCGTTTATTTGTCACTCACAGTACCTGCCCATTAGCTGGGAGCTTGGCTCCAAGTCAGTCTCAAGGGGAGGCCAAACCTGTAGTGTTACATTTGTTTATATTTCATTGGACAAAACAGGTGTAATGGCCATACCTGGTTTCAAGTGCACTCTTACAATTTGCATAAAAGAAGAAGAAAAGGTACATATGAATAGCCTTAGTGACATCTGTAGGTGATTTCAGTTTTTTGACTTCTTCCCTTGGTGGAAATGGAGCTCTTCGTTAAGTCAAATGCTAATATTTGACCTTTCTCAAAGGAAGGAGCAGATAAAAAACCTCCTCTCCTGTAGAAACCTCACTCAGATAACTCTGCTGCCTTAAAAGGGGAACTTTACCCAATTATCATCAAGAAACTCAATTATTGGTCCAAATTTTTCTCAAGCTAAAGTCTTTCTTTATAATTATTTAATCCTCAAAGCTTGATTAACTTGCTAATATTAGATCTAATATAACTTGCTGATATTAGATCTAATATAAAATGATGCCTGATAGAGACCCCTTTAACCACTACACATTCTACCTCTCCCAGGTAAAGGTATCAGAGCATCACACCTGCCACCAAAAATGTGCAGCAGCACCCAACTCTCAGTCAGCAGAACCTAAGAAATGGAAATAGAAAGTTCTCATCAGCTTTCAGCACTAACCACCGAGTTCCAGAGTGGTGCATATGCTTGTACAGACTGTGCACTGGAGAATACTGACACGCTAAAGGGTGTCGCCACATCACCAACATCAGATCTTTGTATAGTTATTAAGAAAAACATTCACACAACCAGCAGTAAAATATCTAATTTCTTTTAAACAAATTAATTTCTTATCACCCTATTCTGTCAAAAAGAATAAATTGTAAATTGTGTCCAGGAAAGAATAAGCTCCTTCCTTTCTTCCCTTCCTCCTTTCTTTTTCTTTTTTTTTTTCTTTTTTTTTTATTACACTGAAGCAGCTTAAGGTTAGAGATGACCTGTGTACTGCTTCATCCAAGATTTTGCTTTAGGCATTGCCAGTGCCTACCCTGTTTCACAGCCTAACTATACTCTTAAAAACCTATTTATAGAAATTGAGCTTTCGAAAACTGTAACTCTTTTACAAATAGAAGAGGCCCGAAATATGAAGCATAATTATTAAATTTTTCTTAGCGTTCACTTATTTTTGAGAGAGAGAGCACAAGCAGGGGAGGGGCAGAGAGAGAGGGAGACAAAGAATCCAAAGCAGGCTCCAGCCTCTGAGCTGTCAGTACAGAGCCCTACACAGGGCTCGAATTCACAAACTGCGAGATCATGACCAGAGCTGAAGTTGGTCACTTAACCAACTGAGACATCAAGGCGTTCCTGAAGTATAATTGTTTAAAAGCTAAGTGCTTTAGTAATACCAACAATTACCACCCAGATACACCCTGGATATATTTTTCTTAAATCAACTTGTTTGTAGGTAGGGGGTATTCTACTAATTTAGCTCATGTAGATCTAAATAAATTTTACAAAAGAGAATAAGAGAATGATCCATAATTATTTAGAATGAAGTCTCCAAATAAGAGGTTCTGGGTCAGTTAGGTAAAAATTTTGGGAAAAGGGTTTGTTTTTAATTTTGTTAACAGCCTTCCCAAATTCCTGACTCTTGTTTATGCCTATTTTTACACTGCATTGTGATCACTTTTGGATAAATAACTTGTGCTTAACAGTCAACATGTTAACTCTTAAGTCCACCACATTGTTAAAAAACAATAAGTATAGGATTCATGATGAGAATTCTATGCAGTCTGTTATAAAAGTACATGTGAGTACTGACATGTATTAGTAATTGCAAGGCTCTGAGGAAACTCTGCTTTTTGCTCCCACTCAATGTTTCCAATGCACGGAAGCAGTCCCTGCCTTCCTCCTTGCTCATAGTCACTTCTGCTGGACTTCTCCCAGGGTTACTAATAGCTCAGCCAAAGACAATAGCTTGGATGTCAAACATGCTGCAAATATAACAGTCACTTCTTGAGTGAATCCCTGTGAATGAGCCTCCCTGGGGATAAACCACACAAGGCCATTGAAGGAATATTTGGCTAAGCACCCTTAGGAAGATAAAAATTTGAAAGTATGAAGGGAACTTTAATTGCAGAAGATACATGCACAGCTTTAAAAACTAAAGCCAGAGTCCTTCAAAAACTCTAGTCTTTCTTTATACATTTAATTTACCACAATTTTACTTTTAGCATATTGAGGAATTTTCGACTGTAGTAACGAGTCATTTCAATCGACTCTTCCTACTGCCAGCAAACATCAAGACAGGAAGAAAGAATGCAGAGGAAAAATGGAGCCTACTTCTTCTTACAGACTGGATGCTTTGTTTACAAAAGCTGTGATGCATGGCTCAGGCCAAGAACACTTTCCTATAACCCCTGAAGACACATGATCTATAAAAGTAATTACAAAACAACTTGAATCTCTTCATACACTTTTCTTTTTACTGCTGGTAAGAACATTTCACATGAGATCTACCCTTCATAGATTTTTAAGTGTAAAATGCAGTATTGTTGACTATAGGCACACTGTGGTACAGCAGATCTCTAGAAGTCATTCATCTTGTGTAAGTGAGCCTTTATGCCTGCTACTTAGTAATTCCTTATTTCCAGAAAATGCAAATCGAAACCACAATGATATACCACATGCCTGTCTGGTGAGGATGTGGAAAAATTGGAACCGTTGCACCATGTGGGTAAGAATGCTAACTGGTGCAGAGAAAACAGTATGGAGGTTCCTCAAAAACTAAACATAGAACTACCATTTGAAAAAGCAATCTTACCTCTGGGAATTTATCCAAAATAATTGAAATCAGACTATTGAAGAGATGCTAGCATTTGAATGCTTATTGTAGCATTATTCACAGGACTCAAGATATAGAAACAACCTAAACATCCATCAAGAAGTGAATGTATAAAGAAAATGTGGGATATTAAGTTGTGTGTGGGTGTGGGTGTATGTATTATACAATGTATTCATATACTTTTTAAAACACCTACTATAGTAACCTTTACTCTATACTTTTTAAAGCACTTTTGAAAAGCCCCCAGCCCTGGGGAGCCTGGGTGGCTCATTCAGTTTACTGTCTGACTTTAGCCCAAGCCATGAACTCACAGTTCCTGAGTCTAAGCCCTGTGTTGGGCTCTGCCTGGAGCCTGCTTTGGATTCTGTGTCTCCCTCTCTCTCTGTCCCTTTCCCACCTTCCCCCACCTCTCTCTCAAAAATAAATTACACATTAAAATAATTGTTAAAAGGCCCTCAGCCCTATAAAACTACAAAATGATCATAACTCAAGGTTCCAATGAGAAATAATACTGGGAAAGGGCTATTAATATGATTATGATGACTATTATTATTATTTTCACTTTACTTCTATCATTCTCCTCCCCTTGCACTTTTCACAGATACTTCCATAGAATGTGAGGAAAGAAACGAGATTAAGATAGATACAACACTTCTTTGAAGCTCATGAGGAAATGGGCTCAGTCATTTCTATGTAGCACATTAAATAATAAAATGCAATACTTGCCTCATATGTTTTTTATAGCTATGTTTTCAAGTTTCCTCTGTCTCTAGAAACCAATTACCTGCAAGCATAACACCCACATGTACAGAAATTCTTTTTAACTTCTGCTTCCTATTAAGTACTAGTGTCTAGGACTTAGCAGTCACTACCCAAATTTAGAGCTGACCTACCAAGAAAGTTCTATAAGTTTGAGCTTAGATAATACAGAAGAGGGTGGTACAGGTTTGCTTTTTATCAAAAAAGTGCTGATAGTTGTTTAAAGAATATTGTTGGATCATTTATTTTAATAGCTTCTCATTTCCTGTTTCAATTTGTAATTCCTATGGGACTTAGGAAATAAGTGCTATTCTAGACAAGTTTCATTTGGTAAACATTGATTCCTTTTCTCTGATTCTGATAAGAGCAGAAATAAACTGTTCTTCTCCCCTATTTTTATACCCCAGCACCCCAGATGGATGTCCTGAGCTGACCTGTGGCTAGTGGTCACAATGCCCTCTCAGCACAGTCCCTGCCAGGACTTTGAGCCTCTCACTGTCCTACTTCAGCAAAGGATAAAAAATGAGGCCTCATCTTGTTTCCTCTTACATGAAAAACAATTCAACATATTTTAGGAAAGAGGAAAACAAGCCTTTTTTAGGAAACAGTACAACTATTTGCTAAAATATATTGATCAATTTTCTAATAGCTCTCCCTTCATGTCATTCACTGGCCATCTCTGTGGCCTTGAACAAGTGATGTCATTTCGTCAGACCAGTACCTGCATCTGTAAACTGGAATTAGTAATAGTACGGTCTTCAAAGCATTATTAGAAGATTCAATAAACAATGCTTAGCAAACAGAAATCTAGGCGAAATCACATTACTCAGTACCTATGCATTTAGCCCAGATCATGGCACTAGGAAAGAACTGGCAAGAAATAGCACTGGAAGAAAGGAAGAGAGAGAGAGATAGAGACAGAGAGATACAGAGACAGAGGAAGACACACACAGACACACATAGACCCACAGACACAGACACACACACACACACACACACAGAAAATAGTGGTACATTGTCTTGAAAATGCATAAATAGTCCACAGTCCACATCCACAGTGTATCTTGGGGGTGGGAGTAAAGTAGAGTCTAGATAAGATAAAATTGAGCTGATCATTATTGAGGATGAGTTAAAGTACACAGGATTTCATCATATTATACTTTTCTGGATAATTTTGAAATATTGCACAATTAAAATATTTAAGCAAATAGAAAGAAAACCAAATTCTTGGTATGTAGGTCCCTACAACTGTGGAAGAAGTCATATATTTGCATGAGCTTAATTTTCCTTCTCTGCATACATATATTTTTTAAATTTTTATCTCGAAATAGCCTATCCTCATTCTTGCCTTTATTTTTGCCAGGACATGCTGTTCGGTATGTGTTTTTTAGCTGTTCTCAGAATATGTTTGGCAGTAATATATCCTCTTAGAGAAGTAGAAGGCAGAGGGCAAGGGGTTGCTTCCAAATCCCCCAGGGGAGGATCTTCATAGTTATTAAGATAAAAATTGTCATAGGCTTACAGGAGATCACAAATTACCTCTCCTGTTCTTTTGGGATCCTTGACCTAAAAGAAGCCAGGGAAACCAATTGACGGGGAACAATGCATGCTATCCAAGGAGCCCATCTATAGCTACAAAAGACTGTTGAGAAGATTAATGACATCAGCCCCGACTCCTTTCTGGAAGGTAGCTTCTGACGTTATGATAGTCTAAGGTGCAGTGCACCATAGGCCTGAGAAGCCCTAAGGGCCTTTTCTTAACATGAGGCATTATTACTATTAAGACATAGTTTCTGAATAACTGGATATTCCCATGTTAATCAGCCTCAGATTCAGACTTTTAGGACTATGAAAAAGCCAGAAAGTACTCTAGCTGTGTAGTTAACAGTTTGTTTGATGTCTGTTGTTGCAAAGAAAAATTATGAGAATAAATTTTATGATGCTTGTTTTCAAGGGTTTGGACAAAGACTTCAAGAAGATATATGAAAATGAGACTGAACATGTCTTGATCCCAGCAAGGAATAATGTACTATTTATCTATTGCTAAATCACAGATTACTCCAAAACAGAGAAACTTAAAACAATAGTAATTTTCTCAAAGTTTCTTTGGAACAATAATCTGGGTGTGAATCTGGGACTCTCTGGTTCAAGGTTTCTCATAATATTGTGATCCACCTGTACTGGGCTAGAGTTATCTCAAGATTCACCTGGAGAAGGTCCCTTTCCAAGCTCATCACATGGTTGTTGTCAGGATTCAGTTCCTCATAGGTGTTGGACTAAGGATATCAGGTTCTCACTGGAGCCCATCACAGACAGCTGCAAAAATAATCCCAGTGATTGGTTTTGTTAATATTTTTCTTGCTTTTTATTGCTGATGGGATGCAACCCCCAAATTTGTTGTAAAATTAGCCAAAAATCCTTCTGGCTGGAGGAACCACACCTTCAAACTGCCTCAGTGCTACCCTGGCGTTTGTCACCTAGCCAACCCTCTACTTAACCTATCACATCTCAACTTAAATGGTCCTTTTTCTGGGAACCAATTTTTGATTCTCTAAGAAAACCATATGTAACATATAATAATATAATTAAGATTTTGTGATTACTTGTATTAATGCTTCATGGCAGCATGTTTTATGGAAAACAAAACCAAACCAAAAAAAACATCAAACATGGGATGAGGAGATGTGAGTTCTAATGTCCCTGCTGCCCAATGGGAAGCTGAGGTGAAGTCACCTTTTCTCTCTGAAGCCCATATTCTTCATCTCCAAAATGTGGGATCAGATTGCCCAGTTCCCTTGAGGTTCGGAAGGCCTGGCTTCCTGTCACCAGAGGTTTAAATGGCACCTGCTTCCCTCACCATCATGATGAACACCTCTGAATATTCTTCAATAATCAAAAGTCACATTCCAGCCAGAGTATGTCAAGGTAGAACCATCTGGTACAGCAGGTGGTAAGTGTTGAGTATCCATATGTACCACCTAGTCCTGGGGAACATTCTAGTTTCTTTTCAGTGGTGGGGAATGATCCATCTACAATGCTTGTGCTGATTCTCTCCGTTTCTCCAGAAACACGGACTTCACCTAGCTATCCTGGAATCCAGTAATAATGGGTATAGAACAGCTCCTCTATTCACAAAGTAAATGCTCAGCAAGTAAGTGCTTGCAGATCAATTTAAAAATAAACAAATAAAAATAAATGGATGAGTGTCAGAGGAACAGACTTCCAGTTAGTATCTTCCACGCCGTGAGATCTGTGAGAGCACACAGAGACATTCCATGATTTCAAAGAGGTTGGTTCCCAGGACTATAGGGTGGTACCATTCACCGAAATGCATTGATAACAGTTTTTGGTTTTAATAAACTAAAGATGGATAGATTAGGATGTCTGGGTAGCTCAGTCAATTAAGTGTGCAACTTCGGCTCAAGTCATGATCTTGCAATTTATGAGTTCAAGCCTCGTGCCAGATTCTGTGCTGACAGCTTGGAGCCTGCATCCTGCTCCAGACTCTGTGTCTCCCTTTCTCTGCCTCTTCCTGGCTCACACTCTGTTTCTCTCTCTCAAAAAAAAAAAAGTAAGTAGATAAACATAAAAAATTTTAAGAAAAGATGAGTATATGGATGTGTTACGCTGATTAAGACAATAATAATAACACTACGTACACGCTTTGTTTTCCAAATTTTCAAGGGTAGAAGACTCAAAAGTATAAGCTAGCAAAGTTTTTCATATTCTCCTTGCCGCACAGTTCTGTCTCTGTTTCTTTCACCTTTAATAGGGGAACGATCCCACAACCTGTTTCTTTTCCCTTACTTCCCCGAATTACCAAAGACTGACAGAAGAATCAGGGAAGGATATCTGCATTTTACATAGAATTCTCCCATCCCTGAATAAGCCTTTTACATGTATTCTTCTGTGGACACCTGAGATAACCTCATGGCATTTCCCCTGAGAGGAAAAATCAGACTGAAGCCTTGGATTTGCACCAACTCTCTCCATAATTTATTTTCCTGATTCACAGAGGAAGATAGAAACTCAAACTGTATATTATGCATAGAAAACACTGCCTTATTTAAAAAGGAGAAAAGAAACACAGAAGTTAATAGAACTAACATTATAAAATTTATTAATTGACACAAGATTGAGGTTTTGTACAAGGTGCTTACCACGGACTGAAAGGTCAGGGTGAGGATTCTGGCCCTTGTAAGGCCCTTGTTCCTGAAGACCATGTACCCGACTATAAGAAAAGACCAGAGCTTATGTTTTGCGGGCCTTCCTCACAGAGCCATCCAGCATGGTCCAGAGCTAGAAGAGCCACCATTTTCTTCTCATGGTGGCATCTACTGTGATGGAAAGAGCACCAGCTAACCAAGCCATCCATCCCTTATGAAACATGCTCAAATGACAAAAGAATGCATACCTGTCTTGACAGTTTGCTCTGAAAATAAAGCAACGTGATATGAAGGTGACTTATAAATTGTACACGGGGAGATAAATGGGAGGAGTGTTTTAATTGTTTTAATTTATATCATTGTTAGGACTGAGTAGTGACACTGTATAAGGCACTGTGTTAGGCAGTATATACACAACTCACCTAGCCTTACCCTAAATCTTACATGTATTGTAACGCTGGTGCTCCAAATAGAGAAACTAAAGTCCAGAAAGTTTACGTGGCTTAACCCTATTCTAGGCTGTTCCATGGCAATGTAGGGGCTCACACCCAGTCCTCTGACTCCTGTGTTTAAATTCCACCAATAACTCATCTCTTTTCTTTGCCTTTATTTATCTTATACATAATGCATATGGCATAAGGGAAAACCTTTGGCACAAAATCTTTACTTTCAGCAAAGTTTTAATGAATATCCTACCAAATCTTGGAGAGTGACTGCCAACGAATCTGTCATTGGGTCTCAGCCAGCAATAAACTCAGTGTTCAGTGCTGAGATGGAGACTTAGGAATCGGACTCCTGAAGGGAGTGGTGTGTTGAGCCAAAAGGTAACATTTTATGTAGTTCCTTCGTGGGTTTTAACTGCATTCCCTTTAGTGCCCTTTCATTTCTCACTCTCAAGTGTGGGGGTGAGAAAGGAATTAATTATAGTGAGCCAACGCTCCTGCCCACAACAGAAAGCTGCTCATAAACTGTCGGCTAGGGATAGATGTTCCTATAAAAAAAATGAAATGAGAGGCCATTCCTCCCCTGGAAAAGGCTGAGAATAGGCATTGCTCTACTTGTGTTGTGAGATGCTTAGACTATTCAAAGGTTAGTCTTCCTTTGATGTGGCTTCCTTTTTGGGCCAGAAGCCCTTGAAAGTACAGTAATTTCTTTACCTTGTTCTTATACACCTGTTCACATATATGTATGGACTCATATGCACACATTTCAGATGCAAACATCACATATATGTGGACTCAGACATATGCAGTCATGCACATACTCAGGCATACATGCGCGTGCACACACACACACATGCGAAACTGAAGAGAAAAGGAGTCAAGCTTCAGCTGGCTCTGAGTCTGACAGATTGCTCCTCAGATTCTAGGTCCATCATGCAATATCTATAAAACATGAATTATTATCCTTTCCTTTTTGAGATTCAATTTGGTATAATACCATCTCTTTAAGGGATTGTTGTACAAAATGTGTTAAGGGATACAATGCATGCAAAAATAACAGTACAGGAACTTGATGCACAGCAAAAACTGAGGAAATCTTTTACAGAGCATTCACATTCCTAGGACCCAAGTTAGCCAGGAATCTTCTGCAAATGGGATAGGGGAATTTTCATTCAAGGGTGGAAATTGGAGGCCAGGTTCCATATTCCATGTTCTGGGCTTCAAAGAGATATTACTGTATTATACACAGTGTTTGTATATAGTCTGGAGAAAACAGAATTAAGAGCAGGTTTTGTTATGTAAAGGAACTGGTACCCTTTAGATTTTTTTTTTTTTGCAGTAAAAGAAAGAGAAAAGGGAAATTAAGAGAATGAAAGGAAAAAGAAATACTCTTGACAAAATTCAATAAAGGATGCATAATTGTTGATTTAGTAAATAGTAATTGAAAAGAAATAAAAAATCAGGGGACAGAGAGTGGAGAAAGAGCATTAAGCTAGGGATAAAAATGATCTAGAATCTGGTCCAGGTTCTACCACTGCCTGACCATAAACTTACTCAAATCACAATCCAACTCTAGGCTCCATATTGAATAAAAATTCCTAGAGTAAACATGATGGTTTATAAGAACCCTTTCTTCATTGATAGTCTGTGACTTTGGTACTAGTCATATGAAAGAGTATGGATACCCAATGTTTGACTAAACATGAACCAAAAAAAAAAAAAAACCTAATAAGAAGGAGTATAAATGAATACACATCATCATTAGGTAAATCCAGTGCACCTTCAATAGTAAAATGTGGACTTATTCCACCTATAATATTCCAAACATACTTGTCCAAACTCCACAGATAATTATTAAACAGATGGTTTTCAAGTGCATGGAAGGAATGAAGGAAGGAAGGGAGGGAGGGAGGGAAGGAGTGAGGAATGGGATGAAAGGAAGGAGGAAAGAAAAGACAAATAGAGAAACATTAGACAAGATCCTTAGGAGCCAATTATACTCTTAAAGTGAAAAGTCATGTTTGTCTTTGTCACCCAATATTGTGCACCACATGATTTTGAAATGCACTCAGTAAGAAAGGAAGAAGGTCCAGAGAGAGAAATGAACTATGTATCCTTATCTTAGTATTTCATAATAATTCATTGCTGTAGTTATGATTTTATAAAATAGTACAAAAATTCCACTCTAGAAATTATAGTTGTTCAGTGTAATAGTGACTCTTTTAAAAATTATAAATCTCTTTGGAAGAACATTACTGGTAGATAAGGACACTATTCAATGTGTATACACTTGATGGAGACTCTGAATTATTCACTGGGTCAATCTAGATATTCATATCTAGAATTCTGCCAAAAATCTTTCTGCTTGGATCTCTCTAATACACATTTTTTACTGACTTAGAAAAATACATTAAATACTTCTTTATCTCATTTATAAGTAATATAAAATGGAGGTGAAATGCCATAGCGATTGGAAAACAGTCAAGGAAAATAAAAGGTTTTGATCAGCAATTCCAATCTTACAATTTAGCCTAAGACAAGAGTTAAGCAGATCCATTGGAATATAGAATATCCATAATAGAAGAGCATTTCCTGGAGGATTTCTTATCCTATAAAAACTCTTTATGAATAACTCCAGATAATTACGATATAGTCATACAATGAACTATTCAAAAATCACATATAAAAGAAGATATACTCATACCACAAATGATGATACAGCATTAAGACGTGTGTATTTGGTGAGGAGATCATCTGAACAAGAGTATTACACAGTAATAGCATTTTTAAAAGGCCATTTTTAGCTTGCAAGAATATATACTTAGAAGTAAAAAAAAATTATGTCTAAAGATTCAGAAGGTGCTTATTATGTTCCTTAGTCCTCCCTCTTTTACATTTGTTTACGTGTGTTTATAAAGTAACAACTTTTGAGCACTCACTAGTTGGGATGACTAGTCTATAGGTCTTTTATTTTGCTTCAAAAACGTGTTTTGGCCCTGAGTATTAAAACAGTTATTATGTAGAATGTTCTATTTGTCTTAGCTATCCTCAGGATTCGATCCAATTTATGAATTTTTGATAGGAATATCAGAAAAGTTATGTTTTCTTCTTTCAGTGCACTGGGTCAGGAAGCACACTGACATCATCTTGTCCTAATATTGGTAATGTTAGCTTTGGTAACATAATTAAGGTGATATCCAGATTTCTTCACTGTGAGGTCTCCCTTTTCCTCTTTGTAATAGTTCAGTAATTTGGGGAAATAATTTGAAATTATGTAGATATCCAGCAAAGATTGAGAAGCTATAAATTACTTTTTCACACATCTTAACATAAATATGAAGATTTTTTTAAAAGCTCTCATGTGATTATAGTATGTCATCAGTTTGAAAATGACTATCCCAGACGTACTGACTTGGAAAATGCCAGTAGAAGGAGAATTGTATGCAGACTATGAGTACATTTAGAAAGAAAGATAGAATGAAAAATTTCTCAACTTACTACATACTGTGTATGAGCACAGAAGAAAACAAATGTGGAACTATCTGAAATACAGGAGTTTGATAAATTTGATAAGGGTAAACATGTTAATTACATCATTCCTTATTGTTTCTTACATGCATATATTTTATAATAATATTTGACATAAAGTTCAAGATTCTGTATAAGCACATAGAACTTAACACAGTATGCCTCACAGAAATAAAACTGGAAAATGATTATTATTTAAAAATTTATATTCTTGCACATTGTTTCAATTGTTTTAAAACGTGTGATATTTTTGCAAAATGTTGAACTCTATACAGTTTTGTTTGCTTGTTTGCTTAATACAAGTAAACTAATTCTCATATATATACAGTTAGCCTGTGACCTACCAGTCAAAATACTCTTTCCCATTTCTATCTGGGTGCCTCATACTGAAGTGACCTCTAGAGGGCTTCTTACATTTTTGAGCTGCTCTTACTTGCTCTTAACATAATGTCACAGAGTTGACAGGAGGAGAAAAGAGTACAGGAATCAGGCTCAATGTGTATCTCCCTAAACCTAAAGGGTCCCTCTCTCACAGCCCAGAAATAAGTCCTGCTTTAAACACCTCTCCACACTTGGTACTTGTTTCTCTGTGATCTCTCCCTCACCATTGTTCATACCACAGTAATTAAATAACCACAGAAAAAAATCCTTTAACCCCAGGCAAGGAGAAGATGAAACCAGAGGTCTGTGCCCACGGGCAGATATCTGAAACATGTGCCAAGAGTCTTTGTTGTCATGTGAACTGGAGGGAACAAATAGACTAAACAGTACATTTACATTACATACAGGGAATAGGAGAAGATTATAGAATACTGGTGTATTCAGTGCTGGCAGTGAATGAAATTTTTTCCATCTTTTAAAAGGGCAATCTGAATAGGTAATAAATACATTAAAACGATATGCATTTTGACCTGGTAATCCCAATGCTGACAGTTTATCCTAATGAAAAATAACCTTAAAGCAAGCAAGAAAGCAAGCAAACAAACCAAAAGTAGCAAAGAATAGGTAACTCATATTCTAGTGGGGAGTTGTAGGGTAAATTTCAGGGTGTCAGCTCAATAGATCACTGTGTAACCACAACAAATGAACTCTTTAAAGTCCATTTTGATGCTTGGAGATGTTGATATGGAATCATTAGAATAGGAAGAGCCTTTAGGAATAGCCAAGTTCATCATACTTTTGGATGCGCAGTATCAGTTTTGGAGCTTGGTAATGTGGATCCTGAGGCCTGAAATCTAACTGCCCATTCAGCCCCACTACTGCTTCATTCCCATGCCTGGCTCTCCAAGGCCAGCTCTTGGTCACCTCATTATCCAGTTGGGTGTCTGAGATCTCAGCAGATGTATTATTGCTGCCCTTACAGAAGTCTAACTATAGGGACTCATAGAGTCTCCTGACTTTCTAAGCAGGAGGAATTCAAATTAATAATCTAAAACCTGAGAGTTTACTCCTGGGAGGATCAAGCTTTGCTAACCCCAGCCACTGTTCCCTTGCCAGCCTTCTTGCTTGCTAAAATGTTTGTCAGAGAAAGGAGGTGTCAAAAAAAAAAAAATTCACCAGAAGGAGTTCAACAGACAAGAAAGTCTTGTGGGTTCTTTTTTTCTTTTTTTTTCTTTTTTTTTTATTCCAGCAGCTGGAAAAAAATCCTACTAGAGCATTAGGATAGAGTTTGGTCAATGTGATTACACCATCACTGTTGGATAATTGGTGCTTAATTGAAGTGAGGCTCCTACCCACTCACATAGACTGTGATGAGGTAATATGTCTATCTTCCTTGGTGATTATTTTTCAAAGGGAGAGTTCCTGTCCTTGAGAAATACATTCCTGGGTTAAAAAAGTGGTAAGGAAGCCTTAACATCTTAAAGGGCAGAGAAAACACTTATATTTCCAAATTTTCTGAATCAAATGCTTAAAGAATATGGAAGTCAGGGGCCAATGATAAAAAACAAAAACAAAAAAAAAACTTGCCTGAAGTTGAGTCAAGCTGAGGGAATGTTAAGGCAGTCTAGATCAGAGAGAACATCCATGAGGAGAGAGCTGGCCAGGATCATGTTTGTTTGGAAATCAGAAAAAAAAAGATCCTAATTTCCTGGACTTTTGTACCAGTAATAGTACCATATTGCCATCAATTTCATTGTTTGATTTTTTAAATGTTTTTAATGTTTATATATTTTTGAGAGAGAGAGAGAGAGAGAGAGAGAGAGAGGAAGGGGGAGAGGGAGTAGAAGACAGAGACCAAAGCAGGCTCCAGGCTCTGAGCCTTCAGCACAGAGCCTAATGCAGGGTTCAAACTTACAGAGATCATGACCTCAGCCCAAGTTGGACACTTAACTGACTGAGTAACCCAGGAGCCCTTTAATTGTTTGATTTTAATGGCTGAGGAGACCAATGCACAGTCAACTCCTTGTCAATTACATTTGTCACAGGCCACATGAAAGCAGACTGTGGGAAGCTATTTCTACAACAGAAATTTACATGCAGGAAATTTACTGGGGGGTATTCTTAGGATGAAACTCTGTTGGGAAGTGAAGAAACCAGGGTTGGTCAGAAGAAGTAGAAATGTGATGCCATCTCACTGAAAATTTCAGTCAACACTGTGGTGAGTTTTAAAGAGAAGAAGGCTCTACATAGTTGCCCCTTATTAGAATGAGGTACCCAGGTCTTTATATGCCTACTTGGTGAGGCATTGCATATGAACTCCTCCATAAACCTCCCTCCCTGGAAGGCCACATGGTCTTGGGCGAGGCAAGTCTCAGTGGAGGACAGTCATTGGCTTGGGGAACTCATCTGCAAGCTGATCATGTAATTTAAAACATCCCATCCAGATTCTCCTTATCACAATTATAAAGGATGCTTTGTAATTTTTACACGAATCATCACCTGAAACTATCATGTTTACTTATACAAATATTTTTCATGTCTCTCTTTCCATCTAGAATGTAAGATCTGTGAAGACAGGCACTTGGTGTTTTATTTATCTCTGTATTCCCATCACTTGGCATGGTATGTGGGTTATAGTAATTAGCAATATTTGCTAAATCAATCAATCAGTAAATGGGTTGCATGTTTTCTGTGTATTAAAAACTTGAAAGTTCTGAGACATTTTTGATCCTACCTACATAAGAGGCTCATTGCTGATAAGCTCTGGTTCTGAAGAAGTCCATCTCCTGAAACAAATCTCCTTTGTATCTTCCTTTAGGGAATTCCCATCATAAGGACATAGGTTTTTTGTTGTTGTTGTTTTGTTTTGTTTTGTATTTTTTTCTCTATGACACAACACTACCTGACATTTGTTGATGTTCTGTAAGTATTTATTTAATGAATAAACAAATGGATGAAAAATAAGTTAGTCAATCGTAATTCTGCCTCTTGGATCCACATGAAATGAACCTGAACTTTTCCTCGTAGTAGCCATCTAGTTTCTTTTTTTTTTTTTTAACATTTTTATTTATTTTTGAGAGACAGATTGTGAGTAGAGTAGGGGTAGAGAGAGAGAAAGAGGGAGAAACAGAATCCAAAGCAGGCTCCAGGCTCTGAGCTGTCAGCACAGAGCCTGACACAGGGATCAAACTCACAAACTCAGGAACTCCAAGATCATGACCCAAGCCCAAGTCAGCCACTTAACCGACTGAGACACCCAGGCGCCCTATAGCCATTTAGTTACTTTTTTTTTTAACTTATTTTTGAGAAACAGAGAGAGACAGCATGAGCAGGGGAGGGTCAGAGAGAGAGGGAGACACAGAATCTGAAGGAGGCTCCAGGCTCTGAGCTAGCTGTCAGTACAGAGCCCCACGCAGGGCTCGAACCCACAAACCGCGAAATCATGACCTGAGCCAAAGCTGGACGCTTAACCGACTGAGCCAACTAGGTGCCCCTGCCATTTAGTTTCTGAAACTCCCTTTCTACTTAATCTCTCCAAAGCAATAACTGACATCTTCATCATTTCTCAGATGACCAGTTTCCAAACGCTTTCAACATCATAGCTTGTTTTCTACCGACTAAAATTAAGGTGGTCAAGAGGCTTACTCACGTTTTGCTGATTTATATATAGTTCCCTCTACAACTAAGATAGCAGATCCTTGAGAGCAGAGGCTGTGCCCTATCCTTCTAATTCCCACCCTACTTAGCATAGCACTTCACAACCCTGGATATAGGAGTTGCATAATAAACATTTGCAAATGAAGTTGTTAGCCACTTTCAAAATTGCAAGTTGATAAAGTTTAGCTAAGCTGATTAAGTTGCGAGGACTAAGCCTCTTTTCCTTCCCTTCATTCTTTAGATACCTCTTATTTTTTTTAAATTTATTTCTCTTTTTTCTGTGTAACTTTAACCCAAGGAAATATTCCTCCCTTCTAGGATCTAATTAAAGCTTTCTGGGGGCACCTGGGTGGGAAAGTCGGCTGAGCATCTGACTTTGGCTCATGATCTCACGGTTGTTCAGTTCAAGCCCCGCATCTGGTTTGTGCTGGCAGGTCAGAGCCTAGAGCCTGCTTTGGATTCTGTGTCTTCCTTTCTCTCTGCCCCATCCCTGCTCACACTCTGTTTTTCTCTCTCTCAAAAATAACTAAACCTTTTAAAGAGTCAATAATTATAATAATTGCCAGAAGACACACCATGCCTTAGGTTCTAATAGCAAACACTCTTAAAAGGAAAGTGACTGTGCCTACAAATCTTTCAATTTTATATAGTAAGTAATAACATCCATAAGAAAATAAGAAAGGATAAAGTTAGAGAATATGGGTGCAAGAACATGAATTTGTTGCAAATAAGGTGTAAATAAAATGAAAGAACATAGTCTGGAAAAGAATCTACGGCCTTATTAATACTCTCCATATTTAATGAAAATGGCCTCATTCCAACAACTCTGAAAATAATTTGCACAATTCATTAGTCCATAGAAGTCTACTATCAGCTGTGCATGTCCCATAATTCCCACTAAAACTTTATTTCCCTAGTCCCTCTTTCTGTCTGGACATTAGTTCACACTGACAATGTATTAGAAATTATGTTTAGTACCAGGTATCCCATGGAGGATAAGACAATCAAAGCTCTGAATGCCTGGAATTGCATTCAGGCATGGAAGACAGACATTAAATACAAATTTACACATTGACTAAATATAATTTTATTTCACAAAAGATGCTACTGACTCTAAGAATATAACGAATAATGCTGAAAATATCTAACATGCATTGTTCGGCAAGGATGTGGAGGAAGGGGAACTCTCTAGCTCTTTTGGTGGGAATGCAATCTTGTGCAGCCACTTCGGGAAACATTATGGAGGCTCATCAAAAAGCTAAAAATAGAACTTCTGTACAACCCAGCAATGTCACCACTAGATATTTACCCAAAGAATACAAAAATACTAATGCAAGGGATACATGCACCCAATGTTTAGAGAAGCATATCAAAATAGCCAAATTATAGAAACAGCTGAAGTGTCCACTGACTGATGAATGGATAAAGAAGATTAAGATATAAGATTACACACACACACACACACACACACACACACACACACTGGAATATTACTCAGCCATATAGACAAATGAAATCTCACCATTTGCATTGACATGGATAGAGCTACTGAGTATATTGCTAAGTGAAATAAGTCAGAGAAAGACAACTTTCTCTCATATAATTTCACTCATGTGGAATTTAAGAAATACACAAATAAATAAAGGAGAAGAAGAGAGAGGCAAATCAAGAAACATACTCTTAACTAGACAGAAAAAACTGAGAGTTACCAGAGGGGTGGCTGGTAGAGGGATGGGTTAAATCGGTGATCAGGATGAGGAAGTGTGCTTGTTGTGATGAGCACTGGGTGTTGAATGGAAGTGTTCAATCACTATATTGTACATCTGAAACTAACTGGAATTTAAATGAAAACTCACAAAAATAAAATGCATTGACTTTTTTTTATGATACAGAAGACCCTTAAGAATACTATTTCATTCACTCTCATGGCCATCCTATTAAGATGAAGAAGGACAGAGAGGTTAAGAGATGTTTCCAAAGTCACAGAGCCAGAACTTAGGAGTGGTAGAATTTAATCTACAACAAAATCCATGTTCTAAACCCTGACCTGTGCTGAAGACTTTTGGGCAAATGGAGGCTTAGAAAGGTATACTGATGGGCCCAGGGTCGCACACCTGATAAGTAAAAGAAGATGTAACCCAGCATGTCTGACTCCAAAATGCATGTTCTTAGCATTAAACATAAAAGATTGATTTCCTTGGTGTTTCAGTTTGGGATGGAGAATATCTTGATTTGGGCCTAACCTTCTCCAGGATAGAGCCAGCCTTGCCCCTCAGGCAGTTGAGGAAATAGATATTGCTGTACCTTGCCCTTTTGTTCTGACAAACCAGATGACCTTCCTTCTCTCTGCCAGCAGTACTATTGCTCCTCTTCTTTCTGTTCCTTCGGTAAAACTCTCCTTCTCCGCCAACCCTTCGCCCGTTATACCACAAAGCTGATGGGCTGTTCCAACTCTGCATGTTTTCAACACTTACCAACTCCTTGGGCACTTCATTAATCTGCACCTGTTTGTGCGCTGCTCTGAGAGTGTCCCCAAGTCATTTTCGTGTGTGTATCCTCTTTCTCCTCAATTCAGTTTTATGTACATGCAAGGCATAAATAGAAGCCTTTATGGGTTTTGTAGTGGCCTTCACAGAGCCTGGTTCAATTCTTGTACACAATGAGGTTAATGAAATCATGCAACCCTCCTCCCTTCCCTGGACACACTGATGTAACTGCATGATGAAGGAGAGAGGACAGAGAGACAAGAAGAGTAAGCATTTGCAGGTGTTGTTCTTGTGGGAAAAAAATGTCTTCACATAGAACACATGGTAAAAAATATTTTACCTACCGGGAAGAGTTAGACAATATCTCAGAGGTCTGCACTGGTTAGAGAGAAACCTTCCATTTCAGGGACATATCAGGGAAGTGAAAGGGAAGGTAACATCTAAACTAAACTTTAAAAAATGATAGTAAGTGGGCGTTTAGAGAGGGGATGGTATTGAAAATGACAGAACAATGGAAATAAAGTCCTCAATGGGGTAACTGTAGTCAAACATAAGGAAGAAGAAACAGGCCCATTTGGTTAGGCACTGAATGCAGCAATTGTGCAAAAGAGAAATAATGATTGAAAAGGTGAAGAGGGTCTAGATATAGGAGAGCTTGAACAGCAGCACTTAGAGTTTGAAATCTAATCAGTAGACAAGAGGGAACCACAGGAGTTCTAAGTGTCAAAGAGCACATGATATGGTTCAGAAAAATTCAACTTCTTTACCATGGATTGAATGGTTGAATGGGAACAGACTGTAGGCAGGGAAACAAATTATGAAGTTCTTCTAGCACATCAGAAAGAAGGAACAGTGGTCTGAGACAGAGCAAGAGTGGAATGGAGGGAAAGCTGGGGTGGGGTGGTGTTTGTGAGGGCTTCACAGAGGACAAATGCACAGGGCTAAGCATAGATGCCTATATGGGCACAGGGGAGAGGAGAGAATGAATGCAAAGCCCAAATATCTAATCTGGTGACTGAGAATGACAATAGCTAACATTTTGTGGTTGTATGCTCTGTTCCATGTATCATGTTAAACACTTGATACATGCCTTAGGTCACTGAATCTTTATAATAACTGCTGTGAAATAAGTAGCAGCTATGAAGTTAGATACTGCTATAAATCTCACTTTATAATTATGGCAATCAAAGCAACAAAAGTTAAACAACGAGTCCAAGTACACTCAGCTGCAAGCGACAGATCTGAAATTATGAGCCCATGAAGTCACGCTGCTCAGTCCACAGGCTTAACCATAAGACACAACGTAATGTCAAGCACCGAAATGATAAACATGGAAACCAAGTGAGTAAGGGGTGATTGGGCAGAAGGATCCCAAGAAACATCCTGCAAGACAAAAAAGAAAACAAAACAAAACAAACAAAAAACAAAAACAAAACGCTATGGTGGGGCTGCCTGGGTAGCTCAGTCAGCTAAGTGTCTGACACTTGATTTCAGCTCAGTTCATGATCTTGTGGTCATGAGACGCTGCCCAGCATAAGACTCTGTGCTGAGTGTGGGACCTACTTGGGATTCTCTCTCTCCTTCTGCCTCTGCCCCCCAATTACACATACATGCTCACACACACTCTCTCTCTCTCTCTCAAAAAAAAAAAAAAAAGAACAATAACAAAACAACCCAGAAACGCTGAAGAACATAGGATAGATTCAAACAGGAAGATGCAGTGAGAACTGGTCCCACATACTGAATGTTAATTGTCCCAGGCGCTGCACAACATATTTTAGATAATTTTCCTATTGAACGTATGTAAATACATTATGAAGTAGGCACTATTATTACTTTCCCCCTTTTATAGCTAAAGAAGCTGAGGATCAGAATAATTTAGTAACTTGCCAAGGATCACACAGGTCCTACACAAGGCTGCTAGGAATTAAACCCAGGGTACTGTGTCAAAGTCTATGGTTATAACCTTAATGTACATGGGTCCAATGTTGACAGCTGTCAATGAGTATGAGGACTCAGTAATGTCCATTTATATGGCAATAAAGATGTAGTGTTGATCACAGTTAGTTCTTCAATCTGTAACATTAAAAACAGAGACTCATCGGGGCATCTGGGTCGTTCAGTTAGTCAAGTGTCCATCTCTTGATTTTGGTTCAGGTCATGATCGCATGATTCATGAGATCAAGCCCCACATCAAGCTCCATGCTGGGCATGGATCCTGATTAAGATTCTCTTTCTCCTTCTCTCTCTGTTCCTCTCCTGCATGTGCTCTCTCTCTCTCTCTCTTTCAAAATAAATGAACTTTAAAAAGTAAAGAAATAAAAAATAAAAACATAGATTCATTAATAAGAGCTGTAGGACCACAGGTATATATACTGTAACTATACAAGGAAAATTAGGATGTACAGATGCCCTACCAAGTGGACATGGGCATTCTTTAAAAAAGAACAATGTCTGCAGACCTGTAACAATAGAAGCCAGACGGTCCTGGACTGAGGAGAAATTGACGATGAGAAACAGGAAGAATTAACAATTGCATGTCTTCTTCAAAAAATATGAAGATGTAAAGAAAGAACCAAAGAGGGAGATTGGGAACTGACTGTGGGTTGGGCTGGTATGTGGGCCCAGGATGGGCACCCAATATATATCTAATGGTGCACTATCAGAGACAAAGAAAGGGTCTACTTTTATTTTGTTTACTTTTGTTTATCTTGTTTGTTCTCTAAGAGGAATACTGAGCATATCTGTAGGAAGAAGGGAAGGATCCAGGAGCAGACCTTTTGTGAGAGAAAAAGCACTCACAAACACACCCATGCAAGTAAAGGAAGGACAAAGAGAAAGAGAGAGAGAGAGAATCTCAAGCAAGCTCCATGCTGTCTAGAATAGAGCCCAAAAGTGGGCTCAATCTCATGAACCATGAGATCATAACCAGATCTGAAATCAAGAGTAGGATGCTGAATTGACTGAGCTACCCAGGTGCCCCAGAAATTAATTTTCCTAAAGAGATAATATCATGGCCAAAAGATATACAAGTGTGAAAAAGACAACTATATAGTAACAAGTGCCAAACTCCCTGGTTGAGGACAGGTGACAGCCACATCCACTCTAGACCTCACTTAGTAAGTGTAGATGGGGTATCTACTGAATGCCTGGCACCTGAATAAAGACACTAATAGAAGTTGGGCGTTTCCTTTTAGAGACTTTTCAAGTACAATGGTTATCTCAGGATGAGGGACCCTGCAGCATGGCAAAGCCCCTGGACTAAGCTGAGAAAGCTCTGCTCCCAGTTAGATCACTGGTTTGCTTCACGACTTTGAACCGGATAGTCTTCCTCTCTGCCAAGAGAGAAACCAACCAGAATCAGTGATTCAAAGATGCCTATAGGTTTATACAGGAATATAATGACAAATCCTTTATTTTTTATTTATTTTAATTGAGGCATAATATATTACCAAGTACATGTAAAAGATATACAGCTTGCTGAATTTTCACAAAATGAGTAGATTAGTATAATGTCACCTGAATCAGGATACAAACCTTACTGGCACCCTAGAAATGTGCCCTACCTCACTCCCTTCCAGTCTTCCCTAGACGCTCCCCATCTGCTTCTGGATGGCAACCCACTGCCCTGACTCCTATCAGCAGAGATTAGCTCCACCTGTTTATATCATTTTTATAAATGGAACTATACAGTATGAGCTATTTTGTGTCTGGCTTCTTTCACTCACCATTAAGTTTATGAGATTTATCTTTATGTTGAAGAAGTTTAGTGATACATGTTTTAAATATAAGAAAAAGTAAGAAAATAAAGTCTATTTTTCATAAAGCTAAATTTATTCAAAATAAATGACTGTCATTTAATGTGAGATTATGTGCTGCCATTCTTTTGGTGATAAAAATGTTCATCTTTTTGGAAATCTTTTGTTAACTGCTGGAAGTTTGGTTTTGATGTTTTATTTAGCTGTTTTTGTTGTTTTATTTTAATTTAAAGTGGTACCTTATCAAATTCAGCCCCAAATTATACTAAATTTTTTGATCAGGTCTTGAAATCCCCAAGCTTAGGTTCCATGGGGCAAGGAGCCTGTATGTTCCCTGGCTCTGTGATTTACTGGCCAACTGAAATCTCTGGGCTTCGGTTATAGCTTTCCTTGATGGCCAACTCTGTGGGCAGATTCTCAGAAGTGCCCACAAAAGCCACAGTTACCAATTATTGATGTATTTTGACAAGGATAAAAAATGGGAAACGTGCATGTGTGTGTGTTTTCATGCTTATCATTCAGTTATAAATAACAGCAGGGTCAATTTCTCTAAGTACCAGGTCAGATTGAGTTTTCTCAGAAGCCCTTAAAAACTGCCAGGAAGTCTGGACTAGGAGGGGATAAGTGACCCATGTGCAAGAAAGAAGAGGACAAGATAACAAGCATGAGATTTCAATGCCCCAGTGAATTTCTGGAAAAGGTAACTGTGCCCTGGGCTGGTGGTCCTTAAGGAAAACCTCATCACGAGAAGTAGATTCTAAAACAGATGCTAGGGGCTCCTAGTATGTATTCAACTAACAAATACCAGTTACTTAATTCCCTAGAAAAGAGGATAAAATGAATCATACCAGTCAAAGTTGAAATAGCATATGTGACTGCAAATGCCATCACATACAAGCTCACACTTATGAAGAAAAAGAAATGAGAAAGGGTTCCCAGCACACTTGTCTGGTTGAAGTAGTGGGATCTGTGATGGAATCCTCCAACAAGATCTATTCAAAACAGAAGCTTCCTGAAGGCAGAATTCAGAATTCCCTTCCTTAAGGGAGCTCAATTACATCTTCAGCTTTTGTCCCTTAAAGAAAGCCATGATGGGAAAACTCTACTTTCAAACAAAATCAATTTGTGGCTCGGTTTGCATTCCTAGTTGTGAAAAGATGCAGCACCAAAATTACTGCAACTAGATGGCTACTCTTTTACAGTGGAGATAAAAGACATTTTACAAAGTTTTTAGAAACCTATATGTTATATAAGGCAAGATAGACACACACATAACATTATATATATGTTTGTTTCTAGAAGAAAAAGAAATAATCTGTTTCTTCCTTGTTAGCATTCAGCACTTTCCTATCTCTGTTTCTGTAACATATCCCCCTCCTATCTGGGTGAACTCTTCAAGGTGTAAGAACTTGGCAGAGTATTTCCTTCCTCTGCTACTTCCCCTAATGAGAGCCGAGGGGGTCATATTTTTCCCTTTCTACTTCCTGGAAAAGCCTAGATATAGGTTGGCGACCCAGGCTTAGTCAATTAGATTTTCTTCTTTAGAACTTTTGATCTTGATCAAATTATACTTAGAATAAGGGAATATCTGAAGCTCAGTGGTGCATGAACCATACTGTCCATTCATTTGATAGAATCTTAGGTTCCTGATGCCCAACCCCAGGGCTAATGATAGATAGTTTTCCAGTAAATCTCTCTCCCATTTCAAAAATATGTATGTATGTATGTATGTATGCATGTATTGCCAAGAATAAGTAAAATTACTTCTGTGGCTTTCAAACAAGAACAGTTTCTGAGGCATGAGCTTGTGACCCAATATGCATCCTAATACATTTTAATTTTTCAAAGGCAAAGAACATATTTTCTTTTATCAATCTTTTCATTTTATCAATTAAATAAAGTGGATGTTTGACAAAACAATTAATTTTCACTTCCTGACATTGCCAAAAGGCAGGCAGGAGGAACTATTAGGTGACCTCACTGCCCAAAAATTCAAAGGTGAAGTATGATGTTTCCTGAAGAGAGGCAAATAGAAGCAGCTTAAAATTTCCTAGAGAGGGTATGGCTTCAAGTAATTGAGTTTTTATATTAAAGTGTAAAACTAGAAATAAATATGCCCTGTTTCTGCTTCAGGATGTATTATTCCTGATGTCTTCAATTTTTATAATTAGTGAGAAAATTTCATCCCAATTAATGAACATTCCTTGACTTAGCATTGAGGGAAGATTTCTTTTCCTTTTCCCCTCCTCTCCTCTCCTCTCCTCTCCCCTCCCCTCCCCTCCCCTCTCCTCCCTTCCCCTCCCTTCCCCTCCCCTCCCCTCTCCTCCCTTCCCCTCCCTTCCCCTCCCCTCCTCTCCCCTCCCTTCCCCTTCTCTCCTCTCCTCTCCTCTTTCTTCTTAGCAGGCTCCATGCCCAATATGGAGCTTTAACTAATGACCCTGAGATGAAGAGTCTCATGCTTTGCCCACTGAGCCAGCCAGGCACCCCTAGAGAACATTTCTTCTAATTAGCATCACATCTGGCTCATATATGTATGCCCTCTAATTACATAAGACACAGAGCAGAGTGGAGTCCAGAAGAGGGAAGGATATGTGGACTTGTCTTTCCCTTTACACGCTGAAGACATTTCATGCACTGATGCCCAAAGACTTGACTCTGGGAATTTACTCCTTTCCCTGCCAGTGGACACTTAACACAGTGAACCTGAAACTCCTGCTGTCCCTTGACTCTGGAGAAAGCTTTGATAGAGTCCTGAATTTGATGACTGTGACTGCAGATACAGCTCCATGCATAACAGAACCATAGATATTCCTTTTTTTCTCAGGTTTCCAGAACTTCCCCCAACATATCCGGTTATCTTAGTAACCTGTTTGAATCTGAAAATGACCAATGCACCTTGGAGGATGGCTTTAGTTGAAGGGCAGCAGAGAGAATTATGGAGTCACACTGCCCCTCAATAGCTACATAGCCTTCTGTGAGACACCTGGTTTCTCCAAACCTCAGTTTACACTCATATAAAATATAGTTATTATACTGTTCACATCGTAAGTCTGTTGTGAATATTAAACAAAATGATAAATGTGTAGCCATTAGAAGAGAGCCTGGCACACACAGAACATGCATGATAAATGTTTATTCTTTTTCTGTTTAACACATGAACTTTCCGGAAACCTGTATGTCAATATGTATGGTGATCCCATAAGCAGTGTCACCTTTTGTTGTTGGTGGTGTTATATGAAGGTAACACAGGAAACCCAGCTTCCATATTGAATTCTCTTTGGATGAGATTCCCAGGGATAGTGATGAGCTGCATGGGTTCATCCTCACTCTCTCTTGCCTAGTTGCTGCTGAGTCCAGGGCTACCAAGCGTAAACCTTGTGTCCCATGATTTCTCTGGGAAGGGAGAGATCACAGCACGCCCGCTGGGATGGTCAGCAACACACTCAGAAACAGAGAAATTGTGTTGAAGAGTAAAATGAATGCTGGTCATTTAGATTGGTTATCACTTCAGAGAGATCTATCAAAAAGGAGAGTGCCCCACCAAGTAGGAGGAACATGGACTTGAGTCCTTTGACAGTGAGCAAATCTGGACCTTCAGGCAGATGGCTGGTGTCAAGAAATAGCAACTGTAGCCCAGGGAGAGTCTCAGGATTGAAAACAAAACAAACCAAACCAAAACAGAACAGAACAAAACAAAACAAAAAAAAAGGAGAATGGAAATAAAACTCTCTATGCACAGGTGACTGCTGTATCCTATTGTTTCTCGGTTTCACCATAACTTACAAGGTAGTATTATTAATCACCACCATACCTTTTAAGTAAGGAAGAAATTGAGGTGCAGAACCAGAGCACTTAGGTAAGGTCACACAGCCAGAATTAGACCTCTCTTCACCCCATCCCTACCTTTGCCCTCCCAGGGAACCAAAAGGGGTCTGATCAGGAAACCAAAGCTGTATCTCAGACAAGGAGGATATTCAGTAGCTTGATTCCCAGCCTGGTAATCAATAATGCCAAGGGCACCTTCTTTGACATGGACACAAGGAAATAATGGGAATCCTTTGGCAGAAGGAATGTTCAGTATCAGCTTAGCACTCAGCTTGACTCCCCTTGACTGATGACTGCCCTTTTAAGGATTTTGCCATGGAAAGGGCAGTCAGGATCCCTGTAGGGCCATCATTTTTTTCAGTCTGGGGACACCTATTTTTGTACTGATCCTCGGAGAAGATTTTTATTTTAAGACCATGTGTTTTTTTTCAGCTGGGGAAGATTATTTGGATCCAGGGGTGGGACTGAACCTGGGGAATGTTTTTGGTCCAAAATGATGTATAACAATGAAATGACAGTATTGATTCTCTTGTGATGGTTGTAAACATCCATTAAATGCCCAATGTTAACCCTGTTTACTCCACTCCATTAAAGACCTATAAAAGGTGGAGGTAATGGAATAAAATATTAGTCTCTGGGTAGCTTACAAACTGTTAGGAAACATAAAAGGCAAAAACATACAATGAGTGCCTTTAATTATAGTATTTAAACTCTCCCTGGCTTTCCCAGTGCCAGTTATGGGCAGCTTAATTAAACACAATCCTAATTCAGCATAAGGAGACCCTAGGGGGCATATTTTACACCTTCAAACTATAAGTGCAAAAGAAGCTTTTTGTTTGAACTTTTATTCTGATGATGTTTAGGCAGTTTAGAGGATACTCATGAATCACCCAAATGACTCCTCCTCTGGTCTCCTAGGAGCTCAAAGAGGATGATAGCACTCACATGCTTTAATGGAAGGAGCCATTTGCCACACACTTTCCAGGCCCCCCATTCCCATTAACCTGAAATTCTGATTCCACATTGTATCATGCTGACAATCTCTATTCCCACAGCACGTTCTGGATCTGAGGAGCTAGGCTTCAGCTATTCTCACAATCAACACTATTCTGAGGAGTCTTTCTACCATAAGCAGGATCTTTGCATTTTAACATCCTCAAAGTTCTGGATGCATCTTAGAATCATTGGGATATAATAGTCAATATCATCCAATTGACAGTTATACTGCCAAAACTTTGGCATGATAGCAAGCAAAAACCTATAGACAGCTTCTGGAAATTTCAAGATGGCACCATTATAGAATCAATGACATATGAGAATATATAACTAATGTTTATTTACCATATTTATGGACTGGTATATATTTATGACCATATTTATGGCCTGGTGCCACATTAATACTGTCTAACCAACAACCATAAAAGCTCATTGTTAAATGACAGTCCGCATTTATTATTTCTCATGGATCTGTGGGGTGATTGAACAATTCTACTGACCTATGCCAAGCCCAGCTGGACTCACTGTGTGTCTGTGGTCAGCTACAGCTCCCTAAGTGTTTCTTATTGATTTTGGTTGAGCTCCCTCATATCTGAAAGTTAGCTGGCTCTAGGCTGGTTATCTGGAATACATTTCCTTACTCTTGGGGTCTTTCATTCTCAGGCAGATTAGCCTAGGCTTGTACTCATGGTAGCAGTATTCCAAAGGAGAAGATGGACTCATGCAAGCAGTTTTTTGACCTTCTGCATGAATAATACCTTCTAACATTTTATTGACCAACCAAGTCATTTATTTACTCAAGCCCAGAGTGATCCTTAAACAACCTTGATAATTTTCAGCTCTTCTCCTGAGTTCTCTCTGGTATCTTTGGTATATTGTAACACTTAGCTGGAGATGGTCATCTGCTGCCCCCTTAGGGTTGGTGATCACTTTTCAGCCCACCACCTCCAGATCTGCCAACCTACCTCATGAGCCTTATCTGCCGGTATCTGTGGCTTTATAGACTGTGCATATTATTTAATTTTTAACACCTATCCCTTTAGCTAACATTGCAGTAAAAAACTACAGTACTTGAAAATAGTTAAACACATCATCTTTTTAAACACAAAGCCAAAGTGCTAGAGCTATTGCTAAAAAATGTATCAAAGTCCCTCATATAGGACCTTTGTGGGAATTCCACAAGGAATTGTAGTTTCTTGCAGAGAACTACAAACTCACCAATTATTGAGGAACACCAAGGTCAAAATCTTGCCCAAGACTGGTGATCACAGTAGCATTTTTTTTTAAACCAGCCTGCCAAAATTTCTCTCTGAATCAACTGATGAGAATGATTGATAATTGTCAGAAGCCAGTACTGTTAGTGCTAGACTTATACTGATTACTGGTCTTACAGATAAAGCTTTAAGAAACAGATAAAACAGTGAGTCAAAGAAATAGGGCCTGTTCATCTGGGTTTATTTTGTAATTTTACCTTAGTGAGCATTTTACTCCAAATATTTAAAAAGTATTTAGTTAAAGGTGAGGAAAAACACTTCTTTCATGCCACATGTTTATCCTGAAATCATCCTTTTGAGATATGTGTATTACCATTGGATTGTGGTCTTCAATCTTCATGGGGCCATCTCACCAAATTTATTTCTCTGTAACTTAAATGCTAACTGATGGCAAAGTCCAAGAAAAATGCTTCAGACCAGGAGGGCACCTAAATATTTTATTTCGTGTGCTTGAACAATTAAATAAAACTTTGTTCTGTAGGCTTGGGAAATGACAGGCTTAATAGCCTGGTAAATGAACACTAAAGTTGCCATTACATTTGAGGGATAGTCTGTTTAAACTTCAAATCAGCTACAACTCAGGGCTTACATTTCTTGAGCAAGTGAGATAGAAGAGACTTCAGGATATTGTAGAGACAACTGACTAAACCCTAAGAGAAGTTTTCAGATTTTATTTATTTTTATCTATTTACTTTTAATTTTTGGCAATGCAGATCAAAGTTTTATTTTTTACAATTAATTAATTTTAAAAATATAAGTTATTGTCAAGTTAGCCAACATACAGAGTATACAGTGTGCCCTTGGCTTTGGGAATAGATTCCCATGATCCATCCCTTACATACAACACCCAGTGCTCATCCCAACAAGTGCCCTCCTCGATGCCCCTCACTCACTTCCCCACTCCTCGCCCCCTCCCATTAACCCTGTTTGTTCTCTGTATTTAAGAGTCTCTTATTGGTTTGACTCTCTCTCAGTTTGTAACTATTTTTTTCCTTCCCTTCCTCAATGGTGTTCTGTTAAGTGTCTCAAATTCCACATGAGTGAGAACATATAATATCTGTCTTTCTTATTTCACTTAGCATAATACCCTCCAGTTGTATCCACGTTGTTGCAAATGTCAGGATTTCATTCTTTCTCATTGCCAAGTAGTATTCCATTGTGTATTCCTAGTAGTTCTATTGCTAGGTCATCGGGTAATTCTCTTTTTAATTTTTGGAGGAAACTCCAGACTGTTTTCCAGAGCAGCTGCACCAGTTTGCATTCCCACCAACAGTGCAACAGGGTTCTCATTTCTCCACATCCTCACCAAGATATGTTGTTTCCTGAGTTGTTAATTTTAGCCACTCTGACCAGTGTGAGGTGGTATCTCAATGTTGTCTTGGTTCGTATTTCCCTGATGATGAGTGATATTGAGCATCTTTTCATGTGCCTATTGGCCATCTTGATGCCTTCTTTGGAAAAGTGTCTATTCATGTCTTCTGCCCATTTCTTTACTGGATTATTTGTTTTTTTGTGTGTTGAATGTAGCAAGTTGTTTATAGATTTGGGATACTAACCCTTTATCGGATATGTCATTTACAAATATCTGCTCCCATTTTTTGGGTTGCTTTTTAGTTCTGTTCATTGTTTCCTTTGCTGTGCAGAATCATTTTATCTTGATGAGGTCCCAGTAGTTAATTTTTGTTTTTATTTCCCTTGCCTTTGGAGACATGTCAAGTAAGAAATTGCTGTGGTTGAGGTCAAAGAGGTTGTTGCCTGCTTTCTCCTTTAGGGTTTCGGTGTTTCCCGTCTAACATTTTGGTCTTTCATCCATTTTGAGTTTATTTTTGTGTATGGTGTAAGAAAGTGGTCCAGTTTCATTCTTCTGCATGTTGCTGTCCAATTCTCCCAGCACCATTGGCTAAAGAGACTGTTTCTCTGACCTTGGATATTCTTTCTTGCTTTGTCAAAGATTAATTGCCCATACATTTGTAGGGCCAATTCGACATTCTCTATCCTATTCCATTGGTCTATGTGTCTTTTTTTGTGCCAATACCATACTGGAATAGAATAGAGAGCCCAAAAGTAGATACACAGAAATATAATCAACCGATATTTGACAAAGAAGCAAAGGCAATTCTATGAGGAAGCATAGTCTTGTAAGTGACACTGGAACCACTGGACACCCACATGCAAAGTAATTAGTCAAGACACAGACCTTATACCTTTCACAAACATTACTCAAAATAGATCAGACATGCAGATTTAAAATACAAAACCATAAAATTCCTAGAAGATAAAAAAAGAAAATATTAATGACTAAGTTTTGCAGTGACCTTTTAAAAAATATAGCAGCAAAGGAATGATCTATGAAAGAAACAATTCACTTTTAAAATTTTTTTTCTGTTTTTTATTTATTTTTGAGAGACAGAGACAGCAGGAGCAGGGGTCAGAGAGAGAGGGAGCCACAGAATCTGAAGCAGGCTCCAGGCTCTGAGCTAGCTGTCAGTACAGAGCCCCGCTCGGGGCTCAAATCCACAAACCGTGAGATCATGGCCTGATCCAAAGCTGGACGCTTAACTGACTGAGCTATCCAGGCACCCATACAATTCACTTTGAAAGACCATAGGCAGGCTGTTTTACACAAAACTAAACATATTATTATCATACAATTCAGCCATAACATTCCTTGGTATCAACCCAAGTGAGCTGAAAACTTAGGTCTACTCAAAAACAGGTACACAAATGTTTATAGACACTATTCATAATTGTCAAAACTTGGAATCAACAGAGATGTCCTTCAATGGGTGGATAAACCGAGGCACATTTATACAATAGAATATTAGTCCACTCTAAAAGGAAATGAGCTACCAAGCCGCATTAAGGCATGGGGAATCCTTAAATGTATATGGCAAAGTGAAAGATATTGATCTGAAAAGGCTAAATACTATATGATTTCAACTCTATGACATTCTGGAAAGGACCTAACAATGCAGACAATAAAATGATCAGTGGTTGCTAGGAGTTCAGGTGAGGGAGGAATGTGTAGGTGGAGCACAGAGGATCTTTACGACAGAGAAACTACTCTGTATAATAATATAATAGTGAGCACATGTCACTATACGTTTACCAAAATCCACAAAGTGCACATTTTGAATGATCCCTAATGTGAACTATGACTAAAAATCTTGTGCTAATGTTGGCTCATGGGTTGTAGCAAATGCACCTATATGTTATGTGATGTCAAAAGTGTAGGGGGCTGCATGGGTGACAAGGAGAGGTTATGTGGGTACTCTTGTTATGTTCAATTTTTCTGTGACTCTAACACTGCTCTAAAAATAAAATCTATTACTTAAAATAAGAATGAGGTAGATTTGCAACATAGGTCTAAAGAAAAAAATGAAATCTATTGTCAGGGTAAAATAAGCAAGTTGCATAATGAAGTGTATGAACTGGTTTTTCTGGGTGGGCATCTCTGTGTTGAAGCATTATTTTATAAATACATAGACAATCATCCTGTGTGTTCCTGAAAGCATCAGAAGAAACTGGAAGAATATACACTAATTAATGGTGGGTATCTATAGGTGGTAATTTAATAGTAGGTGATGGTCATATTGGATATTATAATTTATATTGTAGCAACTTATTATATCAAGTATGTGTTGCTTTTATGGTCAGAAAAAAAAGTGGAATGATAAGAAAGGCAAACAGGGTTTACAATCAAATACATCAGGCATTTTGAGGCAACACCTGAGTTTTCTCTTCAAGTTGGGGCAGGATAGAATGCCCCTGGAATTTTTGTCCCTCTGGCTCCTATCCTCTTGTTTGCACCCATTTGGGTAGGTGTCCACTGTACCGACACCGGTTCTGAGCCTCCTCCTTGGAAGAACTGGGCACATGCTGATAAACCCTGCCTTTTATTTTTCCTGAATGTTCCAGGAAACACAGGCAGTGAGCAAATAGCCATGAGGTCCACCTCTACCTCTTGTAGAGACAACACTTCAAAGGAGGGGGGAGGGCCACTTTGCTGTGTTTCCTGCTCTGCTGGAAGCCAAGTATCTCTACCTCCTATGCACAAAATCTAACAACCCCACCACACCACATGGAGGAGCAGAAAGCAATGCATCCCTCTTGCAGGAGGCACAACAAAGAAAAGAGAACCTATTCTTATTTTCAAGCAGCTCACACTTCTCAATGCCTTTAAATGTGGAGAAGAGAGAAGCTAGCTTCCCTAGCTCTCTCCCACTCCTCCTTCTCAAACTTTCTTCCTTGCTTTTTTATATTATAATTCTTATCTATTATTTTTGTCTGCATTAGGATCACAGTTAAAGGGTTAAGGATCTGGTTTCCCTGGTTGTTGATATTATGCCATGGGAAAAGGGAAGAACCTAGAACTTGGACTCCTCTCTACCACAGCCTACCACTATAAGGACCTGCCCGCCACATACAGGCATCCTCACTACTTGGACGAGATCATGTAGGAGGTGGCTTTTCATCTTTCCTAATAGGCACAAGAGATACACACACCATTAGTAACTTCTCATCTGCACAAACTGAAACCTGTGCCCTCAGAAAAGTCTGGACAGTGTATTGGAAGCATCCCAGCACACCAGGCCCAATAAGGTTGTTCCTCTGGGCTGGAGATAAAACACAGATGGAGTAAGGCTGTGTCTGGGCTTAGCTATTTGTAATGGCTTTTGAGAATTCTACTGAGACAAAGCAACCACAAGTTTCTGCTTGGTTATATTTTGATTTAGCAGTTAACCATATGCTACTGCCTCAAATCAGCCAGTCCCCATAGGTGATAACACATAGTTTCTATCCATTCCACAAGGGTAGTATTGGCCCATGATGGAGGCAGCAGCTGGTTTTCTAGGAGTAGTAGTGCCTTTGGGGAGATGTGGGTGGCTTCCTTCAAAAATGATCACTTCCATATTTTAGAAAATCCCTTCCACTAGTCTTGCTACAGGTTTATGAAGCTGCTCCTTTCCAATCTTGTGATTTTGATAGTTACCAAAGACTTTACTTCTTTAAGTAAATCCCAATATCTAAGACACTACTACTCCTTGGAAATACAGGTTGGGGCAGGGTAAAATCAATTGTCTTTTATGCTAAGTTGATGGCCTAGAAATCTTTCATTGTGTATGGGACAAGATCCATTTCTTAAATTTATCTGACAAAATTCACTGGCGATTTTTTTTAAAAAACAGATTTCTAGTCTCCTACTTTGGTGATTGGTCTATAAGTCTACAGAGAAGTGGGGTATTGCCCCCTTAACAATTTCCCTAGAAGACTAATCTGATTACATGGGAGTGGAGGCTTCATGCTCTCACAAGCAAGGGAGCCTCAAATTATGTTATTGGAAAACATATCTGGGATTCCTTGATTTCTACACGGCGATTCAAGTGCATTGGAAGTTTTCTTTCTGACAGCGATTTCTTGAAACTTGAATTTCTTTGATCAAGTGAAAGCCTTCCTATTGAGGAAAGAGGTCATTCAAGCTCTTGGTGGACCCAATGTGTGTAAGTAAAGGAAACAAACCCAAACCTCTTATTAACCAGATAAATCACCAGGATAGCATTTTAAATGTGAACATGTGAATTGCAGACACACACACACACACACACACACACACACACACACACAGTCAATCCATGTTTTTCAGCTTTCCAGCTCTAACAGGACCCAATCTATTTCTTGTTAACTCTGCCCACTTAGGAAATGAAGAAGAGGGTGAAGAGATTACCCCAGCACCTGGGAAAGAACATCCTCCAGAAGGACTCTAGAAGTGTTGCCTTTTCCCAATTTCCATTTCTCAAAGAGAAGCTCCTAAAAACTGGCTGCAATTTAGGGATTACAATACGGGGTAATTCATTAAATAAATTTTAGTGTATTCATTCAATAGAATATTATGATGCAACCCCTGTAATGATAATACTTATAAATAATTAGTGAGGGCATAGGAAAAGACAATAAAATATTCAGTAAGAAAAGCAAAATGTAGAACTGGAGAACCATGTGTTGCATGAATTCAACAGCTACACATAAACACATAATCATGGGTAGAAACATGACAAAGGCATAGGTATAGAAACAGAGTTTTACTTTTTTATAAATAGATGGGATACAAATGACTTCCACTTTATTCCTTGGATTTCTTCTCTAAGGCTCTTTTTTTTCCTATAAATTTTTATTTCTAAAGGAAAACATAGTACCTTCATTTAACTATACTATTGAAGAGAATGTTTGATTACACTTTATAATCCTACTCATAAACATAACATTTTTAGGAGTCAGCATTCATGATATTCAGAATTATAGGCTATATTAGGTAACAAGAACTCCCAAGTTGATGATGTTACATAAGTGACAAGTTTTCCTAATATGTATATTATTTCTTATATATATTTATACATATGAACACACATATATATATTTCTTACATATGTATGTATACATAAAGATATATATATCTGCTTCAGTTTCTTTCACATATATTTTTTTTAAAACATATCTATGGTGCTTTTTAAAAATTAATTATTTTTAAATTTATATCCAAGTCGTTAGCATATAGTGCAACAGTTATTTCAGGAATAGATTCCTTAATGGCCCTACTCATTTAGCCCAACCCCCCCCCCCGTTCAACTATCCCTCCAACAACCCTCTGTTTGTTCTCTATATTTAAGAGTCTTTTATGTCCTATTATCCTCTCCATTGTTATATTATTTTTGCTTCTCTTCCCTTATGTTCATCTGTTTTGTATCTTAAAGTCCTCATATGAGTGAAGTTGTATGATATGTCTTTCTCTAATTTCGCTTGGCAAAATACCCTCCAGTTCCATCCACATGGCTGCAAATGGTAAGATTTCATTCTTTTTGATTGTGGAGATATACTCCATTGTGTGTGTATATATATCCATTCATCTGTCGATGGACATTCAGACTCTTTCCATACTTTGGCTATTGTCAATAGCTCTGCTATGAACATTGGGGTGCATATGCACCTTCAAAACAGCACACCTGTATCCCTTGTGTAATTGCTGGGTTGTAGGGTAGTCCTATTTTTACTTTTTGAGGAACCTCCATATTGTTTTCCAGAATGGCTGCACCAGTTTGCATTCCCACCAGCCGTGTAAAAGAGATCCTCTTTCTCTGCATCCTCTAGGGCTCCTCTTTTCTTACTGAAACTTGATATGTCTCTACTATTGTTCATAATAAAAAATAATTCAAGGTGATAGAGATGCAATTACTTCCAAGTTAACTAAGATAACTTAAAGCATATTAAGAAGCATGTTTTTCCAATTATGGCCTTTGGATTTGTGCACTCCCACAAATTTGTGTGGGGCCATCTGCCATTAATAATTATTAATAATACTGCCCCCAGGGAGCTTCAGGAAAAGTTTTATAACCAATGACACAAGGACCCCTAAGAAAGTTCAGGAACACCCTGCACCATGTGGTCAATACAGATCAGAACCCCAAAGGCAGAACTGGCAAAAAAAAGCTAAGATGACTTGATAACTAGTTTAAAAAAATTGTAGTGGTATTTTTTACAGTAGTTCCAATATAGAGAACACCTTTGGGATAAAATACACTGTTGAGTCCAGAGAAGAAGTGGAGACGGAGACCAGCAGGTAAAAGTTACTAAAGGGTTCCTATTTCAGCCCAACCCAGGGAAGGACACTCTAACCATCAGAACTTCTGAGGAGGGTAGCTCCCCAGCCTGAGCTCAGTCTGACGCTGGAAGATCACTTGCCCAGGATGACAGTAGGCAGACGGCTGCCTGGAGCAGACAAAGGCTGTGGTGAGTAGCATGTGAGCTCTGGAACCGTACGTTTTCAGATTCACAAAGTTGGGATTTTATTTGATCAAGCAAGCAGGACAGGCATGACTACTCCCATGAAGCTCAGGGGTATGAACTGAAGGCCCCAAATCATACAGCTGGAGTGGTGGAACCACAACCTGCCCGTGCTGGGAGCACTGGTACGTGCATTCAGATACCAGGACTGATGTACAAAGTCAGGATACGAATAACTCAAAGATCCGGGGAGACAGACCCTTGAGGGGTAAACAGAAGGAAAAATGGCAACTTCCTCTCGACCACTGGCATCTGGGGCTGGGACTACACACTGCAGGGAGCATCTTCTTGTGTCTTCTGATACACAGTTTGCCGGGAGAAAGAGTCACAGCTCAAGCCACAGTCCAATCCAAAGTCCTATTCTCTGAGAGGCACTCTGAACTCCCTCGTGGGCTAGGGAGCCTCCTCCAGGTAGCAGCCTTCCTTGTCTTCACTTGGTCTGTGGCTGGCGGTGGGAGCTGCTGAAACAAGAAGGGCAAGACCACATGTTTCCATTTGGATGAAGAAATACTTGATGCCCCAAGTGAGAACATGATCCTGCCATACAGAGGTAGGCACCTACTGCCTCTGTTTCCAGAAGAAACTGCTGCTCACAGCTATGTGGCTCCTGAGGAAGCATTCCTGACAAAAACAAAAACAAGAAACCCAGGACCACAGGAGAAGACTAGAGAGGAAGGGTGGTCTTTTTCATCCTTGGGCTTCTGGCAGTTTGGCCCCAGACTGTAGCTGTTGTTATTGTTGTTTTTGCTGCTTCTCTGCCAGAAAGAGGAATAAGGGTGGAGGTGGTAGAGAGAAAGAAAAAGAGAAATTCAGATAAAATAAATCTGGAAGCACTAGATAGGTGTTCTTCTTCTTCAGAGAACTTTGGTGGCATTAACGCTGTGTTAATGGTGTATTCAGGGTGCGCCTGGGTGGCTCAGTCTTTTACACAACTGACTCTTGGTTTCAGCTCACGTCATGATCTCATGGTTGCTGAGATCAAGCCCTTCATCAGGCTCCGCACTGAGCCTGCCTGGGATTCTCTCCCTGTCTTTCTGCCCCTGCTCTGCTCATTCTCTCTGTATCTTTCTCAAAATAAATAAATAAACATTAAAAAAATACAGTGTACCAAGCATTCTAATTTCCATGATTGGTGATTTCATTCAAGTGAGGATTAGAAAGAAATAAAAATCATTCGATTAACATTTATTGAGCATGTATCATGCAACAGGTACTCTCTAGAGAACATTTTCCATGTGTTGGTTCACATCAGCCTCTCAAAGATCATATGAGGTGGCTATTATTATATCATTATGCTTATTTTACAGATAAGGAAGCAGATACAAAGAAGGTTCCTCAATCAGTCCAAGGTTTTAGACTAAATTTACTATTTATTAAATAGTGAAGGTGAGATTCAAACTCCAGCAGTCTTGCTCAGAGCCCAAGTTACACTGCAATGCAGTATTGTTCTAATAGCCCAAATGAGGGAATTAAATGCTCAAGAAAGGTTATGTATCTTGTCCAAAGTTACACATGAATGAAATTGAGCTTAAAACTCTTATATTCTAGGATGAGGTCGGACAATTGTCCCGTGCCCTAAAAGAAATATCCTGGACCAGTGCTCACAAATCATAACCAGTGGCATTTCATGAAACTTCCTGGACAAAATGTCTTAGGAAACATTGATAGAGACAATGAACCAAACATTTACTGGACATTTACAGTGAGTCAGGCCCTCATAACATCAGCCATTCTCCTAAATTATGGATCACTCTCAATCAGCTTTGGAAACAGTATTTTTATGTCCTTGCTCATGGAAAGTAAGCACCATACTTGAGGTCACAGAGCCAGTGACCAGTAGAGAAAGATGAAGCAGGTCTTCTGATTCAACCCAGGTCCCTCCACTTCACATTTCAGTTTAACTCTTGAAATGGAAAAGAGAGTTCGTGAAGCAACACAGTATCCAAAACATTTAAATGTGAGTCTTATCACTTTGACCTTAACAGAAAGATGATAAATTTTTGAAATGTCCTAGCCTTTAATAATTAATTAAATGAAACTCATAAATGGAATAAGCCTGACTCTACAATAATGAGATGTTTTACTCTCCCTCATATCATTTTGCTGATGTTTGCCATCACTTTTCATGAAAATAATGTCCTTCTCAAGGAAGCAAGTTGGTTTCTCTAAGGTTTGGTTTCCATGTTACCTTCTCTTAGACTCTGAGGAATGCAAAATTCAGAGACTAAGTAAAACTGGTGGAGTCAAGCCTTTTCAAAAGGAATAGAGTAGATTCGTTGTTTTAATCAAAATGAGCATCTAGAGATAGAGAGAGAGAGAGATGATAGAAAGAAAGAAATGATGAAAGGAAGGAAGGAAGGGAGAGAGAGAGTGAATATGCTGTGGTAAGAATGAATTCAGCCAGTTCTTAGCACTTAAGAAATTACCAATTTCATGGGGATATTTTCAGTGAAGCTCAGAAGTCAGCAGTGCAAGGAATTCTGTGACACCAAGACAGTGTAAAACAGCAGTCCATTCTCAAAAGAACTGGACTTTAACTGGAAGTCACCTACTCATTCTGAAATAGCAAAGGATTCACTGGCAGACACCTGGGTATGCAGAGAGGCCGACCCTTGCGGTGCCCTCACCATATATCCTGAGATAGAAAATAAGACCTCCTGGGATTCTGTTAAAAGCCCATCAGTGAGACAAAGTCCCTGCTTTACCTAAATAGCCCTAATATTTTTTGTTGACTCTTACTATTAACAGAAGCTCCTCAATTCAATCCAAAGTCATGCTTTCTACAAAGTAAGTTTAGCTTGTTTCTTAGTTAGGTTTCTCCATTAGCCACATTTATAACTTCCAGTGGGAATGGAGCATTAAAGGTCATTGTGGTGAAGCACTGGCCAAATCACTGACAATGAGGCACACATTCTCTGTGTTCTTTATACACCACTTTGCACACTCTCAGTCTCCCATATTGAGACCCAATCCTAATCTTCAGTTCTCTCCTGAGATGTGTAAATAAAGGAAAACTGAGAAAGCAAGATGTAAGAAGAAAATCAGGAATGAAGTAGCAGCCTTCATTTCTCATTCACTTACTAATTCATTACAGATTGAATAAATGAACCTCTCGGTTGCAAGATCCCAAGATACTTGTTAGCACAGGCAACTGACTGATAGTTCATTGGGGTGGGGCAAAAGATTTTGAATGGTTCCCCCAATTTAACTTTTTAACATAAAAAGCTCCCTTTGCTGTAGAATTAACACATGCATCTTATAGTCTTTTATGAGAATTGAGTCAAAATAGGATATTTCAAGAAAGGGTAGAAAAGCACACAAATGTTTCCATTAGTAGTAGACTCGGGATATAACTAGCTGAGCAATTGTAGCTAGAGCTCAGTTATTCACCAATTCAGTTCTCTTGACATGACTCACTTAAGGATTACCTCAGTTTGATTCACATATTTCCTTGGCCATTTTGAACTAATCATGTATACCTCATTCAGGAAGCTTCAGAGAGATGGTCAGATGATACAAGGAATTAAGAATGGCAGCTCATCTCTGCGCTATCATTAAGAGTTGAGTTTAAAATGAACCACTGTGGGGTCACTAACCTTGGGGATTGCTTTGATCATGACCATACTGGTTGAGTCTCTAACCCATACCTTCTCCCTCATGGAAAGGCCTTTAATACAAGTCTTTAATTTTGTCCAGAATAAATTTAGAGAAAAACAACTGTGACTTTGTATTTGGTGTCCATGATGGACTTTGTAGGTAAACCACATGTTTATTCAGCACACAAGACTCAATCAAGCAAAAGAAAATCCTTCATATCAGAAGCCTCTGTATGGTCATCATTGACTCAAAATCCTGCAGTGAGGACAGAAGCCAGAAGAGACTGTGCTCTTGTGACAAGTTAAACAAGCTGAAGTAATGAATGCACATGAACATACATGAACACACACACATGCAGTTGCCTTCAGTGGTGCTGGGGCTTCACTTGCTTTGCATGGTACAAATGGAGTCAGAGTACAGCCGATTAGAGCAACCTTTCTACCCCCTCATAGGCAATCCTAAATCCTGTACCCCTAGCTCATCCCCTGTTACAACACGTATTGCCATTGGCCACACAATTGCCATAGATGAAAACATGTGTATTACCTGCCTTGACTCTTCCTTTTCCCATCTTCCTTCCTAGATCCCCCGTGGTTACTGGTTATAAATCTTAAAATCTGTATCAAATTTTTCCACTTTATCCTACATCCATCCATCTTTATAAGTAAGCTGCTAATTATGGCCACCATGACTTCTACCTAAATTAGCCCTCTGACTATCCACCTTGCTTCCATTATAAGGGATCTGTTATGTCCAGTTTGCTCCGCAAGAATTCTGCTGAATTCTGAGGATGCACAGGAACACAAAAAGGTAAAACTGCAGTCTTGCTGTGATTAGAAATCAGTCCTCCAGGGGCGCCTGGGTGGCTCAGTCGGTTAAGCATCCAACTCAGCGCAGGTCACAATCTTACAGCCAGTTAGTTCGAGCCCCATGACAGGGCTCTGTGCTGACAGCTCAGAGCCTGGAGCCTGCTTGGATTCTGCTCTCTGTTCCTCCCCTACTCATGCTCGCTTGCTCTCCCGCTCTCTCTCTCTCTCTCCCCGCTCTCTCTCTCTCTCTCTCTTTCTCTCTCTCTCAAAAATAAATAAACATTAAAAATTTTTAAAAAGAAAACAATCCACCAAGAGGAGGAGGCAGGGGCACAGTGGAGGGGACTCATTAAGGCCTTAGGAGGCATGGTGAATTGATACTGAGAATCTCAATCATATTTCACCTGGAGGAACATCCCAGTATCGGTAAAAGCTAGATTCTGAGGACAAGGCTGGACTGTTAACAGAAAGCTACCGTTCCATACGTACCAGATAAACTAGGAGCCATTTCTGTGTTTTTACATTGCTGGAGTGATAAGCTTGGGGGTTTGGTGGACATCAAATCATAACCATTTTCTACCAAAAAAAGAAAAAAAGAAAAGGAAGAGAAGGAAGGAAGGAAGGGAGAAGAGTATCACTTGGAGTAGAAGACCAAAGCTAAGCTGTACGTTTGTAGGGGGGAAAATACCTTAATTTCTAACTGCTTGCTGGAGATGAAGAAAACAGACACCAGGATTTTGATTGAAAGCCATGGAGAATCATGCCATGGTAGCAGGGGCTGGCTAAAAAAGACTGAATCTTGGCAAAGCTAAAACCCAGACAAAACCCAGATCAGTCCCCGATAAGACCAAGGTGGTCTGCTCCCCATCCTATGACCCTAACAGAAGAAAAGGTAAATTTCTCTTTTGGAAACAATCATTTGTATTCTCTGGATTATTTTCTATGCTGCTTAGCATATAATAGAAGATTGTTAAACATGTGAAGATGGTCAATACAAAGACCTATGATGAAGCCATATAATTAAAATAATATGACATTAACACAAGAAAAAGCCAACTAATGGATCAGAATGGAGAGACCAGAAAGACACCGGTAAATATACAGTCAACATATTTGTGGCAAAGGTCACTCAGCAAAGAAACAAGGAATAATGATATTACCAGTGAGTAATTCTATGTCAACTGCATGGCCAGAGACAAGTCATGGATGTATCTATCTTTACTTTTATGTTATACCACACACAAAAATCTATCCAAGATGAATTACATATTGAAATGTGGAAGATAAAGTATTAAATAGTTTATAAGAAATATAGGAAAACATTTTTTATGACTTTGATATAGTCTGGTTTTCCTAAGCCAGCCCCTCAAGAGTTCTGAGCAGCAATAACTACACAGGAATAAATTACGGTCAAGAGACTCTGTACAGTAAAAGGTACCACTAGGATGTTGAAAAGTCAAATTACATATAGGAAAATATATGTGCATATGACAAATGACTCAGCCAGATTTGATATGTAACAACAAATATAACAAAAAACAAAAACTTCCGAAAATCAGTAAGAAAAAGACAGGAAAAAGAAGAAAACACAAAATATTTGAATAAATAATTTGTAAAAATGAGATACTAACATCCAGGTAAACAACTAACTTTAGTAGCAATCAGAGAAACACTTACTAAAATCAATATGTGATCATATTCCATAACCAAAAGATAGATAAAATTTTTAAAATGAAAAATATCAAGTATTGGTATATGTGTAGTAACCAAAATTCTTATTTACTGCTGAAGGGAATATAAATTGGTACAGTTACTATGTAAAAATATTTAGTAGTATCTACTAAAGCTGAACATAATTGTCAGAATTGGAGATGGGTCCCCATGTTTACCAAATGACAAAGAAGAGAAGATTTATGGAAGAATGACTTATACTAATCTCGAATTATATAACCTCAAATAATTCACAAATAAATACAATATGGAAGAAACTAAAAAATATAATATTTACAAAACAGACAGGTGTAAAAAAATGGATACAGAATTGGCTTCCATTTATACAAACTTTATATGAGGTTTAAAACCAACCTATGCTATTTAAAGTCAAAACAGATTAACCTAAGAAAAGGAACTGAGTACAAGAGGAGGTAAGATTCACGCCTCTGGGGAGCTGCTAATGTTCTTTTCTTGATTAGAATGCTGGCTACAGAGGTGTGTTCATTTATGAAATTCCTACAAGCAGCACTGTAATGATATGGACACTTCTTAATGTATACTTACTTAAAAATATTCTGTGGTAGAAAGAATAGATGGATAGGTGTCATTGGAGAAAAAAATCATTTTTACAAAGTCTGGTAAGAGTTAAGTTTCTTCTTTGGGAGCAGCTCTGAGAAAGCTGGTAAGGTTAAAAATCAAGAGATAAGAGTACCTCATGTAGGTACTCTTACATTTGTATGTATTTAACAGGTTGTAGATGCTGTAGATGATAATGATGTCATTCCCTCTTTTCGAATACCATCACATTTCCCATGGTAACAATGATAATGGACTTATCATAATGGATCCCAACAGTGCATTGCTTCAGGACACATGCCCAAGAAAATGACAAAGTCATCCCTTCCCATCGTGTATAAAAGGAGCAACATAACAAATATCACAACCCCGTCACAACATGCTAGTGAGACTCTACTGGGAAGAGATGAGGGAGCAAATGTTTAAGATTTAAGGCAAGTCTATTGGGGAAGATCCTTTGGTCTAGCCAGAGACATGACACTCAAAAGGACAAAGGAAATCAACCACGGCATTTGAAGACTGAGTCCCAAACAGCATGGACATAGAAAAGACTAAAAAGGAAGGGTGCCTGGTCACATCCTTTTAAATGCACTAAGAACCACAAGGTGGACCTAGTTCTCATAACAGGGAGGAAAAAGTGGCTATAGATATCCTTTCCTTTCCTTTCCCGATAGTCCCTAGCCTGTTGAAAGGCTAGCTCAATTCCTTATAAAAGCACTCCTTCCCTCTCCCAGAGACATTAGTTGACTTCTCATCCATTTTTTGTCCTCACAGGACTTTGCACAATCTTTATTATATTTACTATGCACTTATATCTCTAAATTGCATTTTTTATGTCTGTATAGCTGTCTCCTTCTTCTACTATGTGTATGTTAACCTCAGGGGCAAAGGCTACATCTTAGCACATAGCACAGTCATCTAAGTCATTTAAGATATTTTAATAGTTTTATTACAAAAGGAATACATACACATAGCAAAAAAAAAATCAAAACAGCATAGACAAATATAAAAAGAATGGGTAAACAATTCCTCCTCATGATCTAGGCCAGCAGTTAGCAAACTTTTCTTGCAAAGGGCCAGACAGGAAATACTTTAGGGGCTGCAGTGACCTAGTCACTGTTCCCGCTACTCAACTCTGCTGGTGCATCACAAACAGCTAGAGAGGGAGTGAGGCAAATCATGAGAGATTCTTGAGTACTGAAAACAAACTGAGGGCAGAAGGGGGAGGAAGAAGGGGGGTGACAGACATGGAGGGGGGCACTTGTGCAGAAGAGCACTGGGTTTCATATGGAAACCAACTCGGCAATAAACTATTAAAAAAAAAAACTAGAGAGGATATGTGAAAACAAATGGATGTGGTTGTGTTCCAATCAAACTACTTAGGAAAACAGGTAGCAAACCAAATTTAGACATAGGTTGCCCGCCCCTGTTCTAAGCAATGGTCTCATGTCCCAAATTAACAGCTGTTGAAAGTTTCTTATAAGCTGTATTGTTGGTTGAATGTGCCCTTTATGCAGCCCTGCTAAACAAAATGTAGCTTTTAAAGACAGCCAAAATATACAGAGATTGACTTGTGCTAGTTTCTTCAAAGAGAAAAAAAATCCCTAAACCACTTTGTTTTTTGCCATAAAGAAAAACAAGTGTATGTGGTTAGCTAAGCTACCAAGTACCATTGTTGAACATCTACAGATTTAAAAAAGAAGACAAACATATCCAAATCTTTGGGGCCCCCACATCTCCTCAAACGTACAGTTTTCAACAGAATTGAAATTAATCATTCCAGTTGTATGCCCAGATGTGCTTACAAAATTAATCCACTGAACATCTAAATTAAAACATAAGCTCGAATACAGGGACTCTAGGCTTTTGTGGGCTGCCTGCAAATCTAACCAAAAGGGTGAATTATGTTTCAAAAGTAAAAGCTATTCCAAGACAAAGGGGAAAAAATCGACATACCCTTTCTCTTTGTAAAGTTAGAAGTCACATGCACACGCCTTTGAAGGGGACTGTGGTGGCTATCAGTTACCCCTGTGCCCCACAGTCGGACATGTGTCAGGTCCTTTAGTAGTAAGACCTGGTATTTATGAAAAGAAAATTAGAACTTATACCAAAACTTAAAACAACAACAACAACTTATGAGTAGGAAAAGTTCTAGTCATTGTAAGATAAAGTTCTACTCTGGAACTTGTAAAAACACTGATGAATTACCAGTTCTCCATAGTCACTGGCTCTCCTCCATTTCTCCTCTGCCTCTGATTCTCTCTTGGGACCTCTTCGTCTCCATGTTTCTGGCATAGCCTCTTTCCCCATCTCCCTCTGGTTCTATCATAGTCTTTTGATCTTTCTCATTTTCTTTCTTACCTCAGCCCTACTCTATCTTCTCTTTTTCTCTCCTTTGTCTGAGGTTTCCCTTCAGTTAAACAATTCAATCAGCCACGTTTTTTTCCCACAGCCATGTGACGCCTTCTAATGATTCACCTTCATGGGTAGAATATGAATGCTTGACTCACAATGTGTATATATGATTAACGGTGTGCACATGTGTATGTGTGTGTGTGTGTGTGTGTGTGTGTGTGTGTGTGAATATGTACGTGTAGGTAAACCTGTAGATGAATATCAAGATCAAGCTAATTCCTGAGATTTAAATTGAGATACATGTTTTCTTTGTTGGAATTATAGGTCACCGAATGTCTAGCATATTGTATACAGTCTTGATGCAAGGGTCTCAGTAGCGGCCTGTTTTCTAATTAAAGAAACTGATGAGGAAAGGCCCGGAGCATCTGCTATCACATAAGCAAGAAGACAAAACACAAAGTGATCTTGCCACCTCATTCAACAAAACTATCTACCAACACTAGTTATTGGGGAAAGATTTTCTGGGGTCAAAGCTAGGTGCCTTAAAAAATTAAAAAATAAAATAAAGTATTTTAAGTAATAGAAATAGCATATATTCATAGAAGAAACACACAAAAAATAATTGAAACAATGATTTCAAAGCCATAATCAATGTTAATATTTGTCCTATCTTTTCAAATTTTTCTATATTTTCTTTATCTTACAAAAATAGAAATGTATTCAACAAAGTATACTGAGCCCCTATTGGGTACCAGATACCCTGTTATATATTTAAGACATATCAGAGAACATAACAGACAAAAATTTCTACCATCATGGAACTTAAAATCTTATGATTTTAAACTTATGTGTTTTTAATTTTTGCTTTGCTGTGTAAATTTGCTAAGATGTTAAATACCGATCTATAATACATTTAATAGATATATAATATTTTATCATATTCATGCACAAGGTCACGGGTATTACTGCTTTTCAGGAGCAAGAAAAATCCAAAAAAAAACCCCAAAATCACCCAGGAAGAACTTAACAAGTATTCACTCTCAGTGAATACTTATAAATGCTGTGAGAGGTATATAAAGAAAAGAACAAAAACATTTTTTAAAGATAAGAGATGGGAGACACAGGGTGGTTCAGTCAATTAGTGTACGGCATTTGGTTTGGGGTAGGTTATGATCTCATAGTTGTGAGCTTGAACCCCATGTCAAGCTCTGCACTAGGTGTAGAGCCAGCTGAAAACCCTCCCTCCCTCCCTCTCTCCACCACCCCCTCCCCCATCTCTACCCTGCTGGCGTGCATGTGGGCACTCTCTCAAAAATAAAAATAAAAAGAAGAAGAATAGATGGCCTCAGTCCTCTAAGACATGAAAATGGACGAGACAGCATAATTACAGAAGAGAGATAATATATATTACATTATGATGAGTATGTTATTAATTGAATGACAGTAAGAACAATAAAAATAATATAATAATAATAATAATAATAATAATAGATCTAATGTTTATTACTTTGTTCCAGGTACTGTGTTAAGGGCTACATGTCCACCAACCCATTTACAAAGGGAAACAACCCTTTAAGAAGACTATTTTTACATATGAGGAAACAGAGGCATAGAGTCAGTTATTTTCATGAGGTCACAGAGCTGGTAAATGATGAAGCAATATTTCAAAGCCAAGAAGTCTTTTCCAAAGGCTTTGCTACTGATCATGATTTTATAGTTGAAAGAGTACACCATATTTTACCCTTAGGACACAAATCTTGTTTATGTGGATAAACAAGTAAGATAGTACCAAGAAGTCATTCCCATTACAAAATGAGAATTTAATTATAAAATTAGAAAACTACAAAATGAAATATTTATTTCAACAGTAGAAAGACTTCTTTCCAGGGAAAAATATTGCCTTTCCTCTTTCTGACAACTTATGTGTACATTATTATTTTTCCACTAGCCTGCTTTAGAGGGTCTTACCTCATTGTATTCAGATTCCTCTGAGAAGTTATTAAAAGTTGTGACTTCAATTCTTTCCAAAAAAAAAAAAATCATACAATGTGTGGGCAAGCTCAGAAAGTTCATGGACCCTGAAGCCTATAGAAAAATCTTCTAGGAAAATGTTTTTCAAACCTTAGTGTTAATAAGAATCACTTAGGGGGTCATTAAACCACAAATATCCTTGCTCATTCCCCTGCCCCCATCAACAGAATAAACACTAATTCTTCAGGTTAATTTACTTAAAACACCTCAGGTTATTTAAATGTGGGGCCTGAGTACCATCCCTGAATGCAGTTTTGGTTGCCAGTTGGAGAACTCAAGGCTGCCCAGTTCAAAGTCCTTCCACCTACCCAGTAACAGGCAGGCCAGGGCGGGTGCAGAGTAGAGCAGCGTTTCCAAACAAGGGTGACAAAAGCCCTTTTCTTTTTTTTTTTTTAATAGTTTATTGTCAAATTGGTTTCCATATAACACCCAATGCTTCTCCCCACAAGTGCCCCTCACCATGACCATTACCCTCCTCCTTCCCTCCCCCTCCCCCTTCAGTCCATGGTTTGTTTTCAGTATTCAGTAGTCTCCCTTGATCTGTGTCCCTTACTCTCCCCAGCTCTCTTTCCCCCTTCCTCTCCCCATGTTCCCCTCCCAGGTCTCTCCTGTTAGACCTATGAATGCAAACATATGGCATCTGTCCTTCTCCACCTGACTTATTTCGCTTAGCATGACACCCTCGAGGTCCAACCACATGGCTACAAATGGCCATATTTCATTCTTCCTCATTGCCATATAGTACTTGACTCTAATCTAGATAGTATGAGAAGTGAAGAGTTAAACAGAAGACCTCTGACTTTCCAAACAGGCAAGCCTTGGGTCAGATGACCCATGAGTTTGGGTTCCCATACCCTCTCTCATTCTCATTAGGGAAGATGATTAGAACCATCACGCCTTTGGCTGTTGGGCACAGCATGATTAGCCAATTACCTGATAACATGTCTCAGTAGCCTCATGTTAAGGTGAGTGTCCATGTTGTCCATGAAGCCTCTCTAGGGTCAGCAGCCATGAAGAAATGAAATACCATTTTCCATATGTTCATTCTTTCTGGAGAGCAAGCTGGAGAAGATACGTTCATGATGCTACATGTGGCAGGCACAGGAATGGGTAGACATCATGAAAAGAAGAAAAAGAGGTCAACAACCTGAGAACAGAGTAGCATGGAAAGGAGAAGACTTAGATTTTTCTCTTCATGCCACGGGTTCTCCATACTATCATGGGAACTGACTTTTGAACTCCCTTTCTAAGAAACTTCAGAGTGAACCCATACAAAAGGGCAGTGTGACAGTGGAAAGAGCTTTGGAGTCAATGTCGGAGCAAAACCCGAATCCCTGATCTACCACCTTTTAGCTTTCTTAATAACCCCTCTTGAGACACAGCGGGGATTGGACTTGGGTCCTCTCAACTCCGACCTTGAATCTCAGCATTTGTTGGTAGCTGATACCCTATGTCTCCTGAGAGGCATACCTTATAGAAATATGGAAGAAAGATGCTTACCAAAGAAGGAACTCAACCAGGAAGTCTGGTTAAGACTGAACCAAACAAATCAGTCTGTGCCAAGTTGGACACCAGTACTGACTTGACCTTTCACCAACTTTCTCCCTTGTAATGACACTAAAAATCAACCCAAGCGTGGAGTGGGGATTTAACATGCTAATAAGACATGCAGTGCATAATGAAGCATGTTCTGCCCACTGCGCCCGCATGCCCAACTTCCTGTATCTCCCTGCTCTACATGCTTTGATGTTGCTACTTTCCCACCAGCCTCTATTCCTCAGCCCCTGTTCTGAGGACCAGACTGAAGGATCCTCTCCTTTGTCCTGTCACCGTTGTGCTTGAGCACAAGCCCCAATAAAAGCCTTGCCTGGAACCCCCCTTTGTTCTGTAGCAAATCTACAAGGAGTTTGTAGTTCTGCATTACGTCCCAAGAAGCCCAGTCAGTAACACTCTGGGCTTCGCTTTCCACAATGTTAGAATGGGGATAATACCTACCCCACAGGGTTGTTGTAAGGACTAAACTAAATAACGCAGTGATATTCTGCATTGTATTTATAGAAGATTGCTCAAATGACGACTATTGTTAAAAGTCAGCTTCTGTTATATCATGTAGACAGCGGATCTGGGAACAGAGTGGCCCCCATGCTCAACAAACTCCCCTCAGCCTTCTCTCCAGCCACCAGCCTCAATCAGACACACGAAGAGCAAAAGAAGCCATTGGTGACTGACTTACAATTGTCAGTATAAAAAATAACACTTATATCATTAGGAAATGGCACCTGACTTGAAGTAAATCTTATCAGTGCCTTTTATGGTCACTTTCTAAAGTCTAATGACTTTAGACCCATCAGTCACCCTGAATCACCTTACTTGCTCGAAAGCCCAGCACATATCACTTTTCTCAGTTCTCCTGGACCCCAGGAGCCCTGTGCCCAGTGGTGGTCCCCGAGGGGCAGGAATGCAGGCTTCCGCCAAAACACCACTCTCTCCTTAACCTATGGCAAAAAGCCTGAGCAAGTCCAGGTATCCACGGAATTCTGTATGCTACATTTTAGCCCCCTTCTTCCAACACCTGAATGTAAATCACACTGCTCAAGGAGCCTCCCTCTGCTTCACCTCCCACAAAATGTGGGTAATAATATCTGTCCTTCTTATCTCAGAGGACTATGATGATAATAAAACTGAAGTTATATGACAAAATTCTTCAAAAGCAAAGCATTTCGAACAGTAAAAAGGCACATCACTCATCTAAAGTAGTATAAAAATATTCAGTAGGTCTCAGCAGAAACAGAGACGTGATAGCTTTGATGTATATGTAAAAGTATATGTAGGGTTTCCTACAAGAGCATTCGGGTCCTTTTATTCCTGCCTGAATTTTAGAATAAGCTCTGTTCTTTCGGCATAACCTTGCATAGTAAGATTTCACCTTTGTTTCTTGCCAAGTTTTAATTATGGCATCTGTAGGGGCCACCACCCCGCCCCCGCACTTGCATTCGTCTCCACAATGCAAGAAATAAATCTCCCACGTGAATGGGAGGTAAAGAGAATCTCTATCCCCAGATATAGGAAATTTGAGCCAAGGAGGTTTGATAAACAACCCTTGTTACTTTTTTTTACTATTTTACTATCCTGGCCCAAACTCCGTTTAGAATTCTTTACTAACTGCAGCCCCCATAGTAATATTTTCTTTTCCTATCATTTCTTCACAGATTTACTGTCACTTTGTCAGAAAAACATAAAAATTTCCTGCCCTAGTAATTTCTTGAAGTCTCAATTTCATTACTGTGCCTCTATGTATACTTTGTTATTTTTTTATCCTGTTAATCTGTCCCAAGTTGATTTAATTCCTAAAACAACTGGAAGCACTGTGGAGGAAAAAAGGAATTTCTTCCTCTCCTACACATGCATCTGATCGGAGCAGAGTCTGCACTCTGCAGTGGCCATCATAATCCGAGGGGTCTGGTCCCTCCTCACTCCAGCCATAGCTCTTCCAGGCCATCACCTCTGCCACCGCAGGGATGATGTTTGGTCGCTTCTCTTTGGAGATGCACATGCATTCTTCATACTTTTGAGAGGTATGGGACAATAATCAAAATACACATGACAGACAGTCATAGAATTTGCATATAAATTTAAAGACACAAACAAAGGGCAGTTTGGGTGGCCAGGCTCGGGATGTCTCTGACAGAGTTTACTAAATAAAAGACAGTCTCTGTTTTGAAAACTGTGTTTGAGGAAAAAAGTTAGGATAAAAAGAAGCAATGATATCCAAGATGAGACTTAAATATGCAAATAAGGGCGATCATATCTTTAAGGGATGGCATGAGTTTGTTTTTGTTTTTGTTTTTATTTTTGCTTTGGGGGAGACACCAACTTTCAATTTCTCATTAGGCATGCAATATAGCCACAGTCATTCAAAACTGGTATCGTAGATTAAGGAATTTTAGTCTCTTTCTTCTCTATGTTTGCTCTGGCACTTAGTTCTTTTGCCTATCACGAGCTACGGCTATCTCAAAATTCCCATTTTAAATTTCTCACTACCATTCGTGATCCAACTGAGGCCTCACCATTGTCACCGCCATCTCAACCACCCAGCCAGAAGGTTCCCGCCTCACCTGTGCTCCCCTAGCAGTCCTGCCATCAGAGGGCCTGCTTCTCCTACGGTCTCGTTAAAAATGTTCACGACGTTTTATACTATTTCACACACACTTCTTCATCGGTGCCTTGAACATGTCAGGTGCTGGGCAAATACCTGTAGAGTGAAAAGTGAATAAGATTACTTGCATAATGTTGCTAGAGTTGTCCCTGGCTCATAGTATTCCTTAAATGTTAGCCATTATTCATATAAATAAGAAAACATTCCAAATATGTCTGTGCCTAACTCTATGGTTTTGTGTCCAATTCTATTCTATTCATGTCTTTTTCTTAATCAAGCCATGAATTGAACTCAGAGTCAGTTTTTAAAAAAATTTTATTTAAATTCATCAGTAAACACACAGTGTAATGTTTCAGGTGTATAATACAGTGATTCATCACTTCCATGCAACAACTGGTGCTCATCCTTAATCCCCATCACCTATTTAAAACATGTCGACCCACCTCGCCTCTTATAGTCAATATTTAATGATACAGAAGGTACAAGCACATTCCACAAAGAAGTTTAATTCCTATTCTCAGATTATGTATTTTGTAGCTAAACATTGCATGCTTGTCAACATAAAAGTGACTTAAAACAAACTACTATGTCTTTATGTGTTACTAAGAAAACCAGCACCTGATTTAAATAATGCATTTCAATTTTCAGGAATTTCTGTAGATATATATGCATGTGAACAATAGAGAAATAGGTATTTCCTATCATGTGAAATAGAAGGTTTGCTCACTCCCAGGGCAAGGATCAAATGGCAAAGATGATCAACGTATCATCTTTGTTTCCCCAAAACTTTACTTACAAATACAAAGAGTCAACACCCTCAAATGGAAGGCACTAAAACATTGCCCCTGACCTGAGTGGAACTTTAGAGAAGAAACTGACTACGCGTCAGCAGAAAGCACATGGTCTAGATTGCCAGAAAGGGGATTCAAACTGGTCCATCTGCCTCCACATCTTATGCTTTCTTCCTCTACAGCATCTTGCTTTCCACGTCACAATGCATTTGCCTTCATGATTAGGGCCAGAGCCCTGATCAGAAAACAAAAACTATAAATTTGTTAAAGAAAGTCAATTCTATTAAAATTTAAAATCTCAAGTGAAAGAAACCTTATACAAATGATCACCAAACCTGGTTTTCACAGTCAATGTCAAACTAAAATCAGATTTCTTGTTGACTCAGAAATGAATGAACGAAGACTAGAGCTCAAAATGTTCCTCTGAACTTGTGCTCAGTGAATCACTCAAGTGTTGATTTTTTTTTTAATTTTTAACGTTATTTATTTTTGAGAGAGACTGACAGTGTGAGCAGAGGAAAAGCAGAGAGAAAGGCACAGAATCTGAAACAGGCTCCAGGCTCTGAGCTGTCAGCACAGAGCCTGATGCAGGGCTGGACCTCACAAAGATCATGATCTGAGCCAAAGTCGGATGCTTAACTGACTGAGCCACCCAGGTGCCCCTCAAGTGTTGATTTTCAAGGCTCTCTAAAGAAGAGAAGGGGCGCCCTGGTGGTTTAGTCTATTGGGTGTCCAACTCTTGGTTTCGGCTCGGCTCAGGTCATGATCTCACCGGCCCCGCATCAGCCTGTTTGGGATTCTCTCTTTCCCTCTCTCTCTGCCCCACCCCTGTGTTGCTGACTCTCTCTCTCAAAATAAATTTTAAAAATACACTTTAAAGAGGAAGAGAGCGGTGTGAGAACAATGTAATCACTACTGGAACCAAGGAGTGAAATTTGGCAGGTATGTATTAAAAGCATTCCTTTTGCTCAAGACGGACTATCTGTAGCCAGGATGTGCCTCTTCCCAACCTCCTCTGAAGTGAATTCATGATAATCTTACAAACAGGTCATACCAGGCTCTGATTTCTATGTCTTCCAATAAAATCTACACGGCAAGCATAAACTTTGGAGTCAGATCAAAAAAGTGTCCAAATTGTGCCCTGTCCCTGACACTCATGTAAGAGCCTGAAAACGTGACTTATTCTCTCTGAAACATGGTTTGCTGTTTGGTGGAACATAAGTGATCACTCATTCTTCACAAAATTTGTGAATTTTTAAAAAAATGATGAATATAATGCATTTGCAAAAAAAAAAAAATACTGGCCTGGTTTAATTGCCAAGGCTGTGTTGATACATTTTAGGTCTTAAAAAAGCCGAAGGAGAAGACATACATGTCAGATAACCAGACAGGCATGCAATTTGATAAATGCAACATTAATATCACCATAATGACGTAAGTTTTGTATGCAGACGACTGTCTGAGCAATGTTGCCAGTGAGAAAGAAAGATTCTTAACCCAGAAACTGAAACATAAAATCATATTCAGCATAAAAATGTGAGGAAAAGATACTAATGCTTACCACATACTTAGCAAGAATTTCATAAGGATTAATGAGCTAGTGCTGGGTTAGCATTTTGAAACGCAGTGGAACAAAGAATAATACATACAACACACCCCACCAGGCAGTGAATAGAATCGTATAAAATTAGATCACGTACAAAATGAGTTGTGTAGAAGCAATACGTTCCTGCTCCTGACAAAGGATCTGTGCTTGGCATCTTGCATGACATGGTATTCTCTCATTTGGTCCAAATCTTGTGATGGTGCTCATCAAAAAAAGTCTTGGCTGTATGACAAGGTGGCAAATGTCAATACCTGAATTTAAGTAATGGCTCAAAATCTTGGAAATTCCTCTGAACTCACTCTCTCAGGCTCCCTCTGTCTTAAATGCACATGCACGCGCGCGCACACACACACACACACACACACACACACACACACAGAATAAAGAAAGGACTAATCATGTGCAAAGCAAAAGTTACATCCTCAAACAGCTGTCCCAAGAGCATTAGCAAAATGCACAGAAAGTAGACAGGAAAAAGAAGGGAAGGAGGTAAGAAAACCATTCAGAATTCTTGGAAAGTTACAAGGGCAGTCTATAATCACCTCCTTTAATTCAGGTGTTATTATAACCATTAGTCTTTCTATGGCTTTCAGCTAAAGATCAGAAAGAGACCGATCCAAAGGATGTGTGACACCTGTGGCCCACTTCTTTCTGAGGGAGGAAATCGAAGTGTCAAATCATGAATTTCTGATTTTGTTTTCATATTTGGGGTTGATGAACTACTGTTCCCTTTAATGATCTGAGAAAAAAGAAAAGTGTTGGCAACAGCACTGACACACACGTGTATATGACTTTACGACAACAATGCCCTTTCATGTGCATCAAGATACGCCATTCTATCAATTAATCCTGGTTAACACTTGACCTAGCTCTACAGATGAAGAAATCTAAAGTCGGATTAATAGGGTTAAAATAAACAAGGTTAAAATTCAAATCTCCCCTGTTTTTCATTTCATCAAGTTGCCTCCATCTGAGAGGTGACTTCTGATTTTACACACTCCAATTCACAAAAATAATGTTTATCTCCCCCATGACAGTGGAACAGATACATCTAGCTAGATGAAACTGATTATTAGCTCTGCTTCTGAGGGCAGAGAGAGAGAGGAGGTTTGGGTGTGTGGGGGTTAGGATTAAGAAATCAAAACTAATCAAGAGAAAGCTCAGGAGTTAGCAGACTTAACAGCCACCATACCTATTACTTGCTACAATAAGTAACCTTAGTAGACCTCCCCAAGATTTGAAAAACACTGATCCATAAAACAAAAAAGAAAAAAAAAAAAGAAGAAAAACACTGTCCCTATATGACTTGTAAGCATAAGCATATGGCCATGCTTGCAACACACACACACACACACACACACAACCCGGAGATACATTTTAGTAATTCTTTAAATGAACAAGTATCTTGTTTGCCAAAGATGCATTTTCCCCTTTCTCATTCTGTTTGAAATCTTTCAAGACTAGGTAAGGGATAATTTGCAGCTTGGATAACAATATGTATTTCTAGACCAAAGTCCTTTTCTTCATATTTGATATGTTTGAAACTTCCCTTTACAGCCAGAAATTCTGAGTTAATGACCTGAAGAAGGGAAAAAAAAATTTAATTTCAAATTTAAGTGGAATGAATAGTTTTAGTGGTAATGATATTAAGGATGTGTGATTATTAAAGAAGGGTGTGAGAGCAAAGGTCTCCAAGAGCTCCATGGAAATTCTCTCTGCTTCAACTGTTGAAGTAAACGTGTGTATGACCAACGCGTGAACCTGAACCTGTGTCCCCAAGGCTAGTGCATTCTCTCAGGACAGGGCTATGAAATACTAAATGTGGTTACTGTGATCTGCATCAGTACATTTTTTTTTAAGTTTTTAATGTTTATGTTTTCAAAGAGAGAGGGGGTATGACCAAGGGAAGGCGGAGAGAGAGAATCCCACCAGGCTCCACACTGCCAGCACAGAGCCCTATGTGGGGCTTGAACTCACAAACTGTGAGATCATGCTCCGAGTGGAAACCAAGAGTGGGACACTTAACCAGCTGAGCCACCCAGGCGTCCTGCATCAATACAGTCTAACCGCACGGCCCGCGGAATTCCTAATGAACAGATTTTATCTTAAAATACTGTGCATAACTACAGGGCCGCATCTCTGGGAAGGCTTCTGGCAACTACACTACAAATGAAAACACAGTAGCAGGTGCTAACCTGGGTAATCTGTGCACATTTTGAAGAGTTCTCCGTTTCCTGATTAAATCCACCACTCGTTTGCGTTTATTTTTTTGCCCGCCCTTGCCCGAATTGTTCCCAGTGTCTGTTTGATGGTAGCCTAGAAAACTTTCACACACTTTGTAAATGGTCTTCAAGCAAAGTTGTTGTTTTTTCCTGCTCAGGACAGTTTCCCCGTTTACTTTAAATTGACACCTCTGACACAGAGGAGCGGCAGACTCCCCAATTTCTAAAACCTCCTCTGGCATGGCCAAAAACCACTGGCTTTCATCCCAAGCCCACCTCACATACTGTCCCCTGTGTCAGCCCACTGTGATCTAGGGATCCCTTCACCTCATAAGGAAGGATCAAGCCTTTCAGTATGTTCTTCACTAGGGTAGGACAGGGGACAGAGGGCTGCTGTCCCTGGTGTACTGATGTTTCTAGGACTGGATCGCACTGGAAAACAATCAATCATTCTGCACACACACACACACACATGCCCCCCCCCCCCTTAGAAGGTGGTGCAGGCTTTCTCTGTAACTTGCATCTCCTGAGTAGTGCCCAGACGGAGGCACTGCACCAGTGGCCCACCACTGTGCACTGCGGTTCTCATCCACTTTAAACACCCTTACTACTACCTCATCTTGGACCTACTGGAGCCGTGAGTAAGTTTGCAGCAAGTACAAGGGAAATCATTCCAGAAACTGTTAGAGCGCCCGAAAAGTTAACCCTCTCACCCCCACCCACATCCCAGATACTTCCTAACAAATCCACTCTCGGCCTGGGCTTCGGACCATGGTGACAGAGTGCAGGCTTTACCTGCTAACTCAGAAGTTTCTTTCAGGGTTGGGGCTCGGAGAAGATGGAGTTCCCAGGGGGAACGGAAGCATTTTGGAAGTGATACAGCTCCTGGGAGGAGTCGGGCAGCGGCTTCTTGTTGCACAGTTCCCAAGTCGGAAGCCTGATAGAACCCCCACCCAACCACTGGAGCGCTTCCCCCCTCACCCCTCACCTCTCCGATCGCGCCTCGCCGCCACTTCGGGACTCACGACGCGGCGGTGCTCAGCCGGCTGAACGGCCTTTGTGTGCGGGGTTCCAGGTCTCCGCCACCGTGCGGACCGTCAGCTCAGCTCCTCCGGCCCCGAAGCCCGCAGCTCGGTTCCCCGAGCTGAGTAGTTCCAGGGTCCCGCTGAGCAACGTGCCCCGGGGCTTCCTCGGCAGCTTGGCTCCCGCCCGCGGAGCGAAGCCGGCGGCGCTACTGGAGCGGAGGGAGTGGCTGCAGCCCGGCCTCGCGGCTTCGGGTGAGGACGTCCCCCGGGGCGGGGCGATGGGGCCCCGGGACTCGGCCGGAGCCGCGCCGCAGGCACCCGGA
>NC_043701.1:165419965-165478257 GCF_006229205.1 Suricata suricatta
GAGGGCCGTGCGTGGCGGGGCTCCGGGTCTGCGCCCCGCTCTCCCCGCGGCGGAGAGCGGACTGTGAGCGCCTGGGACCTCTCGCTTTGTTCTTCCCCTTGTGTCCTCTCCTCTAGGAGTCCAGATTTCCTCCGCTGCCAGGACTCTTGCCAGCGTTTTTGGCAGGAGAGGGATGAGGGATTCCTCCTCTTTCCCTTTAGTCTCTGTGAATCGGAATCTTGATCTAACCCAGAGCACAGGCAGTGTATGTTGGCCTGGGACGGACGCCAGAAGGACCGTTGAGGGAATGGTGTGCGGTTGGATGTGTGATGATTGATAGATATTCTATCTATCATCTATCTCTCCAGTGATGGCATGTGTATTTAGAGGTTTCTCCACCAGTCGCCAGGCGTTGCTCCCTTTTCTTGATCTTCCATAACATTCATTCTAAAGCCAGTCTTTTTGCATAACTCATTTGAAAGAGCACTTTGCCACTAGCCATGTTCTAAATGTTTTGTAAATATACACTTCCACCTTCTTTAGAGCAAGACAAAGTCCTGGGTGAAACAAAAAGGAGCTCAAACTGTGGGTGTGGGACCGTTTTGGCTTTTGCAAACGATTACAATCCAATGGCTTAGCACAAAATCCGAGACTTCTTAGGTAATCAGTAATACACTAGAGACATGTATCTATTATAACTTAAAGTTTTTAACTTTATAACTTATAACTTATAGTCTTTATCACTATAAAGTTTTCCGTTTCTTTGCATCAGTTTTTACCCTCTACCAAGAGACAAGCCTTCTGAAATCTTTGGATAACATTTCATACAATTTGCAGCCTTCATTTGTTTATAAATCTGGCGCTAATTTGCTGTTAGATCTCAGGTATCATCATGCTTAGTTGCTTAAACTTGAAAAGAAAAGGGTTGCAAATGGAGAACATTCTACAAAATAAAGGACCAATACAATTTAAAAAATGTTATCACTCTGAAGGACAAAGAAACTGAAGAACTGTCCCCACTTCAAGGAGATTTAGGAGACAAGAAAATAAATGACCTGATCCTGGATTGGTTCCTAGACCAGAAAAAGGATTAATGAATCAACTGGCAAAATTTGAATAAGCGCTACAAATCAGTTGACAGAATTAAATCACATTTAATTTCCCAGTTTTGAAATTTTACTATGATTGTTCAGATGTTTATATTTGTGGAAGCTCAATAAAAAATATACAAGAATTTTATTTTTGCCAGTTTTTGTAGTCTGGTTCTATTTTCAAATGATAATGAGAAAAGTGGCATTAGGAAATATGATGGAACAATTGGATTAAATGACCTTTAAAGCCTTTTGGAGACTAGAATTTTTCCACTCTATGAATATAGTATAATATCTTCCAAGTTAGCTCTCCTGCTGCTGCTGTTATAAAGTTCAAATGGAGATTTTAGAAAGGAAAAATGACTTCGGAAATTGCAAAGTATTTTTTAAATCCCCAAACTTTTCAAATAGACAGTTTATTTTTAGAAGGGTGAAATGCCTTCAGATTCCTTCACGGCGTTCACAAAAGTAATAACACTCCTGTATGCTCCTAATATTCAAAAATAACTGCCAGAAAGGAAATAGCTATAATAATAAAACAGTAAAAACATCTTTTAAATATGTACTTTGTTTCCTTTGTGGTGACTCCATTGAAAAATACAGCTTATGGACCTATGAGGGGACCACTTTAAAGAAAGCAGAGTAACCGTTACTCAATAATCAAACCTTTTTTGACTTCTGTAGGATGTGCTTTTGGAAGAATCTTCTTTTTTTTAATCTTTATTATTTTTGAGAGAGACAGAGCATATTTGGGGGAGGGGCAGAGAGAGAGGGAGACCCAGAATCCAAAGCAGGCTCCAGGCTCTGAGCTGTCAGCACAGAACCTGTGCTATACCCAGATCACAATATCGTCCCCCAAAACTAGAGACCACCAGGGAGACTGAGTCACACATGCAAAAGCAAAGGGCTTTATTACGGGCTTAAGCTCGGTCTCTCAGACTTCTCCAGGGCAGTGGATCCGTGCTGTGAACCCCGAACAAGGGCTGAGCAGGGTTTTTACAGGCTTTGGGAAGGGGGAGTCACAGGAAATTGTGACACAGGTACAGTGATCCCCTCATTATCATATAACAGCATTGGCAACAACTTTAACCATACACATTGTCCAGGGTGTTCATTACTTTTGGCAGGACCCAATCACAACATTTAGAGAATCTTTAAAAATAACCAATTACAGAGTGAACCCAGGACCCCCACATGGGGTGAGTAACTGGTTAATCTAGTATTAACTATCTATGGTTTCCATCTACAGGCCTGCCCTTAGGAATGTGGAAGGTGGTTGCTGGCCTTTTCTGATTGGGTGTTACGAAGGTGGTCTCTCCTGCCTTGGGCAATGTGTAACTGCCTGATAGTTTCGGGAAAACTGAAACTTAGGGCTTTAAGGTCAGAGGGGAAACTTAAAGCCTGTCACGGAGTCAGTTTGGTTCAGACCTGCGTCCTTTCACCTGAAGTAGAGCTGGAACCCATGAACCAGGACATCATGACCTGAAATGAAGTCAGGCACTTAATCCACTGAGCCACTCAAACGCCCCTGGAGTAATCTTCTGAGTTATTCTTTAGATTAATTTAATATGAGCAAATTAAGCAAAGCAGCCATCTCAACCATTAAATTTCAGTGTTTCTATGAACAAAAAAGTGTCATAAATGATAGATTAGTTCCGTCATTAAAGGAGCCTAGAATACTCTTCCAAAAAGTACACTTACTACTCATGAATAAGGATTTATCCTTGGAAAACAGATCTATACCCTGCCAATAAAGCAACATACCAGTGATCTTTTTCCCTCCTGGAGCCACAACTACTATTTGTGAAAACCCAGATAACCTGTTTCTCTCTTTTCTCACCATGGCTTTAGAAATTTGCACATGAATTTGTTTAGCGTCCTTTCTAAAAGCCATCCTACGTCCTTTCTAGGCATGATAAGTGTGTGAAAATCATTTCACAGCTGGGAAAGAAGATTGCATGTAGGTCCCTGTACAAATATGGAACTTTGTTTTACCCATAACGCAAATGAAAAAAGAAAGAGGATAAATAAGTTGGAAAGGTAAGGACTAATGATGATTTTGAAACAATGTTTTTAATATTCTAGTCCAAGATTATTGAGTATCTGCCTAGCACAAAAGCAAAAATGGATATCCAGACTGAAACAGGTCCCAGAGAAAATTGGTAAAGATGCAAATGCTTTGGTTTGTCTTGGTTTGGGTTTTCCTTCATATAAATGTTACTTTCCCCCACCTCCCCAATATGCTTTCCTAAACAATTCACTTAATGATGTGGTCCAAAGATGCATTTATGGAAATTCACTGAAAATAGGCAACTTTTGATGCATATTAAAATTTTTAACTATATTTTGCAGAGCTGGTGTGGATTTACATAAAAATTGCAAGGATATTTAAAGAGTGGGATCTTAAGGCAGGCATTCCTCAGTGAGAGTAGCAAGAAGAGGAGATCTGGATCATTGCTCCTGTGGCATCAACTGAACATGCAGCAATTCAATGTGGCATTTCACTCATAAAGAAGCCAGGCATTGTCCCCACCTCCAGACCAGACCAGTGGGTCAGATATTTTGCCCACAGACTGAGGCAGGTCAGAGAACAGATCCTCGAGGAACTGATTGCAATTGCAATGAAGTACAGAGAGGTTCAAGCCTAAGAGCCCTCTGCAAAGCAGTAAAAGTCATGGTGAAAGGCAATTGGGAGGAGACCTATGGATTCATTGGCGATAAAGGCTACCCAGACTTTGTCTTCATTTCAGTTTGAGACAAATGAGGAGAGTGGCCGCTGGGAAGAACTCTCTTAAGTTAAATATCGGTCACAGACCTCAGGAACTATCCTAGAAAGGAGTCCAAATGTGATTGGATTAGTTTGTAAAGGAAGTTACCTCTCAAAGGGCTTTTGAAAACAACATAGCAATTCATTAGCAATTAATGGAATTAACAGCTGTGTGTGATCAGGAAAAGGGAAAATTCCACCATAATCACCATCATCCTAGGGTAACTGTGGACAAACTAAAGTCTATGTCCCCCAAAGAGCAAAATCAGATGCTTCACAGTGGGTGTGTGGTGGTTCCCCTGGGGTTGCGGGGAAGCTAGACTTCACTAAAATAATTCAGACTAAACCAATAAAGAGACAGGCAAGCAAGAAAGTAAAAATAAGCCTTGGGAAGAGAAAGAAAGTGCCTAGAATTGCTACAATGTATTATTCAAAATGTCACACACACACACACACACACACACACACACACAGCCCAGCAAAAACCTGGAAAAGCATGACCCATATATCAGGGAAAAAAAAAAAAAGATTATAAAGATCATGGAAGGTGCCTGTGAGAACATTCAAGTGTCAGATTTCTTTTTAATTGAAGTATAATTAACATATGATGTGGTATTCATTTCCTGTGTATAACATACTGATTCAACAATTCTATACATTACTCAGTGCTCATCACAATAAATATAATCACCATCTGTCACCAAATACTATTATAGTATTATTGACTATATTACCTATGCTGTGCTTTTCATCTCCATGACTTATTTACAACTGGAAGTTTGTACCTCTTAATCCCCTTTATCTATATCACCTATCTCCCATCTTTCTCCCCTCTGGTAAACATCAGTTTGTTCTCTATACTTAAGAGTCTGTTTTTGTTTATGTGTTTTGTTTTGATTTTAAGTTTCACATGGAAGTGAAATCATTTGTCTTTCTCTGTCTGATTTATCAACTGTCAAATTTAATAGACTTAAAAGTAGTCATTAGAGGGGCACCTGGGTGGCTCAGTCAGTTGAGTGGCTGACTTTGGCTCATGTCATGATCTCGCCTTTGGTGAATTTAAGCCCCCTGTGGGGCCCTGTACTGACAGCTCAGAGCCTGGAGCCTGCTTTGGATTCTGTGTCGCCCTCTCTCTCAGCCCCTCCCCTCCTCTTCTCTCTCTCTCTCTCTCTCTCTCTCTCTCTCTCAAAAATAATAATTTTTTGAAAAGATTAAAAAAGGTAGTCATTAGAGAAGCCTAGGTGCCTCAGTTGGTTAAGCATCTGACTCCTGATTTCAGCTCAGATCATGATCTCATGGTCGTGTTGGATGGAGTCCCCTGTCAGGCTCTGCACTGGGCATGGGGTCTGCTTAAGATTCTCTCTCTCCCTCTCCCTCATCCCTTGCTTTGCTCATATGCATGAGCACTGTCTCCCTCTCTTTCTCTCAAAAAGAAAAGAAAAAGTATTCATAAATATGCTCAAAACCACTAAAAGAAACACTGATTAAAGTTAAAAAAAAGTATGATGATGATTTAATATCAAATAAGTAGTATCAGAGAAAGAGATAGAAAATATAAAAAAGAATCAAATGTAAATTCTGGAGTTGAAAAATACATACAATCAAAAAAGAAATTCATTGGAGTGATCACTGGTAGATTTCTTCTGGCAGAAGAAAGCATTTGATGACATTAAGTAGATGTACGGTGATTACACAATCCAAAAAACACAGAGAGAAAGAGGAATGAAGAAAAATAAATAAAGTTGCAGAAAAATGTGGGGCACCATGAAGCTCTCAAGCATGTTATAATGAGAGTTCTAGAAGGAGAGGAGTCATAGAAAGGAGCTGATAAAACATTTATTTTCAAATTTGTTAGAAAATTTCAGTCTACATATCCAAGAAATATGACCTTACTAGTTTTTCCAAAATATTTATTTTATGGGATAGCTTAGAATACATTATTAGATCAGAATAATCTTAAAATCGCCTAACATATTTTATTTCTATCTTTCCATTTCATACTTAGTCTTGAAATGAACCATTCCCAACCAACCCCTGTAGTTCTCTAACATATTAATCCAAATAAAAAAGAACGTAATGTATCAAATTTAAAAACCAACTCTCTAAGGCATAAATGGAAAGAACTCATTGGAAAGCCTGAATTGTTCATTATAACTTCGTTGGGATCACTAGCTAGAAGAAGGGCTGCAAGAGAAGTGGACATCTTTCCAAACGTTTCCCTAAGGAATAGCAACAGGCCATGTCAGGAGAAGACATTAGTTCTTTTCATCTAGTTTCAAAGAGCTTATCCAAAGATGAATGAGGTTAATTGAACACAATTTACTAGATTTGGGGGCTTATTGTTCCAGCAGAATATATTTGTATTAATTGAACAGTGGCCTTTGCAATGGCAGAGAAGGAAAGTCCCATTCTCACAGAAGATTTTGAGTTGATGTAGTCTTCCACTGGAGGAGAGCAGAGATTTCAATGCTAAATTAAGTTCAAACTTTTGACTAAAATTCGATCGGATATTCTAATTTCTGACTGAAAATTGCTTTGTGACTTAAAGTGAGAGTTTCTTTTACCAAAAAGTGAACATAAATGTCATGGACCTGGAGAATTTTTACTCAGGGCCAGAAAAAGTTCTGCTCCTAAATATTGTAATGGTATAATGAAAGATAAAATAAAGTTGCATTTTGATTATGTCATGAGTCATGCTTAATCAATACACTGGTTTCACACATGTTGCATCTTAAACAATTTGACTCAAATTCAGGATGCTTAATGAGCCAGAGCTCAGCTAATAGCAAGTCTGTTCATGGACAAATGCCAGATTTTCAAGGCGGCATCAGCTGTGAATTTAATTTCTAAAACCTTTTGTAATGATTTGGAGTAATTTTACAACAATAATTCAGCATAATGAATGAAGATTTTCTGCCTTTCTGTGTAGTCTTTTTTTTGAAGTCTTAAGTCTGACATACTTTAGTTGCATTGTATGGAATGTGTTACACATTTCATAGGACCGTGTAATGAATGACTGGTGTGGGTGATTTTTAATATAGTTGGGATGCAATACTACAGAATTATCTAAGGGTGTTAATGTCTGAATGAAATATGAATTCTTGTTTCTATCCATTTAATTGTAATATGACCTTTGGCAAGTTGTTACTGTCTCTAAACCTCATTGCCTTCTACTTAAAGTGACTGCCCTACATTCTTACAGAATGTGTGTAGACTCAAAAATATTAATATTTGAATATCATTGAAGAGTTTAAAATGTTCTGGAAATGCAGAACACAATAGTAATTTTAAAAGATATTATAAAATATTATAAAACGATGTTGTATGAACTCTGAAAACATTCCATAGCGCTTTCAATGGTGGGAGGCAATTTTAAAGGTTATCAGTCATATGTACTCTCTCCTCCTCACCCCATTTTTAAAAATATAGTTTATTATCAAGCTGGTTTCCATATAACACCCAGTGCTCATCCCTACAAGTACCCTCCTCCATGCCCATCACCCATTTTCCCTTCTTCACCACCCCCATCAACCCTGAGTTTGTTCTCAGTATGTAAGAGTCTTGTGATTTGTCTCCCTCCCTCTCCTTAACTATTTTTTTCACCTTCCCTTCCCCCATGGTGCTCTGTTAAGTTCCTCCTGTTCCACATATGAGTGAAAACATACAGTATCTGTCCTCTGCCTGACTTATTTCACTTAGCATAATACCCTCCAGTTCCATCCACATTTCTACAAATGGACAGATTTAGTTCTCATTGCCATGTAGTATTCCATTGTATATATGCCACATCTTCTTGATCCATTCGTTAACTGATGGACATTTAGGCTCTTTCCATGATTTGGCTATTGTTGACAGTGCTGCTATGAACATTGGGGTACATGTGCCCCATTCATCAGCACTTCTGTATCCCTTGGATAAATTCCTAGCAGTTCTATTGCTGGGTCATAGGAGAGTTCTATTGTTAAATTTTGAGGAATCTCCACACTGTTCTCCAGAGCAGCTCTACCAGTTTACATTCCCACCAACAGTGTAGGAGGGTGCCCATTTCTCCACATCCTCACCAGCAAAATCTCCTGATTTGTTCATCTTAGCCACTCTGACCACCATGAGGTGGTATCTCAGTGTGGTTTTGATTTGTGTTTCCCTGATGATGAGTGATGTTGAGCATCATTTCATGTGTCTGTTGGCCATCTGGATGTCCTCTGGAGAAGTGTCTGTTCATGTCTTCTACCCATTTCTTCACTGGATTATTTGTTTTTCACCCCTCACCCCACTTTTATCCTTAACCAAATGCTATTCATCCCCTAAATGTCTCAGGTGCAGGTATTTATGAAAAAAAAAAAAAGATGACAAACCCAGATTCTCAAAAATTGATTCCATCTGTAAAACGAAGCATTCAAAAAGAGCAAACAATATTTGTATTTATTTTATTTATTATTGTATATGCCATTTATTTATTGGATTATGTATTACATGTTTTATTTATAAAAATGAATGGAGAGTGGGGGAATTGAGGAGATGTTGGCCAAAGGCTACAAACTTGCAATTATAAGATGAGTCAGTTCTGGGGATCTGATATTCTGCAGAGTTATGATAGTCAATCATACGGTATTTGATACTTGAAATTCTCTAAGTGGGTGTTCTTGTCAAACACACAACGGTGACTACGTGAGGTGACGGTACGTTAAGCAACTTAATGGTAGCAATCATTCCAGGACGTTGGTACATTATCATCATATTGTGCATCTTAAAAAAAGTACACGGTATGAACGAAATATGTATATAATTTTTATCTGTTAATCGTACCTCAATAAAGCTGGAAAACATGTACAAATAAAATTTTTTTTAAAAAGGGAGTAATGGGAAAGCATAAGCCATGTGACGAAAAAGAGTGTCATAGAAAATAGAAATAACTGCAAAGATACTAAGAAGAGACCAAGCTTCATATCCTACAGAAGTAGAAAAGAGAACAGTGTGAAGAGCACAGTGTGAAAACAGGGACAAGAGTATCAAACAATAGTAGAACAATATTCAGAAGACAAATCACATGGGTCTTTGTAGGTTACGGAAAGGAAAAGGATCCTACCTGCAAAGAACTTAAAATTTGGTTTTGTGTTAAGTGTAGCCAAAAACAAACAAACAAACCAAAATCCTATTAGACAAACCAGCTAGGGATTGAATCATTTTAGTTTATCACATTAAATATTTATTTAGTTTTTACAGTTCAGTCTAACTTATTTGTGGCCTATTTTGAACCAGGTCATGTAAAAGACACAAACCTATTAATGATGGTTTGGAACAAAGTTTCCACTTTGAAGAACTCAACCCAGTTGGAATATTGCATTGTAAATATAATAGTGGAGACAAGCACAGGGCTGTGTATAGATGGGCCAAATCTAGTATAACATGGAAGATTTCCTGGAGGAGGCAGCTGAAAAAGAAGCAAAGGGCTTTGCAGATCAAGTGAATAGCTTGATTAATGATATGGAATTAGAAGACAGCATGAGGCAGCATGCAAAATTCAGTACTGCTGAGAAAAAAAGTAAAAGGCATTAATTACACACTTCTATTTTGAATGATCTTCCACCCATCTCCCAAACCACAAAAACACGTGTCTTCATCTATTCTTATAGGCTCAGGCTCAACTCAAATATCACCTCCCCCCTCTCTGAAATAATTTCAAATGCCTATGGAAGGAAATGTTATCATATCTTGTGAGCTCATAATGAATTGCCACCAAATGTTAAATTCTGTGTAGGTAGAATTCATGTCTAATTTATCTCTATTCCTATTATGATGCCCAGTAGGGGGTTGCCCATGGTAGATGGTTGAAAACATTTGCTGAATAAATAAATTAAACTGATCTGTCTAAAGAATCATCTCCAGATTGATTATCAATACCAGCATATACCTCAAAATTTTTTTCACTAGCATTTTCACCAGGTTTGACTCAGTCTTGAAACAATAGTTCCCCAAACTAATTAGGCTATTATAACTTCTATTTGAAAGACATCATTTTCACTATCCTCTTTCAATTCCAACAATACTGCCCCTATTCATTGTTTCTAGAATATAATGACTATACAATACCTGAAGTTTAGACACAAATTATACATTAAAAATCATCCATTCAGTGATCTCAAGTTTGGTTTCACATTTAAATCACTTGTATACTGTTAAAATATCTTTATCTGGGCTCTACCTTCTGGAAGTTCTGATTTAATTGATCTGAGTTGGGGGCTTGGACACTGAAAGCATGGTTTAAAACCAATGAACTTCATTACATTGCACATTATGAAACTAATTATCTATTACAAGTGAAGAAAGTATAATTCGGGAAGGTGAAGTGACTTGCTCAAGAGTCACAGATCAATCTAATTGTGGTAAAGCTCTACCTGTGGGGCAACTCCTTCCTTCCTTCCTTCCTTCCTTCCTTCCTTCCTTCCTTCCTTCCTTCCTTTCTTCTTTCCTTCCTTCCTTCCTTCCCTCCTTTCTCTTTCTTTCTTCTCAAATTATTAAGTACAAGCATCCTTACTCATGCTTTCTGAATGACCTCTGCCAACAAACATACAAGACTTGCCCTAAGAATAAATGCATGTTGTTATGAAGGTGACATTGTACTTTCATCAAGCCCACACAAATAGCCTAAATCGGAGGGGATTTGTTTTTATGACAGAACCAAACTCCATTTCAGAGTCCAGAGATCCTCATTTATTTATTTTTTTTAAATTTTTAAAAAAAAATTTTATTTTTGAGAGACAGAGACAGCGAGCAGGGGAGGGTCAGAGAGAGAGGGAGACACAGAACCTGAAGCAGGCTCCAGGCTCTGATCTAGCTGTCAGCACAGAGCCCGACGCGGGGCTCGAACCCATGAACTGTGAGAATATGACCTGAGCAAAAGCTGGACGTTTAACCGACTGAGCCACCCAGGCGCCCCAGAGATCCTCATTTACCCAGAATCAATAACAAGCTGGAATAAATTCCAGAGGTAAGCACAACAGAAAATTTTTGTAACAATAACTCTACACTGGATCTTTTTGTCTCTTCAGAGGTTGTTGTGAGAATTAAATACATAAGGCACATAGGCATTTAGCAAAATTCTTGGGTCATATTTTGTCTCGATCAGTCATGACAATAAGTATCATCATCATCTTGGATTAGTGCCAAATTGGCAACAGTGCAGATATACAATGAATGAGTCAGGAAGAAAGTCACATCATATATCTTAGTGACCCTAATATCATTACATATTCATAGTTTAATTTCATTCTATATATTAGGCATTATTACCCCCATTGCATAAATGAGAAAATTGAAACTCAGAAAGACTAAGTAATTTGCTCAGTGTCATACAGCTAGTAAGTGATGGAGGTTGGTGCGGAGTCCTGGTCTACCTGCCTCCCAAAGTACATGTGATTTTCGATCACACAAGATTTCCTCATGTCTGTTACACAATTTTGCAAAAGGGGTTAGATTAAATCCATAGGTAACTGACCATTGATTAGAAATGAGGATTCATTGTTGCAAACCTAAGAGTTTGAACTTAAATAAAACAGGCAAACATTGTGACCTCCCACAAAATGAACATTTCTTTTTTTTTAATAGTTTATTGTCAAATTGGTTTCCATATAACACCCAGTGCAAAATGAGCATTTCTGATATTTCAGCCTAAACGTGTCATAGATTTATGACATGAACTCTTTATGGAAACCAGGTTGGTTCATGTCAATTAATACCTCTTTGCCTTTGGTCATTTATCCCTTTTGGCTATTCAATTAACCCTTACTGTTTCAGGACTAACAAATCCCACCTTGACATTTCCAGTCTACCTAAACCTCTCCTTTCTCTGAATTCCTATTGCAGTGTGGTTGGAACATAGACACATTAGTGTCTCTCTTTGTGAGGTATCCTTTAGTTAAAAATAACAGATGCTAGTGAAACTTACAAATAAAAGAGTTAAAACAGCAAAAGGATATTTTCTATAACCCAGGAGACATCATAAATGTGGACCTTATGAGGGACTGGAATCAACAGGAGAAAGCTTTCAAAAACAAAAACATTAGAGCTACATTTTTCTTCCTCTCCTTCGTTCCCTCCCTCTGTTCCTTATCTTTTATTTTCATTTTTTATATGTGGTTTTTCTGGGCAATATTATAAATAAGTATCCAATAAAGACTCCCATAATTCAAATATTGTGGAAAAGAAACTCTTACTGAGCCAGTTGTATCCAGGTGTCTATTCCTTGTCTGTTCAGACTGTGACCCAATCACAGCTGCAGTAGAGCTGTAGGAACTTTAATCTACTTTTTCAATTGATAAATACTGCCACTTATACTTTTTAATGTATACTAATTACTATGAACTTTGCATAAATGTAAAACCCTTAATGGAATGAATAATGGCTTTGACTTATTTTGCACCCTTCACAATAGGTACTCAGCATTCCATAGTTGATTAGTTTATCAGCTCATTGTGGGAAGCTGAAGACATTCGGTATCCTTGAGTCTTAATAGGTTGGAGGTATGAAAATAGATGTTGTAACACCCCACACTTTGCCAACATGATACTGCTAAGCTTACGTTCCAGGAGGAAAATCATTTCCCTGGAGCAACCAGGTCTGAGCAGAACAAAACAGGACATGGTACGTAGGCAGGACCTGCATTAATCTCTTCTCACTACGTGAGAAAACAGTTACTCATTATTACCCTGGAAATGTTAGACAATATTGCCACCACAGAGAAACTTAAAAGGATGATCTTGAAGGTTCTCAGGTCCAAGTGAAAAAACTGGAGGAAGAGCACGGCCTAGACTCAGCATCTCCAGGAAATCACATCTTTGTAGGTCTGGGCTGTGGGGTATGATACTGTGGCAGAGGACATTCTTCCAGTTTATTCTGTATTTTTCCAAAGGCCCTTACTTTCTGTAACAGAACAATAATTCCTTATTATCATCTAAATCTATGCTGAAAAAGGCTCTGAGAATGGCAATTACATCTTACTACTGATGAAGACCTGCATATCACTCCCTAGGAAAGGAGGTATTTTATACCTGTCTCTGCAGAAAGAGATATGTTTATATAAGTGTGGATTTTTCATGGTAGTTGGTGCATACCTGAGCACACAGTGACCTTTCTCAAAGTGTACTTATTATGTTTGATTTCCAAATGAACCTTGTTGGCTCATTTTGGTTCTGATCACCAGTCATTGTCCAGTGAATAGTGACAAAGATTTGTGGTCACACTAGATAGCCATAGATGGCAAAGCCAACTTTGTGTGTGTGCATGTGTATAATGTGAACAATTTCTTTCTCTATCAAGTGATCTCCAAAATTCAGTAGGTATTATTAGAAGAAGCATTTGAGTAAAGGGGCCTCCCTTCTGACCAAGAATGGGACTATTTGAAAAACCAAACCACCTGTGCGAATTTGGGTACATTTGGCCTGCATCTCCTATTCCTTAAGGTGAAGTGATAATTTTTACTTGTCATACTGATGTAACAATGTCTTAAACAAGACACCTGAATTTCATGTATGAAATTCCCCATCATGGAGATGATGGATACCTCCCACTTGTGGTAGGTAGAATTCTTAGATGGCTCCAAGTTTCCTAACCTTTTATATAGTCCTTTTCCCTCCTGAAACAGAGCCCATGAGTACAATGGACTCTCTTGATGAAATTATGTACTACATAGCAAATGTTGATAGGACAGTCATTCCATTATGTTACATTATATTAGACCTTTCACTGCAGACTGAAGAAGAATTAAGAAGTCAGAGAGATGTAATCCTATTCCCTGAAAGAAAGCAAATAGCTTTGTTGTGAACTGCCTTTGGAGCCATGAGGCAAGGAATTGAGATCATTTTCTCGGAAATGAGAGCTATCCTTGGTGGACAGCTAGCAAGAAAATGGGATCTCAGAAGTACAGCTACCAAGCAATGAATTTGGTCAATAATCTGTGAGTTTGGAAAAGGATACTCAGTCTCAAATAACCAACATCCTGATTTTAGCTTGGTGACATCCTGAGCAGAGTAACTGGCAAAACTGTACCTGCTAAATTCCTAATCTGAAGAAATCATAAGATGATAAATGAGTGTTGTTTAAATCACTGATTGTGGTACTTTGTTACACAGCAATAGAATACTAACAAACCATTAAATAGTCAATAAATTTATCAAATAATTTAATAACGATTCATGGAGAAACCACTACATGCTAAGCATCATGGTAGTTAATGGAGAGTCAGAGTCAAACATGGCCACCACCATCCCCATGCAAAAGAGAAGAGATTCTTATTAGTAATAAATTTTCCTACTAAAAAAGAAATAAGTCCTCAAACCTCTCAGAACAACATCATATGTTTGGAAGGGATAAATAAGTAGATTCATATTGTAAAAGAGCATAACCAGAATTTACACTCAGACTTTGGAAAAGGCAAGGTTAACACAGGATTGAAAATGATTTCTTCATGTATTGCAACTTTTCTTTTTCCATTCCATTGTTCTCTCTTTTTCTTTCCAAAGGCACAAGTTCCATGTTTTGTAAAAGGTATCCATTAAGTAAAGAGTGTTCTAATTTTCTGAGATATCCACATTTGCAACAGCATCCCTTCTCTCCCCAAAAGTCCCAGACTCAACTACAGGTCTTGATTTGTGGCTGTGGAAATCACCTGTGGAACCCCGGTTTCATCCCCACCACGCTTAGAGTGAATAAATGCAAACAATTCCAGAATAAGAGGCTGACACAACTCTTTATGACTTCCACACTGTAGCTCAGCCAGTGCACAGTCTGTACCTCAGTTTCTGCACATGCACAGTCTCCTCCCACATTTTCACACCTCTGCCATTCCAAATGGCAAAACTGCAAGTATTTTCCTTATACGAGTTTTCAAATCCAGTTTAATTAATATCACCTGAAATACAATTCATCCTTTGGAAAATTTTGTTTGTATGTGTTGTGTTGTTTTTTTCCCTAACTCTTTCAGCTTCTTTATTTGGACTGATTAGGGAAAACTTATCTTCCTGTGAGGAGACTAGCGGTTCAAACTGAGAGAATGTGAGGGAGGAAGAGAGGGAAAGGGATAGAGAGGGGAAAGAGAGAGAGAAAGAGAGAGAGAGAGAGAAGGGAGAAAAACAGAGGCACACAGTGAGGGAGAAAGGGGTAAAGAGAGGGACAGGGAGAGAGAGAGAGGGGGTAAAGAGAGAGGGAGAGAGAGGAAAAAAGTGACAAAGAGAGAGAGGCTGAAAGAAAGCTTATTGCCTCATTGAATAGCTGTCATATAGGTGGGAGACTCAGTGCAGGGCATTATTTACAGACACACTAAAGTTATCGAAGTTACAGGTTTCTGATGTGGCACCTTGGACAGGGGCAGCTCCATCCTGGGCCTAGAAATTCATTTTAATAATACCAATGTCATAGTTAATGGTATAAACATGTTTCCTCTTATATAAACAATTTTTAATTTCTCCTCATCTTCATGACTTACATACTATGATAGTTTAACTGCCATGTAAATATTAGAGTTAACATAGGTAAAACCCATAGTTCACTCTCTAATAGAAAAAACTCTTCTATAAACTGTAGTTGTAATTATTATCATCATCATGATGTTCAGTATACTTGGGCTGAAGAGCATTGTATATACTTTAAAATAGATGTCCCGGGGCGCCTGGGTGGCTCAGTTGGTTAAGCCTTCAACTTCGGAGGTCAGATCTCACGTTCCTGGGTTCAAGCCCCGTGTCGGGCTCTGTGCTGACAGCTAGCTCAGGGCCTGAAGCCTGCTTCCGGTTGTGTCTCCCTCTCTCTCTGACCCTCCCCCTCTCATGCTTTGTCTTTCTGTGTATCAAAAATAAATAAAACATTAAACAATTAAAAAATAGATGTCCTAAAATAAAACAAAAAAGAAACATTTTTATTTTTTATAGGTGATTCCATCTTTTGACTCCCAATTATTTCATTCACAAAATGGCATTCTTCTAATTACCTTCGAAATTACATACAAGCTTAAAATATCTGATTGTCTTCATGTCATCATTTCCCCCACCATGTAGATTCCAGTGTCCTGTCTGCAGAATGAGCCGTGCAATCTGTGTTGAGAAAATTTGGCCTGTAAAAATAATTCTGAGATTGTAGTCGTTGTCTTGAAAAACAAACTTATATGTGGCATGTATCTTCTGCCGATTTCAATAATGTCAGGGCTCTTGCACTCAAAATGTTTGATAGATTGTAAATTGAGATGTTTCTAAATGGAAGAGATATGAGCCCTTTATAGGTAGCTATCACTTGAAGCATCATCATTCTTAAGAATGGTGTAAGTGCTGATGTACAGAAGACACAGGACCACTTGGATAAATGTTGATCAAGAGAAAGGGTCATTTTAGGGTTTTAGGCAGTAGAAAAGAAATCAGCCCATTTGAGTCTGCTGTAAAGACTGGGACCAGATTAAGAGGCAAGATACAACCTGGAATGCTCACCCAGAAGAGGCCCTCCCCGTTTCTCCATGTAAAATCTTATAAAGATATGTTTCATTATTATATTTCTCCGCCATAGTCTATTATACTCAACCCAGGCAGCCACTTACTCTGCCCCATACCAGTCAATGGAGCTGACATCCTTTTGCTTAAAGTATTTAGAGAAATTAAACTGTCAGTTTTCATTTCTCTTGATGACTGTACCAACATGTCCCATTTTTGTCTAAGAGGCTTATTTGAATTTAAAATGATCCTGGTGACTCCATTGTCACTAATATCAGATTTCTATCCTCTGATGAGACCCAGGATACCGGAGTCCAAACCATCAATACAAATGGTGTCGACCACATCAGAGGTCAGTGGAGGAGCACTTTTCTTCTTTCCGGACTTGAAATTCCAGAGGGAGCTCCAGAGATGACCTCACTGTTGCTGAGATAGGAAGGGAGAGGCCTGTGGACTGTGTCCCAGGGTTACAGCTAACAACTGGGAGCAGAGGAGGAATCATGCCATCCATTCAGTTGTCCAAGCAGGTGATTGCCCCAAGCCTGGACCACTGAGGACTTCTCTGAAAGCAGCATTGTGTAACCTTCTTATCCTTTCAAAAGTCTGAGTCCTATCAAGTGGGGACTAATTCACTGGCTTTTGCTTCCATTCCTCCTTCATCAACTCCTTTAGTCCTGCTCTGCTCCCTGAGATCATCTTCTAAAGAAATCATTTTATCCAAATGTTTTTGCCAGGGTTTGCTTTGGGGGAAAACGGATCCAGGCATTTCTCCTTTTACGAACTCAAACCCTGCTAGAGCCCTGTTAGTACTCACCAGCTGCATTCTAAATTGTCCATTCATAAAGCTGTTATGTTAATAGGTATTTTTAGGGAGGAGGGGGACTTAAACAGTTTTCCTTTACGGAAGCATTTATCAGAAACTTAAGTGAATTGAGATGCTCCCAGAGGAGATAGAAATTATTAAAAAGCACTTCCACATTTCCTTGATCAAAGAATCCTTTTGTTGTGCATTTATCTACCAGGTTGCTGGTGACTTTTAGAGTACTGTTTAGTAAGTGATAATGAGAGTTTCAGAATTTGAATATTTAAAAGGTCCAAGCAATGAATGTCAAGGATGAATGTCAGTGAGATAAAGAGTATTACAAATAGGAAAGTGCAAGTGTCCTGAAGGCACTGGGCTCCACCTTGCTGTTTTACATCCCGTCCTACTCTCCAGCCTCATCCTCACCTTTCACGAACCCTTTCTCAACTCATCATAGCCCCTAGTCCTCTCAATCATAAAGTATGCGTACTGACTCAGAACTCAATAGTTCCTTTCAAGTTTTAAGCTTTGAAATTCTCTAACCTTATTATGGATTAATGTCTTTTACCATAAAGATTGAGTCTAGTAAGAGGGTCCTTAATCAGAATTATTAACTAGGGCACCATCAGCTGCACAAAACAGAAAACCAAACAAATGATTACAAGCTGTAAATGAATGTACCAGCTGACAGAACTATAAAGGCAAAGCTTAAATGCTTCAGGAATGACCTAAGGTGGAACTTGAAAACTACCACCAGGATCCACTTCATTCCGTCTCCGCTGCTCATCTCTGTTCTCTTCCATGTGCTGGCTTTGCTGCCAGGCAGGTGTGATCTCTGTCCGTTTATACATTTGTTCTGAATTTCATATACTTTTAACTTCCCCTCCAGCTTGAAAGGATCTTTCCTTCAGAATCAGATAAATACCCAGGGTGAGCCTCTCATTGGTTGGATTAGATTGACTTCCTGCATCTGAAGCAATCATTATCAGTAAGGAGGTAACTTCTCCAATGGTTGAAAATTGGTGTCTGGAACTTAGAATCACCTGCAGAGATTTTAATAATACTTATGTTGAGGGGCACCTGGGTAGCTCAGTTGATTCAGGGTCTGACGTTGGTTCAGCATCTGACTTCTGCTCAGGTCATGGTTTTACTGTTGGTTAGTTTGAATCAGCATTGGGCACACTGCTCTCAGTGCAGAACCCTCTTTGGATCCTCTGTCCCCTTCTCTCTGACCCACTTGTGCTCTCTTTCTCAAAAATAAATAAAACACCAACCATAGACTAATTAAGCCTATATATCTGTGAGTGAGGCATTAGTATACTTTGAAGCTCCCTAGTGATTTCCGTGTCTACCCAGACTTAAGAACCATTGTTTTAGACTTGGACTCTAATGATTTACGTCACTTGACCTGAGGAATATTTCAAAAGACAGATTCTGATTTAGTAGGTCTGATGCATGGCCCAGGACACTACATTTCTAATAGGTTGTCAAGGGATGTTCATAGTTCACACTTGGAGAAATAAGTCATACTATTCAGGATCTATTCCTGAAATGGTAAGATCAATTCTAACCAGAACATGTAGTCTAAGAGTGGAGAAGGTGTGACCCACCAAAGAAATCTTACCTACTTCTGATGGAATTTTCACTTCTACTGATGAGACTGGAATTTACAGAATCAACTTGCATAATTATGTATAGTAGCTCAGACACATCTTTATATTGTAACTGTCTTTCTAAACCTCGGTACTCTAGTGAATAAGAAGTACTATTTGAATAGAGATCATCTACCCATGGCCCTCAGCCTACCCGTGGTCAGTACCCAGAAAGTGTTAAACTTACTTTTCTCTCTTGCTTCCTTCTTGTGAAATAATAAAATTGGACACAATTCTTAAATAAAACATAAATTACAGAAAGTACTTTTTAAAATATCTAAACAATAGTGCTTTATTGATAAAAGGTTAGTTTCAAAGGCCAAAAAAATTGCTGTGTAAAATGAGCTTCCAGATGACATTCTGGAGGTAAAAATTATCTCTTAGTAAAAGGAAAATTATTTTTTCACAAGATTATTTCTTTAGATTTGGGCAGCAAAACGAAAAGGGGATTTTAAGTGTAACAGAGTAGGTCTACCCATTCTTGCATAACCGGTATTAGGTGGCAGCTGTCCCTAAGGAATAGTTTTACTCAAATGCGCACAGGGCTTACACCAACCACTTGCAAATGCCTTTTGCAACCACCACCACAACAGAAACAGCTTTACTAGCATAGTTAATAATACCAAAGTAGCCCCAATAATTGACCTTGCATGGAATTCTCTGAAGTTATTGAACATTTTTTCTTGGTAAAAACTGCATAATTTGCCTAAACTGTGTGTGCATGCATGTGTGTGTGTGTGTGTGTGTGTGTGTGTGTGTGTGTGTCTTTGATCAAGACCTGTTTCTTTTAGAGAAATGAACAGTAGAACTAGGAAGGAGTGATGAGGACAAGATGCCAGTCACCTTCACAAGGTCAGATCTAGCACAGGCTCTGTCTCTGTGTGTGATCAAAGCTGACCAGCAGCCTTGACCAGCCTTTCTTATGAGGGAAGACTGTGAGGACAACCTGGATGGAGGTGAATATTCCATGAGAGTGAGACGGTGGTATGTTTGCTCCAGGTTTCTCTGGACCAGGTGAAAAAGGCCAAAAGTCTTATAGCATCCTTGGCCAAAGAGTACCCCAAACTCATTCTGACTGTGCCTGGGGTGAAGTCATGTTCTCGAGGTAAATTTTGGTGTCTTCTGGTTACCAGGAAGGCCCTATGAGCTCCAGAGCAACCTGCAGTGTGGCCCTCTGGTTAGCACACCCTCCCTTCCCCCGGCCCCAGTCATTCCTGCAGAGCCTTCAAGGAGAGGGCATCCCAGGCAACCAGACTTCAAAAAAATGGTAAAAAAAAAAAAAATAGATACTCACTATTTCAAGCTGAACAAATGTGGAACCTTTCTTTATCTCTATGTCTACATTTTATCCTCTGTGTAGGTGTGAGGAGTATGGGCTCTTGAGGCTAGATGGTGCAGCAGCCAAATAGCGTGAAGGCAAGGAGTCCAAACCCAGGAGGCAGCTGGGCAATCACCTCTTATATATGGTCGGGAAGACACATGCCTGCCTTGTCCTCAGATGATGAATATATTCTTCTAGGGGATTTTTGAGGATTTTCCCTCTCTGTTTTCCCAGGTTGTGAATATCATCCCAGAATGAATTAGCAAGATATCCATATTCTTGAAATGCGGTGGCTTTTGCAGTCAAGTGACCTGTTCCCTTCTCCCTCTTCTCTCAAATGCATCCCAAATTCACAAAATTTTAAATAAGAATATTAACTTCAGGTCAGTTGCCTTGGCCTCATTTCCAGCAACTCTGTCATATCAAGGCAACATGAAACATGAAGAGTAAACACCTGAGGCTAAAATAACACCCATAGCCCAGACTGTATTAACTAAAAGGCAATGATGATGCAGCGGAGATCCAAGCTTAGTTCACTTTGTGTCTCAAAAGTTCTGGAGCTGACATGAGTTGTGAAGAGCCTATCAAGACTCTTGCAATGACACCTCAGGTTGCTTCCTTAGTCCCACTGTTGACAAGTCAATATATTTTGTTGTTTCCTTGGTCCCACTTTTGATGACTCAGCATATTTTGGAACATGCTAAAAGAATCCTTGTTCAGCCCTGATGCTAAATATCTAGTATGTAGTTCACATGTGTATATCTGATTTCCTGGAATCTCCTACACCAGCTGTTATAATCGTATCGTAACTCTTTGTGGAGTTCTCTTCTCACATTGCCTTGCTCTCCAATAAGGTCTTTAAAAAATACATTATTATTGACCATGTGTATAATTAAGGAAACTGAGATTCAGGGAGTTAAATAACTGTTCTTAAATCATATAGTTAAGAGGTCCTATTTTGGACACAAGTCTTTTCAATATACAACTCTTAATGTGATAATCTTCCCAAGGTTCTTTCCTGCAAGAATAGTCATTGTCTCAGAATTTGGATTTTTAGAGAGCAGCAGCTGTTTGCTCTGGAGTGCTCTGGACCATCCTCAATGTCTGGCCAGAATGGCTGCTCATTAAATATGTGTTAGATCAGAGAGATGGGCAGTGAGTGGTGAAGTTATTTTGGTTTAGGAAGATTTTAGCTTCCTTTAACTCATACTTAGGTTGGCAACTTCTCCACTGTCCCTATATGCCCTCAAGAAGGAGATAGAAGTATCTTTATTTGTGTGCTCAGGCATACCTAAGCCCTTCCTGGTTGTTGCTCTCAGGGTGAGGGTCTGATAAAAAGACACATAGCCAGATCAATTAATTCTCTCTCCCCATTGTCTCCTGGTTGATTATACCACAGCCTCAGTACCCATACATAGTCATTGAGTAGGAGAATCTTACATACTTATCTCAAGCCAGGGGCATTAATTCCTTTAGAAACCCATGGAACCTGGTACAAAATAGCTACTGAAAAATACTTAGAGTCAGAAAATATAGAAGATGATGTAATGACAAATGTGAATTAGTCCAATTCCTTTATATTATTGATGACAATAATGAAATCAAAAGTCGGGGGAAGGTACTCTCCCATAGTTATCAAAGCAACAGATTACTTTTTTTTCTTTTTTAAATTTATTTATTTAGTTTGAGAGAGAGAGGGAGTACATGCACGTGTGAAAGGGGTAGGGGCAGAGACACAGAGACTCCCAAGCAGGCTGTCAGCACAGAGCCCAACGCGAAGCTTGATCCCAGGAACTGTGAGATCATGACCTAAGCAAAACCTTATATTTAACTGAACCACCCACATACCCTCCATGTTTTATTTTTTTACTTTATTTTTTTAATTTTTTTAGAATATAACACTATTTTTTTAACATATGCAATTATTTTCCATCATTTACAATACAGTAGTTACAATGACACTCCAAATGGATAAGCAAAGTAAAAAGTCAGGCACTCCAAATGGATAAGCAAAGTAAAAAGTCAGTAAAAAGAACCCCAACTTCTATTTCATGTAATTAGACTTATACAGAAATTAGAAGGTTAAGTAACAACTAGTTAATCACCTAATTTCACAGCTATCTGAAGTGGCAATCATTATATAGCAGCTTATCTATGATACATTCAAGATACACGATACAATTTATTACTTGCCCATAAGCTAAAACACAGCCCGCTTAATACCTTTCCTTAAATTCCACCTCTATACTACAATATACTTGAGGTCCATGCAAAAAAGTAGCTACCTTTTATGTAGGAAAAGGATGATTAAGTCTTTGGTGTTGTAAAAGCAATTTCATTTAAACATAACCACCCCCACCGCCAAAAAAAGAGGGAAAAAAAAGTAATGAAAATAATAAGGGAAAAACCCAAGACACACTTCCTAGGGGGAAAAAAAACAACAAAAAAAAAACAACAAAAAACCCATCCTATAATTTCTGTCCTTGATGGAATGTATTAAATAAGCAAACACCCCAAACAAGCAAAACAAGTACTACAATGTAAAAATATTAAAAAAAAAAAAGACAACCCTCTCACATGCATAAATGAAAGATTGCACACAAAGAACTCACATCTTTTCAAGCTTCAATAGTAAATATTCTGCTACTATGTATTAAATACTGCATGGTTTGCCCAAGCTAAGATGAAACCACATCATAAATCAATAAGCCTTTTGCATTTTCTTTCATTATCTACTCAAAGTCATGCCTACTGCACCTCTAAACATTTCATTGGCTTGACTAAACAGAGATAGAAAATGACTTACCTTCCCTACAATCTATTATACAGATTGGGAACTCTAGCTCTGGAAAGTGTCTAGAGCATTAAATATATGACTCAAACAAATTCAAAGTAATTATACCCATTGTGATGGGATACTTGAGGGAATACTTCTGTCAGCATTGGCACTCTGACCTTGAAACAGCTCTTCATTAGTTAATGTTCTTGGTCAAGAATATGGACGTCCAACAAGAAAGTCTACAGGGAATGCTTTCTCATCATGAGCTAAGGATAATGTAGGATATTGTAGGAGACGCACATGGCTGTAATATCAGAAGTAGTAATCACACAGTCTGGATTTTACCACTTTAAAGATTAAATAACACTTAATAACTGAGAGACTTAACATCTGAGCTACTGATATGTATCTGTTTTCTATAAATATATATGTGAATTAAAATAGAAAAAAATATCAGTATGTGTCCAAAAACAATATGTAATAGGAAGATGACATAATGGAGAATTCCTGGGTGATATTTAAAAATGCAAATCTTGGGGTTCCTGGGTGGCTCAGTTGGTTAAACGTCCAACTTTGACTCAGGTCATGATCTCACACTTTGTGAGTTCGAGCCCCATGTCAGGCTCTGTGCTGACAGATCAGAGCCTGGAGGCTGCTTTGGATTCTGTGTCTCCCTCTGTCTTTTTTCCTCCACCACTCGCCCTCTGTCTCTCTCTCGCAAAAATAAATAAAGACATTAAAAAATTTAAAAAAGAAATACAAACCTTTCTAATAGACATAATATTTAAATCAGTAAAGTATTGACTATCAAGTGATAGTATTTATAATGTTGCATCAAAAATTCTGAATTCTATCATTCTAAGTATATTCCCAAAGATAATTTTTTATATACCATTTTATGGCAAACATTATGTCATTTATTTCACTGTCTGTGAATGTTGTGGGAAGGGGTAAAATTAGTGATTTCCAATGATATATCTCTGAATCCTTAGGCAGAGTAATCAGGAGGGAGAGATATTCATTTACCATAAGTTATGACAAGACATTTATTTGAGAAGTGGATAATTACAGATCTCATAGATTTGGCCAGCTTTAATGTTAAGGAAGGATACAAAGAAAATTAAGCTGTCATGGGTACCCAATAGGGACCAAGGACCGTTCTCCATTTTTTACATATATCATTTCATGTAACCCCCACGACAATCTTGGGAGTTAGTTATAAATATCCTAATTTTATGGGTGTGAAAATTGAGGTAGAAATAGGTTAAATGACATAAGTTCCTGATCTGTGACATAGCCTAGATTTGTCTCTTGATTTTATGCCACATTATACCATATTCTTCCACTAATCCTAGGTGCCTGACATTTGCTGACTTTATGCACACAAATAAATCAATGACACATTAATAGGGATGTTAAGTAGCTGTCATGTCATAGTAGCAGTGACACTGAAATAGACCACATCCTCACAAATGACCCCACCATATTTAGCTTGCCAAATAACCTTTAGTAAAAGTGAGAAAATTACCTTTATTGATATCTATGCAATCATAGACTTAGAGATTTTTTACCTTGAAGATATCTTTCAGATCTTTTAATGTAACCCCTTCCTTTTACAGAAGAGAAAAAATGATACTTAGGAGGTGAAGTGCCTTGTCCAAAGTCACAAAGCAAGTAGGAGGATTGGACGTCAGGATGACCAAAAACAATCCTGGTTCTCTTGAAACTATTCCACATTTCCTATATTCACCAGTCAGTTACAGAATACAGAGACAATGGGAGGACCACAAGCTGTTCTGAGTAGTATTTTCTGACTTCCATTACCTTACTCTGAGAAAGAATATCAAGCATATAAAAGGCATGCAGCTGGCATTTGGAAAATGTGGGGGAACAAAAAGTCATATGTCACTGGCATTGGACACTGGATGGAGTTTCTCCTTACTCATGAAACATACCAGTAAATAGCAGAATATGTCAAGAGTGCCAGGCCAGGGTCTGACAGCATTGGGAGGCAAGCATGCTTACTGACATGCTTACATGCTTACATGATGTTGGGAACCGGTCGTTCCTGGGCTATTGACAAAGTTCCTCCTGAGATCAGGAGATAGTGCGCTCAGCACTCCACTTACGGGGACCCCACAGGCAGTTGGGGACTTTCCATCGCCAACGGTTGATTGTCTTGGCCTTATCGTAAAGCATAGACCTCCTCTGAGTCATCGGTACTTTTCCACTCTCTGGCCCTATTCCCGCCAATGCTACAGCCAATCACATTTAGCTAAGTTTCCCCAGGAGCCGAAGGAACCTCCCCTCTCGCTTTGTCCTATATATACCCTCATGTGACTTTCAATAAACGGACTTGATCAGCAACTGCAGACTTGTCCCCTTGTCTCCTTTCTTCCACTCACCCCTCCCCCACAGGAACCGTTCGAAAAAGGGTCGCGGGCCGACTCAACATGACAGATTTGCTTACTGTTGTGGTTAATACTTCACATTTGTAGAGTCTTTCCAGACTAGAAAAGTTTACCTATTCAGGTATTCCACTAAGTACTGCAAAGAAGCAGTGCCTGACCTCCAGTACTCTCTGCCACTCTCTGGCAGAGGTGGAGAACTGTGGCTGGACAGTGGAGGAGTCCTTCAAGCCTCAGGTACTTGTCATGCCCACAGACTCAATCTCAGTGCATTCTGATGGGAACTGAGCCCTTTTATGTGGCCACGAATGATGGCATTGGGACTAAGGCAAACCACATGCGAGCAGAACAGAGCAGGACCAACTGTCTCTCAGAGGACTTGGCCTCACTCTCTACTGAAAAAGGTCACTCTATTTCTAAGTAAAGATGCAATGATATAAGCATTTCTTTGTGGAAAGTCTAAAAAATATATATGTGTGCTTAAATATGTGACCATCTTGAATGTAAAGGGGATATCCCGTTTCACAGAAAGAAAACACGTAATAAAGACTCTTGGTACAACCTGAACCACTGCAACAAAGCATATGAATAGTGAATGTAGGTGGACATTTAAATTCGTCATTGCTATTTTAAATCTTAGGAACTTTATTACTAGATCCACTTTTGTAAAGTTATATAACACAAAAAATGAGGAATATATCATGTTTTATAAAGTGAAGTTGCTTGAGACAGCACTTTTCAAATTAGTATCCGATATGAATACTAAAGATTTTATTCTAAGCCGCAAGTACCCTTTTATGTAATATTAAAGCAATTTTTAACCAGGCTTTAAATATACATCTGTGAGAGCGCCTGGGTGGCTCAGTGGGTTAAGTATCCAACTTCAGCTCAGGTCGTGACCTCACGGTTTTTGAGTTCCAGCCCTGCCTCAGGCTCTGTGCTGACAGCTCAGAGCCTGGAATCTGCTTCGGATTCTGCGTCTTCGTCTCTCTTTGCCCCTCCTCAGCTTGTACTCCGTCTCTTTCTCTCTCAAAAAATAAACATTAGGGGCGCCTGGGTGGCTCAGTCGGTTAAGCCTCCGGCTTCAGCTCAGGTCAGATCTCACATTTGTGGGTTCGAGCCCCGCGTCGGGCTCTGTGCTGACGACTAGCTCAGAGCCTGGAGCCTGCTTCCTGTTCTGTGTCTCCTTCTCTCTCTGCCCCTCCCCCTCTCATGCTCTGTCTCTCTGTATCAAAAATAAAAAAAAATTAAAAAAAAAATAAACATTAAACATATATTTATACATACATGCATACAAATGTATATGTAAAAATATACATTTATGATCTCTAGAACTTAATTTCAGCAATAGCTCACCAGGTGTGTTTTGAGTACAATCATTAAAAGGCTTACTTATAAATAATATGTTTGCAATTGTGGAGACATAGTCCTCTGACCAAGTACTAGATTTGTTTAATATTTTTAGTCCACCTTTTAAAATATTATTTATTGTTTAATTTACATACAAGTTAGTTAGAGCATGGTGCAACAAGGATTTCAGGAGTAGATGCTTTAATGTCCCTTACACATTTAGCCCATCCCCCCCGCCACACCCCTCCAGAAATCCTCTGTTTGTTCTCTATATTTAAGAGTCTATTTTGTTCCCCTCCCTGTTTTTATATTATTTTTCCTTCTCTTCCCTTATGTTCATCTGTTTTGTATCTTAAATTCCTTATATAAATGACGTCATATGATGTTTGTCTTTTTCTGACTAATTTCACTTAGATAATTCCCTCCAATTCCATCCATGATTTTGATTTGTATTTCTGTTCACCATCTGGATGTCTTTTTTGGAGAAGTGTCTATTCATGACTTTTGCCCATTTCTTCACTGGATTATTTGAGTTTTTGGGGTGTTGAGTTTGATAAGTTCTTTATAGATTTTGGATACTAACTCTTTCTCTGATACATCATTTGCAAATATCTTCTCCCATTCCATTGGTTGCCTTTTAGTTTTGCTGATTTTTTCCTTCACTGTGCAGAAGCTTTTTATTTTGATGAGGTCCCAATAGTACATTTTTGCTTTTGTTTCCATTGCCTCTGGAGACATGTTGAGTAAGAAGTTGCTCTGGCCGAGGTCAAAGAGGTTTTTGCCTTCTTCCTCCTCTAGAATTTTGTGGCTTCCTGTCTTACATTTAGGTATTTCATCCATTTTGAGTTTATTTGTGTGTGTGTATGGTGTAAGAAAGTAGTCCAATTTTATCCTGCATATTGCTCTCCAGTTTTCCCAACACCATTTGCTGAAGAGACTGTCTTTTTTCCATTGTATGTTCTTTCCTGCTTTGTCACAGATGAGTTGGCCATACATTTGTGGTCCTTTTATAGGTTCTCCATTCCATTCCATTGACCTATGTGTCTGTTTTTGTGCCAGTACCATATTGTCTTGGTGAATAAGGCTTTGTAATACAGCTTGGAAGTCTGGCATTGTGAAGCCTCCAGCTTTGGTTTTATTTTTCAAGATTGCTTGGGCTATTCGGGGTCTTTTTCTGGTTCCATACAAATTTTTGAATTGTTTGTTCTAGCTCTGTGAAAAATGCTAGTTTTATTTTAATAGGTAATTCATTGAGTATGTAGATTTCTTTGGGTAGTATTGACATTTAACCAATGTTTGTTCTTCGAATCCAGGAAAATGGAGTATTTTTCCATTTTTTGTGTGTCTTCTTCAATTTCTTTCATAAGCTTTCTATAGTTCCAATGCGTATTTTTTCACCCCTTTGGTTCTCCATTCCCTTACTTTTAATCTGAAGATGTTTTTAGGTCTAAAGAGAATCTCTTGTAAACAGCATGTACATAGATCTTGTTTTCTTACCCATTCTATTCCCCTCTGCCTTTTAATTGGAGCATTTAGACCACTGACGTTTATAATGAGTACTGAAAGATATGAATTTATTGCCATCATGTTACTTGTAGAGTTGGAATGTCTGGTGGTGTTCTCTGGTCTTTTCTAGTTTTTGTTGCCTTTGGTCTTTACTTATTTATTTATTTATGTATTTACTTATTTATTTTGATCATTTCTTCCCTCAGAGCGTCCTCCTTAAAATTTCTTGCAGGGCTGGTTTAGTGGTCTTGAATTTTTTCAATTTTTGTTCACCTGGAAAAATTTTAATCTCTCTTAATTTGAATGACAGCCTTGCTGGATAAAGAATTCTTGACTGCATATTTTCCCAATTCAATACGTTAAATACATCCTGCCACTCCTTTCTAGTTTGCCAAGTTTCTGTGGATAGGTCTGCTGCGAACCTGATCTGTCTTCCCTTATAGGTTAAGGACCTTTTTCCCTTGCTGTTTTCATGATTCTTTCCTTGCCTGAGTATTTTATGAATTTGACTATGACATCCCTTGTTGATGGTCAGTTCCTACTGAATCTAATGAGAGTTCTCTGTGCTTCCGGGATTTTGGTTACTGTGTCTTTCCCCAGGTTAGGAAAGTTCTCTGATATGATTTACTCACATAAATTTTCTACTCCATTTTCTCTCTCTTCATCTTCTTGGACCCCTATGATTCTGACGTTAGTCCTTTTTAATGAGTCACTGAGTTCTCTAATTTTTATTTCATGCTCTTTAGCCTTAGTCTACCTCTTTTTGTCTGCTTTCTTATTCTCCATAAGATTGTCCTCTATATTGCTGATTCACTCCTTCACCTCATCCATTCTTGCTGCCGGGGCATCCATTTGAGATTACAGCTCAGTTATAGTGTTTTTTATTTCATGATGACTAGCATTTACTTCTCATATCTCTGCAGAAAAGGATTCTCATCTAATTTCAACCCCAACTAGTATTCTTATTATCGTGATTCTAAATTCTGGTTCAGGCATCTGGCTTGATCAAGTCCTTGGCTGTCATTTCTTCCTGTTCTATCTTTTGAGGTAAATTCCTTCATTTTGTCATTTTGGAGGAAGAAAAGGAATTAATAAAGTAAAAAAAATTAAAATTAAAAAATTAAAAACAACACAAAGAAATCAAACAAAGGATACTAGATCTTACATGTGGTTTTGTCTGGTTGTTGAAAGAAGCTTGATAGGTTAGAGAAAAAGGGAAAGATTAAAAAAAAAGAAAAAGACAAAAAAAGGAAAACATTTGAAAATTTGAAAAAATGAATACAATAAAATAGAATAAAACGAAATGATGAAAGTAAAATAGAATTTTAAAAAATTACAAAGAAGTAAAAAATTAAATAAAAATCTTTTTAGTAAAATGGAAAATAAGAATAAATTTTTTCTTTCTGTTCAAAAATAAGAAATGAAAAATAAAAAAATTGAATAAAAGGCCCAGCGAACAGAATGAAGTAAAATCGAAATTACACCTAGTTTCCTGTAAAAGTCAAGCTACGGAGCACTTTACAGACCGTAACTAAGCAGATGGAGAGACCTGTTTGTCAAGTGCGCTATTGTCCCAGTGGGGTAGGATTTAGTGTAATGTCTCCGTTGTCCACTAGATGTCACTGCTTAGCCTACTGGGGTAGATTGCTGCTGTGCCTGTAGGCGTGTTTTTGCGCATGCCCCGGAGGGGTGAACATGGCACCACCCAGCTACCCAGTTTCTATGAACTCTGTCTCTCCACGACTGGCATTCAAGCACTCCTCCTTTGTCTCCAGCCTCTGTCCACTCTCTGCTTCTGCACTGTCTGTTACAAGCCTTCAGGCTGCCAGGTGGCACTTCCCTGAGTTTCATCTCAAATGGCGCTGTGTTTCCAGACCCCTCATTTCTGAGGGACTGTGGCTTTGACCCGCTCAGACCTTCTGGAACAGGGTCTCACTGAGCAATGGCAGGGAGCTGGCACACCCTCAGGGACGTTCACTTGTCCATGCTGCTGCTGCTGATGCCCAGAGACTGTGGCTCGGTGTCAGCCCCTCCCCCGCCCCCTTCCCGAAAAAGTTCACAGGATCTTGTAGCAGAATATTTCTGGAAAATCACAAGGCACAACTGGCACCAGGCTTCCCCCAACATCCGTGTACCAGCACCGGAGGATGTGGCTGTTCTCCAGGGTCCGTTGGGACCTTTGCTTGTGGGGTGGCAGCATGGCCTCACCAAATGTCCTCCCAGCAGGGGAGCTACCTCTCCCCGTGTGGCCAAGGACCGACCACTGCCAGGTATTGAGCCAAGGAGTTTCAGACTCTACCATTTCCCTATTAATAGAGCCTTAATGGAATTTAAACACTCTCCTTTCTCCTGTCTCCTGTGGCTGGTTCCACTTTTCCACTTTCTCTCCAGCTGCTTTTTTTTTGGGGGGGGGGGTGTTTTCCTGTACTCTCCCCTGGTCTCCATCCTCTGTCCGCAAGCAGAAACAGCTTCCTGCCCTCCTGCATTGTGTATCTGCTGAGTTCTGTGGTTCAGGTGGTGCATTGTTGTGTTAATCCTCAAATTAGTTTTGAGGTGTGCAGGATGGTTTAGTGTTGATCTAGCTGCATTTCAGGGATGAGAGACATTAAAAAAAACTTCCATGCTGTTCTGCCATCTTGGCCCCTCCCCTCTAGTCCAACTAAATTTTTTAAAAATCTGATTTGATGTGGTAAACCTTATTTATAAGCAAGATCCCATAGTGCTTAGCAATGTGTGTTCTGGAGCAAAATGGCCTGTGCTGAAACCTTGACTTTTCTCCATTATAACTGTTCAAACCTGCATTGTTTTCTCATGTGTAAAATGGAGTAATAACCAACTTTCTTGCAGAATTAATATAAAGATCCAAAGAAAATTTGAATAAAGATCAGGGCCTTGAGCATTATTAGTGCTTGATGCATTCTGTTTTTATTAGCATTCCGAGCTAGCAATGACTGAGGTTATTTCACAGTAATGTGTCTTGCCCAAATTGTTTGTTGGTTTTGCTTTGTTTAGAAAAAAGTAACTGAGTTAGTGTGATGATTGGAAATAATTTGTTAGTCCTCAAAGGTTAATTTTCTTTTTTATGAGAGATAACTACCAGGGAAGGGCCTCACTTTAAATGTTTGTATCTTTGTTATTAAAGAATAAATAAAAGTCACCAGTGCTTTGGCACTGCCATAGAAGAAGCAGAATTATTTCCTCGGGCTTTCTCCAAGTCTTGCCGTATGCCTTAGGGGAAGAGGCAGTGACCATAGCAACACCAAGTTTATTTCTGTGATCTCTAGTAATGCTCTTCGTTGAAGATATCCAAAGGAATCATTTTTAATTACAAACCTAAAAGCCTGCATAATCCATGTGAAAAGATACCCAGAGAGGACAATGGTTAGCAAAGTCTCCCAGCATATTCATGGCAGGGTTGGGTTAGGAACCCTTGACTACCACAGAAAATATAGATGTCCTGCTATTATCCTTGCATTGAGGAAAAAGATGAGTAGTCAGATATATCTGAAACAAACCCCTTTATCGCTTGCTAAGCAGAAGGCAAGTTTGGTTGCAGAGCTCACTCATTCAGGACAAAGCAGGGAGCCGGCTGTATACATTGTTTTGGGGGAAGTGATGAAGGGGGCTAGGAGCCTGGCTGATTTCCAGAACAGGGAAATTAGGGTGAGATAAGATAACGTAATTTCAGGCTGGAGCCCATATTTCATTAACATTGTATTTTGTTCAGTATGTGGGTTTTTTTTTTTTTGCATTAATTTCACTTGTTTCAGATAATGCATTATAATGTCTAGATTACTGAGTTATTTGGTGCCTCCTTAAATTCTATGTCTGAAATGACTCCCTGCTCACGCTCTCTTTCTCTAGATAAATAAATAAACATTAAACAAAACGCTGATAAGGAACAAAACGTTGTAATACCTTTTCCATTCTGGTTAGTCTATTCGAAGCCTTCCCTACTTACTGTATACACTAGACTTACTCCTTTTTGAGAAGGTAACTCTTCTGTCTCTGTGTGCAATCTGTGTGTACAATGTCCATAACGTCTTTCTTCCAATGTCGAAGGCATGGAAAACTGCACTTCTGTCATAAGGTTTTTAATCCCATGCTCTTGCAATTTCTCTTTTTTTCTCCTTCAACTATACTATGACTTCAAGTACAGTGCTACAAGTCTCTCTAATATTATAAAGTGGCATTAATTAAAAACCTATGCATCTGGTTTTAAACCTCAGTTTTTTAGCTTCCAAATGTATGTGAACAGTCATTTTCACAGTTTCTATGTCTCAGTTGCAGATCCTTCCACAGTGCATTGTAATCAGTTTCATCATCACCACCCACACTGTCAATTTCCCTTCGCTTACAAGCATCGGTGATAACCACACGTAAAATCTTAAGTTATTTGAGCTTTGTAGATTCTTCTTTTGAGTTTATTAATTTATTTTGAGAAAGAGAGCAGGGGACAGGGTGCAGAGAGAGATTGAGAGAAAATCCCAAGCAGGTCTGCACTGTCAGCGTGGAGCCAGACTCAGGGCTCCAACTCACAGGCTGTAAGATCAAGACCTGAGCAGAATTCAAGAGTCTGATGGCACACCAAATGAGCCACCCAGGTGCCTCTGTAGATATTTTGTAGATTTGATCCCACTGACCATATAATCATTGAAACCCTCTTTTTCTGTTTTCTTCTGTGACCATATGAATCTTATTCTCCTTCCCTAGATGTCCCTTTTTGTTTCTCTTCTTCACCTTTTACTTCTTTGCTAATCCTTTATTCATTTTATTATATATATATATATATATATATATATATTCCCCAGAGGGATCCTCTACTCTGATCTTAATCACTTTAAATTACTTTTGTCTTTTGAAATTATAGAATCTCACAGTATGTACTCTTGTGTTTAGTATGTTAATAAGGTTAATAATAATATAGGCCACACGGGATTGTCCTGAGGCTTAAATGACGGAGTGTTTGGGAAAGTGCTCCAGAAACTAAGAGTTCCATTTAATTATTCTGGCGATTTGTGAAACTAGAGTGGGATTTTTATGAAAAGTTCAGGGCATTTTAAGAATGTATTTTTTTCTGATACCACAGTGAAAAGCCATAACACTATACCATGAGGAGCGTAGTTGTATTCTAAACTGCAGTGCGTATATTTTACATAATTTGGGTAAGGAATATTTTCTGGGATGTTCTTCAAGGCGGATGTGTACCATAATCATAGCCATAATCATAGAAGCAGGTGGTAGTAGTAGTAGTAGTACTAGTACTAGTAGTACTTGTACTAGTAGTACTAATAGCAGTAGTAATAGTGGCACTATTAGTATTAAATAGATAAGAGAGAAATCATCTCAGTCTCCAGTGGCAAAAAAGATGCTAATTTAAGTTAATTATACATTTTGGCTGACAAAATTGATATATAGACATTGTCTGAAGTGATATATATAATCAGACATATTTATCATAAGATGTCAGGAATGACTGCCCATTCCTATGCAATTTTTCTTTCTTTGATCTGTGACTCTCTTCCTGAATCACAAAGAGAAGGAGAATGAGGGCCCACATTCCTAAACAGAGAGTTTAGATTTTCTTTTGAGATGTCATTAACTTCTTCATAGGTAATGATTTTCCTTTGTGGCTCAATCCTTCTTTTGTTCCAGTTCTTGATAAATTTGGCATCTGAAAAGTGAAGAATCTTGTTATTATTATAGCTGGTTTACATCAGTTGATTTCAGTGGAAATTACAGAATTCAGCTGGGGGGAAGAATATTTATGATCTTTTTGTCTTTGTAATTCTTTTGTGGTTGAAACCAGGGGATTCCTGCCAGTACATCCACCATGACTTATCCAGTTGAGTTTTAAATAAATCATGTGATCAGCCTCATACTATAGCTCCTGGGAACTTGTTCTGCCATAGAACTGAAGGGTAGGAAGTTCTTATTGATATAATATCATTTCTGGACTCAATTTTGAGAAAATCTCTGCACAGTTTCATCCCCATAAAGAAATCAATGGGAGTCAAAACCGGGGGAGGGGGGAAGCACTTGGCAGGTGGATGAAGAGAGAGGGTTTGTGGGTGGGATGGAGGAAGCAGGACTGAAACAGCACACTCTAGGCAAGGAGGTGGGCACAGCCTGTCTACATCAAAAGAAAAGACTGGATGGAGAAAAATGCATGTATATTTTCTCCAAATGAATCTTAGAAAGCAGCACTATCAATGCAATCAATAAAAACTTTCTCTCTTATGCTGGTAGTCACTTAGCTAAAAGGATTCTCAAGATGCTTGCTTCAGTAACATCTAGGGGTATGTTTAATTTTCAGATTGTAAACTTCAAATCAATATTCAATCCATTTAAAACCCATATCTTTCCAGGTTAACAGGCATAACATGGGAAACACTGACTGATGGGGAGTCTGTGTTAGGAGTGGGAAAAGCACTTCTTCATGTTTTAATTTTTTTTAGCATTTATTTATTTTTGAGAGACAGAGCATGAGTGGGAGAGGGGTAGAGAGAGAGGCAGATACAGAGTCCAAAGCAGGTTCCAGGCTCTGAGCTGTCAGCACAGAGCCTGACGTGGGGCTTGAACTCATGAACCTTGAGATCATGACCTGGGTTGAAGTTGGATGCTTAACTGACCACCCTGGAACTCTCTTCTTTAGGTTTTAATAAAACTATTACATTCTCATTGATAACCATTAGCCCCATCTCTCTTGTCACATTTCCTTGACTATCTTCTTTGAATCTTGAGTCCCCAAAACAATGGATTTTAGGGGTACCTGGGTGGCTCAGTCAGTTAAGCATCCAATTTCAGCTTAGGTCGTGGTCTCCTAGTTCATGAGTTTGAGCCCTGCATTGGGCTGTCTGTTGTCAGCACAGAGCCCTCTTCAGATCCTCTGTCTCCTTCTCTCTCTCTCTCTCTCTCTCTCTCTCTCTCTCTGCCCTTCCCCTGCTTATGCTCCCTACTCTCAGAACTAAATGAACATAAAAAATTGACTTGTCTGAAGAGCAGACATTCAAATCATAGATCTATGGAGCCAGCTTCTTTTCCACCCTGCCTGTCCAATAGTAAGGACAGTTTCCTAGATGAGTGTTATAAAAGTGTCAGGTAAAATTCTTAGGGTACTTTTGGGAAAGACATGTAAAAGAAGAGAGATTCACAGTATTATTTCATCCACATGCTTCGATTAGGCATGCTTTAATTCAAAGTTAACTCATGCTATATTTTATATACATATAAAGCTAAAATTTCAAGACCCCAGATCCACTGGGTCACATTGCTTTTGGGATAAAACTCAAAATTGTCAGTGTGATGAATTAGACACTGCATGATCTGGCCCTCGTCTGTCTCTCCACATTCACCTCTAACCAGTCTTCTCTGCTTTCTGGCCACACTGGAAATTCTGAAGTTCTTTAAATGTGCCATGCCTCCTCCTGCTTCAGAGGCCTTCACAGGCTACTGTTCTTCACTGGATTTTCCTGACTCCTCTTCTGCTCTACTTCATCCTCTTTCTTTCCTACTTACTTATGGGAGCATTGTGTAGTTCTCACATTCTCAGGAAAATCCTCCTCGAGTAACAGTCACCCTCAGACTAGGTCATTTATTTTGTTATAATTTTCCGTGATGTCCAGCATTTTTCTTCTAAAATAGGTATAAAAACATCTCACACTAGTAAATATATAAATAGAGTCCATCCTAAAGTGTAAGCTCCATGAGGACAGAGACCTTTTGCTCAGTATCCTACCCCTCCTTCTTGTTCTGTGTCCATTGCATTTTGGACTCCTGCATGCATTAGTTGAATAAATAACTGTGCATGTTACAGCTTATAATAAAAAGAGTGCCTATTTATAGCAGGTGTAACAAATCTGGGGATAGCTGAATAGAACCATTAACAAATACTTGCATTGAAATAAGTAAACAGGGGTGCCTGGGTGGCTCAGTCAGTTAAGCAACTGAGTCTTCATTTTGGCTCAGGTCATGTTCTCAGGGACCATGGGTTTAAGCCTCAGCCTGCTTGGGATTCTCTGCCTCCCTCTTTCTCTGCTCCTCTCTGGTTTGTGCACTATTGCTCTCAAAATAAATAAATAAACATTAAAAATATAAAAGAAGTACACAAAGCCTTTCACAAATATAAACTAATTTTCTGCCCACTGTAGTCATCAATGTTCTTTCCATTTACACTCCATAGTTTTCTCAAGTACCTTCCCCCCTCCCCCACAGCAGTCAGTGGACTATTCAATAGTGCTAACAATACTACTTAAGGATAACAAACACAGCACCTGTCTTGGAAAATTGAAAAGACTCCCGTTATCTCATGTTGTGGATAGATAACTGTTATATTTAAATCCAACTTGACAAGTGCACTGTAAGAGTAAAGGAATTCTCTGGTATTTCATAGATAAGCAAAAATCATGTATCATTCAGAAGATGTTTCATTCAAAGGAGTGAGAAAAATGGAAAGAAAGAAATTCCAGTAGTTTATGCACAAATAAGCAATACCTGTTTTGGGGGGGGGGGCGGAATATGACTGTACCAGAGGCGTTATTAAGGTAAAACCACATTAAAATATTGAGTTGAGGGAGTGAACAGGTGGAGATAAGGTGTCTGAGAGGAAGACAAAAGGGCTTAGAATGTATGTAAGTAGGAGCATAGCTATTGCTATCATGCTAAGTTGGGTTGAAGAAGAGCTTCTTGGGCAGAGATTTAAATATTCAGAAAGGTAGAGTTAAGAATAGGAACTTATAGTTGCAATTTTTCTAAATGCCCTAATTTGGAATATGAAATTCAACTGCAGCTAAAGGACATATATTTCAAACTGATATGCCAAGACCAAATGGGCAAAGAGAAGAATTCAAGAAGTGGGTATCAGTGGTAATGTGATTACTGAGCCTAGTCCATGAAGTCTTTCTTCATTCCCCACCAAGTACACAGTCTCTTCACTTGGATTCCTCTTGCACTCACTCTCGGTTTCATTTAGATGGTAATGAGGTTTGGGTACTTCAGGTATTCCTTACCTTGAGAGGGTAGTCTGCCTCATTTATCCAATAAGATCAAGGAGATAAGCATCAATGAAACTATGGTCCACCTTCCATTATTTTCTTGGCCAACACAGGACATAGCACAAAACACAGTGCTTATAAGGTCATAAGTTTTGAAACAGCTTCACTATACATCAAAGACACAGTCATTATTTTCAAATGCAGTTTTGGAAATCTCCTGATAAACCTTGGTTCTAGTGTTGGACATCCAGCAGAAGAGTGATTTCTAGGTCTATGTGTCTGATGCATACGCTCTCTGGTGGAATATCCTAGCAATCACAACATGTTTCTCTTGGAACTACAACATATAAGTTGTCTTTCTTTTTTCTTCCCTCTGCTTTGAGAGACCCAGAGTCTGGGTCTTGACAGTGCAAGTGAACCAGATTTATCCACTAGTATGCATTTAATTAAGCTTGTTTCTAGGTTATTCCCTTGGTTGCCTGACAGGTATTCCTAGATGCTAGCCAATATGAGTTCTGAGAAGGCCTGTAGTGAATTCTTCAAAACAATTGTTCTTTAGAAGCTGTGGGACCAATGGATTTGTTCATTTTGTCTAATGTAAACTCATAATCACCCTTGTTCTTGCCTCCTACTTATGAGACTTGGAATTTAATGCTTAGGTACATTATCTGGAGCTAAGATGAAGTGAGCAAACTAGATCCTTAATTTACTTATGTTAATTCAATAATTATTAGCAACTCAACCCAGAAACACTCATAACATTTTCTTTCTTTCTTTTTTTAATTTGAATATATTTGACAGACAATGTTACATTAGTTTTGGGTTTATAACATAGTGATTCAGCTTCTCTATACATTATGTTATGCTCACCACAAGTATAACGACCATCTGACACCATCTAAAACTATTACAATACCATTGACTATATTCTCTGTGTTGTATATTTCATCCTTGTGACTTATTCATTCCTGTACTTGGAGGCCTGTATTTCCCACATCTCCTTACCCATTTTGCCCATCTTCCACCCCCCTAACTTTGGCAACCATCAATTTGTTCTCTGTACTTACAGGTCTGATTCTGATTTTTTGGTTAATTCGTTTTTTTTTTTTAATTCCGCATGTAAGTGAGGTCACTTACTTGCAGAATTAAAAAAAAAAACGAATTAACCAAGACACATCTTGGAATGATAGGTAAGCACAATAAAATGTTGCCTCAATGTTTGTAGTAGGGATCATTCCATGGTACTTTGACTTCCAATACACAACCTCTTTTTAAGTCTCTGCATGAATCAGATTTCTATCTCCATTGGCAAATGAAACCATATCCCTGAGTCGAGAGGCACTATGGCAAGGAACTACCCAAGGACATGGACATAGGGAGGCATCACAAATTGAGTGTCTTTACTGAAACAGTTGATCACAGATTCTACTTTTAGTTGTCACCACCTCACTTAACTTTCCTGAACTATGTCATTCTATCTTTTGAAGTCTTTTTCTCATTTAAAATTCTATAAACACATGACTCAAAATCCTCAAAGCCTGAAGGGACATAGAATCGCTATAGAATAGTGAGTATTTGTATATGAATGAAATAAAGATAAATAGACTATGGAATGCCATGATGCAATGTACTTAATTTTCACCCATAAAAGTTAATCTTCACCAATGGGGCATCCATATGCAATGTTACTTTATAAATCAAAAATAATAAAACAGTAATCACAAAAAGAGGTGTTTAACACAATGGACAAGTCAAACACTGCTAATTTTTTTTTCCCATGGTGGCTTTTTAGGATCTTTACAACAGTTCTAAGAAGCAGGCTTTATTACCTCGTTTTTGGGAGATAAATAAACCAAAGCATAGAGAGAGTAAGGTGACAGGACTTGTAAGTTGTGTTTTTATATTCAAACTCATATCTTTCAAAGTTTAAAGCCACTATTCCTATACTCCATCTGGAATGAACTAAACAAAGCAGTTGTATTTTCAATGGACATTAATTCAGGAGATTTTTGCAAATACCAGAAAGAATGATGTATAAAAACAGTGAAGTATTGATTTTTTTTTCCTGCGGTACTTCTATCTTATTATTTTTATAACATTATTGATTTCATTTAATCTGTCATTGTGATGAGAAAAGCTAATCATCACATGATCAGTAGAGTCTATGATATTATATGAAACTTCATTCCTCCCCTGCTTGGGCAAATATAATAGGATTGACCTTCTGATATTCAGACCTAGAAACAGGAATTTTCTGTGAACAGTGAAGTGTCTCTTATAGGAATAAAAGTCTATAAGATGGATATCAAAATAAAAGATATGTTTTAAAATCTGGCTACTGGGATTCTACAGACAGCACAGACTCCACTGTCCCCCACTACCCACACATAGACACACAAGGTAGCTTCATTAGTCAGGACCCTTCATGATTTTTGTACAGGGATTAGAATTTTCAGAAAGGACACAATGTGCTCTACCAGATCTGAGACCAAATAGAACCACCATCATTCAAGTGAAGACAATTTGGGGTGCTATTCTAAATACGGCATTAAGTTATTTGGTTTAGTGTGATGGCCGATGACTGATTCCCTAACACAAGATAGACTGAAAAGTTTTCATTTAAGGATGTATATCATGAAGTGATTCCATCAACTATACCAGGCTGCACTGTTTTTATCAATATAATCATTGTTACTTATAAAACCCATTTAAATCTATAAAATAAGTTACCTTTGCTTCCTGTTAATTCTATGACTAACTCTGATAATTTTCACATTTTTAAGCAAGAAAAATCCAGTAATCCTGAAATCGATATGCTGGAACTGGACCCAGAAAGACTATACTTAGTGAATGCTTAACTAATTGTTCATTCTGCCTATAGAGTGGGCAGTTTGAGGTGTTTTTTTAATAATAGAGTGGTGTTATCTTTAATAATTTATTGACTCTTCCTTTACTATTGTGTGGAAGACACCAATTCCCCCTACAATAGTATCACTCACAGGCTCTCTCCATTGTTTCAGAAGTAGCAGAGACCAACAAAATCATGTAGTCTGTTTTCTAATTGCCTGGGACCAGAAAGCTAGTGTCTGTGAGATAGCATCAATGATGTTAGTAACATCTAGTCCTTCTACCTCAGTTGGGCACATGTGGTTTCAAGTTATAATAAATCACTCTAGTGAATTTAAGATTAAAAAAAATTGTAACAAATGATGAAGACATAGATGTTTCTCTCAGAGACGAAGATGCTTCGGTCTTCTCTCTTCAGATGGCCCCTCTTTGCCAAAACCTTATTGTAGAGCGAGTTCTGGTACAGCTGTATAGATGGTATTGACAAGGGCAGATTTTTAGTTTCCATTCTCAGGGAAAGGATTGTGAGTGACCCAGTTTGGGTCTAATACAAAGGTGAGTCAATTATTTAGTCTCAATTTTACTACTCCTATGTAATAGATTCACAGTCTTCCCATTGCCATGGCCATGGGGTTGGCAGAATATACATTCCTCCTGTAACTGATTTTGAGCTTTGCCATGTGACCTGGCTCACTAATGGAATACGAGGAGTTGTGACACGGGTAGGGCATTGAAATGTGTTCATGTGTGGTCTATTTCCCTTTGATCTAATGACCCACTGTGAGAGAATATGTACCATGCAGCTCTGGTACTATGAGCTGAGGTCTCTGAACAAACATATCTGGAGTAGGCATGAATTGCAGCAGCAGCCTGAAGCTGAGGCCAGTAGAGATCAGTAAAATGACAGTTAACTTACATCCCATGGGCATCATAATGCTGTTTTAAATTTAGGGTAGCTTGCTATGCCACAGTATTGTTATAAGAATTGACCAATGGAGAAATCAGTACTGAGAGTTACATGCTGCCATAACAAACTTAAAATGCATTACACTGGCACAGAGAAAGAACAATGGGTGGCAAGAAAACTATTACAGGAGACTAGAAAAATGTCAACATATTTGTAACAAAGACAGAAATGTACCTTATAGACATAAAACACTGTTATGAGAAAATTCGAAGGCAAAATATTGAAAAGCTAAGCTGTTAGAAACTACGTTTGATAAGGTTCACTAAAGAAGAGATAAGCTGAGAAGAGTATCTCTGGCTTACAAAAACTATTGAAAAGCGATAGAGAGCCCAGTAATTTGAGGATGGCAGTGTGGTAACATGAAACTGTTTCCAGACATTTAAAAGCTATGGACTTTAGAATCAAAAACAAATCCATACAATTTCTTACTTGGATTTCTGAATATAGATGCTGTTTATTCTGATTTTTATTTTAATGCATTATGTATCTATTTTAAAGTTTATTCACTTATTTTGAGAGAGGGAGAAAGAGAATCGCAAGAAGGCTCCACACTGTCATTAAAGAGCCCATCAGGGCTCCATCCCATGACCCAAACCATGAGATCATAACCTAAGCCAAAACCAAACGTTGGATGTTTAACTGACCAAGCCTCCAAGATCCCCAAAGCCATATATTTTTAAGTAAATATAATATATATTAATTTTAGACTCATTTCTTATATTTTGTAAAGTTGTCCTTTAATTCAGTTTTACTGACAATGGCCTTTACCTCTTCTGTAAATTTCTGAGGAACATTTATCTCAGTAGGTAATTTCTCCTAATTAACATACAATATGTAGATTCCATGTATTTTTTTCTTAGTATCCACACCAAAAGTTAATTTATTTAAAACATTTGGGGCTGCTATATTTTTGATTCAGTTACAAAACCTTTTTGAGTCTTGGCTAATAGAATTTCTGCATTATTTTTGTTATCTAAGTCACATTTGCAAAGATGTATCCATAGTTTTAATTCCTATTTCTTTAAAGTATAATAATAGGGCTGCCTGGGTGGTTCAGTGGGTTGAGCATTCGACTTTGGCTCAGGTCATGATCTCACAGCTCATGAGTTCAAGCCTTACATCAGGCTCTGTGCTGACACCTCACAGCCTGGAGCCTGCTGCAGATTCTGTGTTTCCCTCTCTCTCTGCCCCTTCCCTGCCCATGCTCTTGCTCTCTCTTGCTTGCTCTCTCTCTCAAAAATAAACATTAAATTAAATAAAAATTAAAGTAGAATAAGAGATTGGATGTGAAAAAATCTGAAGGTATAATCATAGATTTTTTATTGTCGTTTTCAGTTGCCTCGCTCATATTCTTTTCAAAACTTTTACCTTTTTTATTTAAAATGTTTTTCATGTTTATTTATTTTTGAGAGAGAGAGAGAGCACAAGCAGGGGATGGAGGGGTAGAGAGAGAGAGGGAGACAGAGTCTGAAGCAGGCTATAGGCTCTGAGCTGTCAACACAGAGCCTAATGCAGGGCTTAAACCCACAAACTGAGATGATGACCTGAGCTGAAGTTGAATGCTTAACCAACTGAGGCACCCAAGTGCTCCTCAAAACTTTTATCAAAAGCAACTTGCCTTTGTCAGATCTTTACAAAATATATAATTTTTTATGCCAACAACCCAATTTCATAATTTTAAATCAATATTACAGTACTAATTTAACCACATAATTAAATAAATGCATAATAAGTGCATAATTATTGTGGCAGGCAGACTTCAGAACGCTCCACCTCAATTATCCCACTTACTGGTGTTCACATTCTTGTATAATCTCCACTGCAGCATACTCTAGTGACTTGCTTATGACTATAGAATAAGGCGTAGGGATAGGATGTCACTTCCATGATTGGTCTACCCAAGATTTTAATTTCTACTATCAGAATCTCTTTATTGCCTATAAAGCATTAACACTTTGATGAAGCAAGCTTCCATGTTGTAGAATTTCACATGGCCAGGTACTTAAGAAAGCCTCCAGCTAATAGGCAGCGGGAACCCAGGCTCTTAGTCCAGCAATCCTCAAGGTACTGAATTCTGCCAATAATCTACTGAGTTTTGACACAGGTATGTCCCCAGTCAAGCTCTTAGATGATACCCCAGACTTGACTAACACCTTTATTTGTTGCCTGTTGAGAGACTCTGAAACAGGAGCAAGCTAAGCCATGCCCAGACTCCTGGCATCTAGAAAGGGTAGGATAATAAAAGTGTGATTTTTAAGCTGCTAGCAATAAGAAAAACAAGAATCCAGAGCGCTGCTGTTAAGACAAAGAATCAGGGTGAAGACATAATCAAGGAGGTGGTTGTCATACTTTTGTTGGTACTTCTGAAAGCATTAAGGTGACATCTTGTATATCCCTTTAGCTGGACAGATGTATCCAGCTAGATCTTGGATATGTTGAAGATATGGTCTTTCAGAATCCTAATATACATATAGTCTAGAGAGGCATATCTGAACATAACTGCCATTGGGGCTTTTGGCACATAGAATAGACATAAATTAATTGTACAAATATAAAATGATTCAAGTCTTTAAACCATTTACACAAATAAAACTGAATAACTCCAAAATGCAATGGAAAACATGCTACAAATAACAGATTACTTAAAAATTTCTCCCAGACACACCCACTTCTTCAAGTTTATCAAGTGTCTGCACTATCCCCTGAAATCTGGTGTGCCGTTTGCGTCAACTGGATTCCATTTCCTGGGCAGCATTGGCATTGCTGTCTTGCATGATTCCTGCTTCTATCAGGCTCAAATAAATACAACAGAGCACAGCATGCTTAAGTTACAAGCTGCCAAGAAAAAGACTGTTATAAGAGAGAAGACAGGATGACTCACCATTTAATAGTGTTCATGTAAATTGGTTGGTGCCCTACAGAGAATTTTAAATAATTTTAATAAAATGAATTCTGATCATCTAAGTGCAAAGAAAAGGAAATGTAATCCTCTTTTCCCCCGTTCAATCACTAAATTTGAAAAGTATGGCATCACTCAGAAGTCGCATTAATGTTTAATATTTCCAGGTCACTTCACTGTTCATGAAGATACTGCCCTGATCTGCAGACAACAATAAGTTGACCATATAGAACAGTCAAGCAGGCAGATGCGATATTTGTGTATTAGTGGAATGCTAACTGAAAGCTTAGTCTTTGTGATTTAGACACTCATACAGCTCTTCAAACTTAGATGCTCACAAGGTTCTGCAGACTTAGGCTCTAAGCTCCAGGTGGCTGTCAGTGTGCAAATCTTAGTATAAGGAAGATGTACATTTCTTTGGGGGAAAGAAAAGGGCAAAATGAAGATCTAGATTTGGAAGCAAGCGGTGTGTTCTCTGGACCTGACATGCAGAGGCAAAGCACAGATATTATTAGTTCTGTTTCCATCTATAAAGTGGATCTAATGGAACAGCAAACAATTGATTTCACATTACACGCAAGGGAACTTTCTTTGTATTTCCGCTTCTCATAGTTTCATATCAAGTCATTCAATCCTCCACACTTTATGCTGTTCATGAAATCTGTGATAATCACATCTCTTCTTGGGTGGATCACTTGCAAATTGGACTCTGAACAACACACTTTCAAAGAATTGGTGAGAAAGATAAAAGGAGGGGTAAATCTGAGCTGGAGGCAGTAAGATGTGGATCACACTGCAAAATTATCAAAAAAAGAAACCTAACCACCCAATTCCCCACCCCTTCCCCCATGAACTTGATGTACTCTAAGATGACTTTTGGGCAACTCTGTGAACAGGGTCCCTCTCTCTGGCTTTCCACAAGGCAGGACTAAGCTCATTCTTTGCTCCTTTATCTGGTCTGTTTTTAAAACTGTCTTCTATACTCTCTTTTCCACATATGTTCTCCAGATATACATGTCATCTATCATAGCAGAAGGAACTGGGGTACTCGAGTTTGCAGCTCAAGTCTTACAATGTATTACAAATTGTAGAACATTACTTATTTGCAAACTATTTGCAAATCATATATATCTTAAAGAGTTAATATCCAAAATACATTAAGAATTCATACAATTAAATAGCAAAAATAAGCAAATTGACTAAAAAGATAGAGGATCTGTATAGACATTTTTCCATAGAAGATTTATAGATGTTAAGCCGGTAAATGGAAGAATGCTCAACATCATTAATCATCAGGGAAATGAAAATCAAAAGTGTGTGTTATCACCTCACACTTGTTAGAATGGCTATAATCAAAAAGACAAAAAATAAACAGCCTTGGTGAGGATGTGGAAAAAAGAGAACCCTTGCACACCATTGGTGGGAATGTAAATTGGTGTAGTTACTATGGAAAAGAGTAGAGTTTCCTCAAAAAATTTTTAAATAGAACTACCATATGATCCCATAATTCCAATTCTGGATAATTATCTTAACAAAATGAAAACACTGACTCAAAAATATATATACACTCTCATGATCATTGCAGAATTATTTACATTAGCCAAGATATGAAAACAAAGTACCCATTGATGGATGAATGGATAAAGAATATATGATATATATATAAAATTGAGCCATAAAAAGAATTAATCTTCCCATTTGTAGAAACATGGAAGGAACCTGGAGGGCATTATGCTAAATGAAATAAGAAACCAAATTTATAGATACAGAGAACAGACTTATTATTGCCAGAGGCAGGGAGTGAAGGCAGGTAAAATAGAAGGGCATCAAAAGGTACAAACTCCCAGTTATAAAATAAATAAGTCATGGAGATATAATGTACACTATGGTGATCAGAGTTAATAATACTGTATATTTGAAAGTTGCCAGGAGAGTAAATCTTAAAAGTTTTTAATGTAAGAAAAATAACATTTTGTAACTTTTACAAAGATGGGCGATAACTTGTCTTATTGTGGTGAACAGTTCATGGTCAAATGTATATTTTTAAATGTTTATATGATTTGAGACAGGTAGCAAGTGGGGGAGGAGCAAAGAGAGAGGGAGAGAGAGAATCCCAAGAAGTCTCTATGCTGTCAACACAGAGCCTAACACGAGGCTTGATCTCATGACTGTAAGATCAAGATCTGAGCTGAAATCAAGAGTTAGATGCTTAACCAATTGAGCCACCCAGCGGTCCCTCACAGGGTATACAAGTACTGAATTTTGTTGTACACCTAAAACTAATATGATATTATGTGTCAATTATGTACCTCAATTTGAAAAAAAGAAAGAGAAGGAAAAGAAATAACCTCATTTTTATTCATTATAGTAAATAAAATTATTATTTCATTACACTTAAATTCAACTTTATTAGATTTCTTTTCAGTAGGCTAAGGATAAGGGATCTTGTTAATAATTCTTCAAACACCATACCCTAACATATCCTCCCTCATGAAAAGTTTCAGGATGAACATTAATAATGTAGCTTACACTTCAGGATCCCTTATTTATAACAGCGTCCTTCCCAGGCCTTTTATTTCCACATTCTAAAGAAATACCTAGTTTTATTTTTACCTAGTTTTGTATTCATAGCTTTGTGCGTTTTTCTACCTTAAAAGTGTTCCTCAGATTGTTAATATTTGGGCCCACTAAACCTGTATCCTTCCTAGCTTTACTTTTGTATAACTCCTTGGCTCAGAGGGATGAGTAGAAACCTAGAAATGCCACAATGACTCTGCTCTCATAATTTCTCCCCACCTTCAAACTCCCTAACTCACCTGAATGTCCTTGGAAATATAAAGTGGGTGTCATCGTAAATGGAGAAAATTAGGCAACCAAGCTGTAAATTTGTGAGAGTAAAAAAAATTGGAGTGTGGGATAAAGTAAAAGCATGGAAGATAGAATTCTGGGGAGAAAATAGTTTAGGATTAACATCTTTGCAGTGTCATGAAGCCTGGCACAGTCCTTGACCTTAACTCCATGGTAGAAGTTAAAGAGAAAAATTAGAGTTTAGAGATGCCTGGGTGGCTCCTTTGGTTAAGTGTCCGACTCTGACTCAGGTCATTATCTCACAGTTTGTGAGTTTGAACTCCATGTCAGGCTCTGTGCTGACAGCTCAGAGCCTGGAACCTGCTTCAGATTCTGTATCTCCCTCTGTCTCTTCCCTTCCCTGCCCATGTTCTCTCTCCCTCTCTCTCTCTCTCCCTCTCTCTCTCAAAAATAAATAAAACCATTAAAAAAAAGAAAAATTAGAGTTTACAAGAACAAATAGATAATTTACTATTCAGGATGATAGGAGACATTTAAAATAAGCAGTGAATCAAAACACATAGAGATCAATTACTTGGTTTTTTTTTCCTTTAGCCATCCACTAAAAAATAGAATTGCAGATTTTTTTCTATCTGAAAAAGCCATCCATAAAGATGAGAGTTGACACACAATCAAATCTGAAAAGGAATCAGACAGCAAAAAAAATTTTTTTAATCTATCAATTTTAAGTGAAGGGAAGAGGCAAGAGGAGAGAGGCTTTTCCTGATGCCCCACAAAAATGTATGACTACTAAGAATAAAAGTAGAATCATTTACAGCATACCTCTGGCTGCTATGGGTTAGAAGTGACTCCCAAATATTTCATTGCCTGTGAGTCAAACCCTAACACACTTGATTACCTCATTAAGAATTTACCATAACATGGGGCGCCTCAGTGGCTCAGTTGGTTAAGTGTCTGACTTTGGCACAGGTCATGATCTCATGGTTTGAGTTCAACCCCTGCATTAGTCTCTGTGCTAACAATTCAGAGCCTAGAGACTACTATCTGTGTCTCCCTCTCTCTCTGCCTCTCCCTCTCTCTCTCTCTCTAAAAAATAAATAAGCATTTAAAAATCATTAAAAAAAAGAATTCACCTCAATGAAGTTTTTAAATTATAATTGCAATTATCCAGATAAATAGCAGATGACCTGACACGTTCCACAACCTGCTTTATGCCTTCCCATGGGTTTTCTATTTTCTTTATAAATATTCTAGAATATTTTAGAAGAATTGTGGTTACATTCTACATTAGTTTGGAAGATCTGAAGAAAATGAACTAAACATTCTATTTCCTTTACTCCCTTAATAATTCTAGTCAGTTTGATTCTATAAAAACTTGTTGAGCATGAATTATCTAATGATCCTTTTCCATTGCTGTATTGAATATTTATGTATCTCTTGTAATGGTGTTTAATTTTTTCCATATATTTATTCTGTGACTTCTCAGCTAGATGGTTCTTTTAATGAAAGCTATTATAAAATACTTGCAAATGTTGGACGCTTCCAGAAATGCAGATATAGATATATATCATGGTGCTTACTCTATATATCCATAAAAATGGTGCAATGGTGAATCTGAATATGTATAGGACTGAAAGCATGACTACATAGAAAATGCTACCATGAATTTTCCTTAAAAATAGTGTTGATGTATTTGAATGTTTTTATTCCATGTAATAGAGGGATGAAAAACAGGACACAAACATGATCCTTTGCCTATTTTTCCTGATTTAATTGCTATGTTTGACTAATGAAAAAATATTGAATATTATGCTGCACTATACAGACAACACAAAGCCAACTACCAAGCTTTGGTGATCAAAATCAAAAGTAGTGAATATGGATAGCTAGAAAGTGGAGCCATTCCTGGTCAAGATACCTTAAAAAGTGAGTGTGGCTCTACTTGATATCTAAGGCTTTGGGAATTAAAATGGGCACAACTTTCTAAAAATTATGCTATCTCTTCCACCTAAAGCAGCAGCTCCTTATGCTTTCTGATTTGGCTCAACTGGCATAGCCTACACACTCAATGTTTCTTAAGTAAAAAGGCAAGACCATTGCTCCTATGAACCACTAGACTTGTTCATGTAGTTGCAGAATGTTTAGCAAATCTATCAAATAAGAAGCACTGGGTGTTATATGGAAGCCAATTTGACAATAAACTATTATTAAAAATAAAAATAAAAACAAAAACAACTTTAGTTTTAAAAAAAGAATCTAATATAGACAACACATCTCATATAACCACACTAAGTGAGATAGCCTTTTATTATTTTTTTAAATATTTATTTATTTAGAGACACAGAGAGAGCACACACATAGAAGAGTGAGCAGGGGAGGAGCGGAGAGAGGGAGATAGAGAATCTCAAGCCAACTATCCCGTCAGCCCAGAATCTGATGTGGGGCTTGAACTCACGAACCAGGAGATTATGTCCTGAGCCAAAGTTGGATGTTTAACCAACTGAACCGTCCAGGTACCCCAAGAGATAGCTTTTTCATTCTGAATTTTACCCAGAGAAACACATGTATGTGCTTACCAAAATACGTGTATTAGAATATTCATAGCAGCACAACTGTATTACCCCTGGATAAGAAATTACTCAAATTGCCATCAGTGGAGTAGATAAATATGCTGTGGTGTATTTGCCAAATAAAATACTATATGATACAAATTGATAGCTTACTACCATATGAACAGAGGTTCACAAAAGCAACATTTAGAGATAAAGGACAAAAACAGAAAAAAACAACCTATTCCTTTACACATCAGGATAATAGTTATTCTTGGTGTGATAGACTGTTACAGAGAAAAACTGGGACTTTTGAAGGATTTGATAGCATTTAATTTATAGAGTTCAGGGCTGGTTATGTGGGAGTGTTCACTTTCTAAAATCTCTTGGGCTGTAAACGTATGCTATATAACCTCCTTCATATTTATACGCCACCTTCTGAAAGCTCCACAAAATAGCCCCACACTTGGTCGGGTTGCTTTCACATTCGTACCATCTCTCTATATCCCTCCTGCCCCCGCTAACAGCTCATTATCTTTTTCTCTGCTTTCATATATCATCTGGAACTCTCTCTCTCTCTCCTCTCTCTCCCTCTGTCCTGTAGCATGAGCCTTCTGTAGCTTTTTTTCATTAAGCTTCTCTTTTCTTTATCTAAGCAAATATTGAAAAAAAAATCATGGTCCTGTATCTCTTTGTTTCTTCATTATTACCCTGTTTCTATTTATTCTGTCTTTTCTGACAAGAAAACGTGAAATTACATGGAGAAAAACATCTGGACCCTACTCAGATTTTCAGGATATTTACAAGGAAATATTTAGAAGCAAGTGTTGTTGGTAGGGTCAAAGACTTAATTAATCACCACAAGATTCTTTGAGATCATAATCCTTCTGGCTGCTGATAGAGGCAGAAGCCTATGACCACTGGTTCCTACTGTCATTGGTTACAATTTTTAGAAGTGCACCTTGAAGAAGATTGTATTTATAAAGGTTTGGGAGGAAAGGAAGTGGACAGGAGGGAGCAAATCTCTTCCCAATTCTTGTCACCCACCATGTTCACTTAGGTTAATTTGTCATCAGATGGGAAAACCCATCCTTCCATATGCATTAGTTTCTTCACAGTCTTTGAAAGATACATCTAACTTGCATTGCTGCTGCTAGTTCAATTCATCTCAGGCAAACAATTTATTATTAATACAATTTGTAATCCCTAAATGGCCTAGATGACACCGCACTGACTGAATGTTATTTAAAAGCATGATTCAGGAGAGAAAATGCCATATATTATACTGTACTGGCCATTTTAATTTTCTTTTATTGCATTTTGGCGGGAGCATAATAACTATACATTAAATAAAAAAAGACATTACATATCATGTATTAATTGCTATAGTGTTAAGAAATACTGTCTCTGCTCTCAGAGTTGGAAATATAAATAAATGGAATTTTAAAATATCACTTGTCAATTTTCCTTCATTCAGAATGCAAATTATAAATATATTTCCTTGTTTTTCTAAGAGGGCAGCTATGGTTTTGGAGGAGGGGCTGGTAAGTTTCTGCCAGGGAATCAGGATGATTCTGGGAGATAAAAACTATTCAAAGGGTTCTACCATCATTTTCATATCTGACTTAGTCTTTGGTGGATACTCGTTTGGATTCTGGCAGGAAAAATTAGACACTAAGTGGCTTTTTTAGTTCACCATTGTTATTTTCCCCTCTGCATTGTTTTTATGCAAATGTTGTCTTTATTCCTTATGTATTATGTACTGTAGGCTAGGAGTTCTGAGAGCACAGTGGTTACTTCCCAGAACTTCAAATCAAACTTAAGATTTTTCCCCTATCTTTATTGAAATACAATTGACAAATAAAAATTGTATACACTTAAGGTGTACAATGTGATGTTTTGATATACATTGTGAAGTCATTACCACGATCAAATTAATGAACACACTGATTACTTCACACAGATAGTTTTGTGTGTGTGGTGAGAACACTTAATATCTACTCTATTAGCAAATTTCATATCTACAATAGTGTATTAACTCTAGTCAACATGTATCATCACCATGCACATTAGATCCCTAGAACTTATTTATCGTACAACTAAAAGTTCGAACCCTTTGACCAACATTTCCCCATTCTCTCCCTGCCCATCCCAGCCCCTGGTAACCATAATTCTACTCTGCTTCTGTGAATTAAGGTTTTTTTGTTCCCACATGTAAGTGAAATCATACATTACTTAACATTTCTATTTCTGGCTTACTTCACTTAGCATGATGTCTTCCAGGTGCATCCAAATTGTCACACATGGCAAGATTTCCTTCTTTCTTATGGCTGAATAATATTCTATTTTTTATATAAACTCCATTTTTTATTCATCCTGATGTGATTTTAAGTCCTAATTCACCTACTTACACTATAGTCATATGATTTTTTCCTAACTTCAAATTGTTCACCTGTAAAGTGGGGTTAATCATAGCTACAAAACCAAAAGTGTTCTGTGTATACTAAAAGAACAATACACGTAAATACTTAAAATTATTAAGTCTTCTATTATTGCTTACTGTTAATTTATTACAGAACCATCTTTTCTGAATGAAGCAGAGCCCCTTTACCTCATGTATCTGTCTCCCCTCCACTTCTATCAGAGCATCATATGTGAACTCATTTTAAATGTAGTATAAGGAAGCTTTGATAAAACTGGGGTTATTTCTCCTCTGTGTTGAATCCAGATGTCCCAGGAGGATTTCCCTGACTGTCATGATCCAGAAAAAGCTTATTCAGCCACCACCAGTTAGAGATCTAAAAACTTCCCTAGGATTTTGTCATATTCTCATGGGACTTGTGTTTTTAGTGAGTGTTTCCAAAATCATTTCAAGGAGAATGAATGATCGATCAAAAAATATATTTATATATAAAACCTAGGAGTAGTTTGCATTTTCCCTCTCATCTCTAAGTGTTCTCTAACATTAGTTAAGATTTTATATTTCACTGATTATTTAGAAATTATTATTTAATTATATTATTTAAATATTTTTATTTTATCTATAAAATATTCTTAAACTTTTATATACATGGGATCTTCCGGAATGTATTATTGCTAATTTTATTAGAACCATTTGGAATAACATGTTTGCCACCCTTTTAAATATACTGAAAGTGTTTGGTAGTCTTGAAAACTGTATTTTGGAATCAAAGTATTTCGCACACTTAAAAATGTGCTTCACTCTGCAGTTGGAAGTACTGTTCTATAAATGAAAATTGAATCAAATTGGTTTTTCAAATCCTCTGTCTCCACTGAAGTTTTTTCTGATGTCTGCCAATTGCTGAGACAAGATTTAATTTTTTCAGATATAATTGGGATTTTTTTCTGTATTTCTTTAATTCCCTCGCTTTTTGGCTTTATGCATTTTGTAGGTTTCTTTTGTTTGTTTTTAGATTTCTTATAAAGCACATGCATATGTTGTTATATCTTTAGGATGACTGTTGTCCTTTTCAATTTTGAAATGTCTTTTTAAACTCAGGTAATACTATTTATCTTGAAGTCTATATATCTGTTGTTAGTAAAGCCGCTTCAACCTGTTTATGCACACTGTTTGCATGATACACAGTTTTCCCTCTTTAATTTTAAAACTATCTGTATTTTATACTTATATGTGTATTTTCTAGCATGTAGTTGAGCTCCATGTATGCTTTGATCTAATGTCAATCTCTGCCTTGTCATTGGAATGTTGTAAAATATTAATATTTAGCATAATTACCAATATAGTTAAGTATATGATTTCATTGTTTTCTGATTGCCCCTCCAATTTTGGTTATTTTTATCCTTCTAAATCCTTTTCTGCTATCTTCTGTATTTTTTAATATTTTTATTACACTATGTATGTATGTATGTTGATATTTTTAAAATGTAAATTCTAGTACAGTTAACATGCAGTGTTATATTAGTGTCAGGTGTACAATACAGTGATTCAACAAATCTATACATTACTCAGTGCTTATCATGGTAAGTGTACTTTTAATGCTTTTCACCTGTTGCACCCATCTCCCCTCTGGTAATTGTCAGTCTGATAACTCTAGTTAAGAGTCCATTTTTTTGGTTTGTCTCTTTTTTTTTCTTTGTTCACTTTATTTCTTAAATTCCACATATGAGTGTAATAATATGATATTTGTCTTTTTCTGACTGACATATTTCACTTATCATTATACTCCCTAGCTCCATCTATGTTCTTACAAATGACAAGATTTCATTCTTTCTATGGCTGAGTAATATTCCTTTGTGTGTGTGTGTGTGTGTGTGTGTGTGTGTGTGTGTGTGTGTGTGTATTCTTTGGGTAAATACCAAGTAGTGAGATTGCTGGATGGTAAGTAGTTCCATTTTTAACTTTTTAAGGAAATTTCTTATTGTTTTCCACAGGGGCTGCACCAGTTTTCAGTCCCACAAACAGTGCAGGAGAGTTCCCCTTTCTCCACATTCTCACCAACGCCTGTTGTTTCTTCTGTTGTTGATTTTAGTCATGCTGACAGGTGAGAGTCCTATCTCACTTGGTTTTTAATTTGCATTTTCCTAATGATAAGTGATGATGAGAAGCTTTCCATATGTCTGTTGGCTATTTGTATGTCTTCTTTGGAAAAATGTCTGTTCATGTCTTCTGTCCATTTTTTAAATGGGTTGTTTGTTAGGTGTTGAGTTTTGTAAGTTCTTTATATATTATGGATACTAACCCTTTATTGGATAAGTCACTTCAAATATATTTTCCCATTCTGTAGGTTGCCTTTTAGTTTTGTTGTTTCCTTTGCTGTGCAGGACATTTTTATTTTGATTTTGTCCCAATAGTTTATTTGCTTTTCTTTTCCTTGCCTCAGAAGACAAATCTAGAAAAAGGTTGCAGTAGCTGGTGTCAAAGATGTTACTGCCTGTATTCTCTTCTAGGCTTTTAATGGTTTCATGTCCCACATTTAGGTCTTAAATCCATTTTGTATTTATTTTGTGTATAGTTTAGGGAATTGGACCAGTTTCATTCTTTTATATGTTACTGTCCGGTTTTCTGAACACCATTTATTGATGAGACTGACCTTATACCATTGGATATTCTTTCCCACTTCATCAAAGATTAATTGATCATATGGGTTTTTCTTCTAGTTTTCTATTTTGTTCCATTGATCTATGTATCTATTTTTGTGTCATACTGTCAAACCATACTGTTTTGATTACTAATGCTTTGCAGTATATCTTGAAATATGGGATTGTTGTACTTCCAGCTTTGTTCTCTTTCAGGATTGCTTTGACTATTTGGAGTCTTTTGGGTTCCATACAAATTTTAGGATTGTTTGTTCTACATCAGTGAAAAAGGCTGTTGGTATTTTTTATAGGGATTGCATTAAATCTGTCGTTTGCTTTGGATAGTATGCATATTTTAGGAATTTTTGTTCATCGAGTCCATGAGCATGTAATATCTTTCCATTTGTTTGTGTCATCTGCAATCTCTCTCATCATTGTGTCATAGTTTTCCAAGAACAGATTTTTCACTTGCATTCAAGGTAATTATCAAAAGGTATGTACTTATTGCAATTTTGTCACTTGTTTTATGATTGTGTAATTCTTCACTATTCTCTTATTTTGCTCTTTTCTCTCAGTTTGTTGGTTTTCTTTAGTGATATATTTGGATTCCTTTCTCTTTGTGTATATTTTGCATATTTATTGCCAATTTTTCATCTGTGGTTACCCTTAGGTTTTTATATAACATTTTATGCCTATAGTAGACTATATTAAGTTGATGGTCACTTAAACTTTGAACCCATTTTTTACTCTTCTCCCTCCACATTTTAGGTAAAGATGCCATACTTCACATCATTTTCTTTTGCAAATCCCTTCACTAAGTTGTATAGATATACTTAATTTTACTGCTTTTCTGCTTCCTACTTTTCTTATTCCTGCTGATGCTTCTTTCTTTCCCCTCAAAGAGTTCCCCTTAACATTTCTTGTAGGGCTCATTTAGTGGCCATGAATTCCTTAAACTTTTGTTTTCTTCTGGTAAACTTTTACCTCTCCTTCTATTTTGACTATAGCCTTGCTGGATAGATTATTCTTATCTACAGGTATTTTCCTTTCAGCACTTTGAATGCATCATGCCACTTCCTTCTTGCTTGTAAAGTTTCTGCTGAAAAATCAGTTGATAGCCTTAAGGGCTTCCCTTGTATGTAGCTGTCATCTTTTCTCATGCTGCTTTTAAAATTTTCTCTTTATCACTACTTTTTACCATTTTAATTACTATGTATCTTGATGTAAACATCCTTGGATTGATTTTGTTGAGAGCTCTCTGTGCCTGCTAGATCTGGATTTCTGTTTTTTTTCCCCAAGATTCAAGAAGTTTTCAGCTATTATTTCTTCAAATAAATTTTCTGCTATCTTTTCTGTGTTTTCTCTTTCTGGAATTTCTATAATGTGAATGATATCCTTGATGGTGTTGCTGAGTACCCTAAATCTATTTTCATTTTTAAAATGAATCTTTTCCCTCTCCTGTTCAGATTGCTTTCTTTCCATTATTTTGTCCTCCAACTCATTGATCTGGTCTTCTGCTTCTCATTTCTACTTTATTCTAGGTGGTGTATACTTAATTTCAGTTATTGCATTCTCCATCCCTGATTGGTTCTTCTTTATGTTTTCAATCTCTTTTTAAGAGTCACACTGAGATCTTCCATTCTTTTCTCAAGTCCAGTATTTTTATTACCCTTATTTTAAGTTCTCTGTCAAGCATATTACTTATTTCCATTTTGTTCACTTCTCTTGCTGTGATTATGTCCTGTTCTTTCATTTGGCACATATTCCTGTCTCTTCATTTTATCTAGCTCTCTGTGTCCGTTTTTATGTGTTAAGAAAGTGAGCTATATCTTCTACTCTTGAAAGTTGTGACCTTATAAAGAAAAGGTTCTATAGAGTCCTACAGTGCAATTTCCTCTGTTCACCAGAACCTGGTGCTTCAGAAGAGTCTCCTAAGTGTGTTTCATGCACCTTACTCTTATGAGTGAGCCATGTTTGTCTTCAGTCATCTGCAATGTCTCTCTTTGCCTGTTGTACCAGGGTTTAGTCCCTGTGTTGTTAATGGGCCAGTCTGGGGCCTCTTTGGGACTGACTGAGTCAGACTAAACATTTGATAGAGACCTAGTAGTGCCAAACAGCAGGGTACTGTCCTTGTGTTGTCCCTGAGAAGCTTTTGTTGGTGGGTAGAGCTTGCAGTTAGACGAGATCTCAGCCCCAGCCCACTACTGGGGCCAGTCATATTGCTGTGTGTGATTATCTTCATCTCTTCCCAGGACAGGAATCACTTTGGAGTAGTTCTGGCCCCTGTTAGGGATGTACCCATACTTCCAGGGTTATTATGCCATTTTGGAGGGGTTCTGGCCAATGGTGTATTGGAGATGGCAGATCTGAAGGAAAATGTATGGGTGCAGAACTCAGTGTTAGTAAAGTTTACAGGTATTTGCTATGGGAGGGGGCCTGCAGCCATCCAGAATGCCTGTGGAGGACTGTTGGGTTGAAGGGGATAGATCCATAGAAGTACATGGGGCAGGGTGTACTGTTAGAAAATTAGGTGGATTGTATGGGCCTTGCACTGGTTCCCACAGTTGTCCGGATGTCTAGAATGGGGGTCCAGGGACAGAAATGCATCTGTCAGCTCTTTTGCTCCTGGAGAAGTCTCCCAGTGATCCCTGGCCCTTAAGCACACTGTCTGAGATTAATACATATATCTTCCTCTGGTATACCCTAGTGCTGCTTCTATGCTGTATCTCTAAGGGTTTGTTTGCCTTTCTGTGTCGTTAAGTGTGAGGACTCAATTTCCTCTTGCCTTCTTAGCTTTCTCAGAGCCAAACCTGCTCTTTTTAAAGTGCCAGGTGTTAAACCCTGCTTATTGTAAGAACTTGTAAAATTACTTTACTCTGGTTTTCAAAGCCAAATGTTATTGGATTCATCTTCCCTATGCAAGTCCCCCATGCCTAGGGTGTGTGGTGTGAGAGTCTGTTTCCCTCCCCTCTCAGTGCCTGTGGCATTTCTCCCTCCTGTAGACAGTCCCTCAGGTCCATTTAGCTCCTGACTATATGTCCAACCCATCCAACCCCCTTTCTTTGTGACCTCTTCTCTACATTTAGTTGTGGAGAGTCTGTCCTGCCAGTCTTGGGGTCATTTCTCAGTTATTTACACTGATGTGGGTATTATTTTGTACCTATGGAGTGAAATGAGCTCAGCATCCTCCTACTCTGCGATCTTCCCCAGAAGTCTTATACTATTTTAATACAACCGTACTTATTTGTATTTTTACTTACAATAGGGAGTATTATTTATAAACCTAAACTTTACTGGCTGCTTACACTTAATATTATTTCACTAAATCTAAACTGAAGCCAATGTTATAGCATTTGCTTTATTTTTTATATATAAAAAGTTAGAAATTTATTTATTTTTTTATTTTTTTGTCCTTGACAAAATGTATTAAATGAGCAAACACCCCCAACAAACAAAACAAGTACTACAATGTAAAAATATTAAAAAAAAGAAAACCCTCTCACATGCATAAAAGAAAGATTGCACACAAAGAACTCACATCTTTTCAAGCTTCAATAGTAAATATTCTGCTACTATGTATTAAATACTGCATGGTTCACACCCACAAAACAAATAACCCAGTGAAGAAATGGGAAAAAGACATGAACAGACACTTCTCCAAAGAGGACATCCAGATGGCCTACAGGCACATGAAACGATGCTCAACATCACTCATCATCAGGGAAACACAAATCAAAACCACACTGAGATACCACCTCACACCAGTCAGAGTGGCTAAAATGAACAAAGCAAGAGACTATAGATGCTGGCGAGGCTGTGGAGAGACGGGCACCCTCCTACACTGTTGGTGGGAATGTAAACTGGTGCACCCACTCTGGAAAAGTGTGGAGGTTCCTCAAAAAACTATCGATAGAACTCCCTTATGACCCAGCAATAGCATTGCTGGGGATTTACCCAAGAGAGACAGAAATGCTGATGCATAGGAGCACATGTACCCCAATGTTCATAGCACCACTGTCAATAATAGCCAAAACATGGAAAAAGCCTAA